>NC_052509.1:55806411-56406411 GCF_014356525.2 Nilaparvata lugens
TCAGAATAGCATTTTTTAAATTTCCCGAGAGATGCTGTGTGCCCAGTCCTGGATTCTCTATCTCATTCCTTAAGACCTGTTTGATTCTGTAATTGTATTCATTAACATTTTCCTCTATTTTCAGTTTCCCAATATCCCATTTGCTGTTGGTTGGTTTCCTTCTGAATGAATCCTTCCTACCTTGCAAATTGTAATCCATTATAACTATGTTGTGATCACTACAGATATCTGCACCAGGATACGTCTTACATTGCTGGATGTACCGTTTATGCTTTTTCCTCAAAATTATATAGTCTATTTGATATCGTGCTATGTCTCCTGGCTGGGTCCATGTGTACCGGCGTCTAAGGGGCTGTTTGAAGATTGTGTTAGCGATAACAAAGTTCTTCTCCACACAGAAATCTACAAGCCTCTGGCCGCGTTCATTTCTATTGCCCAATCCATACTCACCGATCACTTCACCATCTCTTCCCTCTCCAACCACAGCATTCCAATCACCAAGAATAATTAAAGTCTCATTATCTTTCACATAGTTTAGTACCTCTTCAATCTGTTCATATACCTCCTCTAAGTCCTCATCACTATATCCAGATGTTGGCATATATAGTTGCATGATAGCTATATGTTCCCCTGCACACTCCAACTTGATCAAAATTATTCTATCACTGAACAGCATATAACTTGTCACTCTTCCTCCCCACTTCTTATCCAAAACTATCTCCACTCCAGTTGTACTGCGTTTGTCACCTGAGAAAATAATCCTGTAGTCTCCGCTCCAAAAGTCACCCTCGTCCTTCCATTTAATTTCACTCATTCCAAGGACATTGACATTCAGTCGCTTCATTTCCAGTTTCACATTCTCTATTTTACCACACACACCCAATGATCTTACATTCCAAGTAGCAACTCTTAAAGTTCTCTTTTCCTTGATGAACCCATTTGAAGCTGTCCCCACCCATATAAACAATAAAAAAATCAAGATTTCTAATGAATTAGAACAAAGTCTCTTGAAAGAAATCGAACCAAAATATCCAAACACTTCAATCAGGAAGAGTAACTCCCCTTTTGTTTCTAACACCCTCTGTCAATATAGATGAGTGCAGAGATTGGCCAATATAATACACATTTTTACCGCGCTCCCCACATCGATGTGAAACAAGTGCAGAAAGGATAGGATAGTCAAGTGTTGGTTCAAAGCAAGCAAACAGTTGTTCATTCTAGACTGAGGTCACGTTATAGTGGCAGTATCTGATCCACATTGGTGTTGCTTTCCTTGTCTATCATTCGACAACGCAGATAGCGCTGTCCTTTTCTAGCTCCGTATCTTTGCAAGATCGTTTTTGAAGATGTAGTGATCCAATTAATAAACGAAATATTTCATCTAAACCATGGAAATTGATTATTTAATCATTGAAGAATATATTCTCTTAATGAATAAAATACAATAAATTAATTATCTTAAACAAAATGAGCTGAAAATCTTGAGCATTTCCAGTTGAGCTATAGTGCTTACAAGTTTGTGTTTCTCCAATGGTTCAAAATTTTCTTAAATAACGTGGGATATTTCTAATCAATTTATTAATGCAAGCCATCTAAATTCAAAATTTATAGTTTCCATGTTCATGTTGGACTAGAATTTTGTGAAAATTGTACATGTAAAATCCTAACCTCATCTTGGACTGTGTCACCTCCAAATTTGGAAGAAAAATAGCACAAGGACTACCTTATTATTTTATCTACCAATAATATTACAGTCTCATTTGTATTGAAAATAAATGAAATAAAATAAAAATAAATAAATGAACAGTTGATATTACATCTCTATCAATGTGATTTCAATAACCAATACTACCTTTCAATTGTTTCATACTCCAGAGCAACAATCAACGCCCAAAATTTGACAAATATCCATCAATGAAACACTCGGCAATTGACGACAGGCATCATTGATCAATATTGTGGGTCGACCAATGACCATTGACACGTTGTATTGTGTTTCGGCCACACTTGTTTTGTGAAATCCATGTTACAGTGGCAGTGTTTGATCAACATTGGTGTTGCTATCCTTGTCCATCATTTTACACAGCAGATGGCGATATCCTTGTCTAGGTCCAAAACGTTGCTATATCGTTTATCAACAATGCGGAAACATAATTGAAGAACAGAATATTCAATCTCAATTATAAAAAATTATTATTCTATCGTTGGATAATAATTATATTATCTTCCTGATGAATGAAATAAAATGTATTAATATTTCAAACAAGACTGAACAGATTTGATATTACATCAGATATACCGGTAACATCTATACTCTATAGAAGTCAGTGATAAGGCAGAGATTCGTTTCACAACAATGTAGAAATATAGTTGAAATTAACAAAACATAGAATCTCAATTATGGACATTGATTAATCAATCATTGGAAGGCAAAATTACGTTTCTCGACGAATAAAATAAGATTGATCATTTTAAAAACAAAAATCAACAGTCAATATTGTATCAGATATACCGGTATCATCTATCCTCTATAAAAGGATAGAGATAAGACAGCAAAACTCTCCTTCAATCTTCCTTCCCTGCCATTATAACTTGGACATCACTATAGGATGGTCGGGTATTCTTTGGGAAGCAAGCTCAAACAGGTATTATATTCTATCGCGGGGATCTAGTTATATTTTCAAAGTGAGATAAACATTATGATACTGGCGTTAATGAGATGTAGTGTTATTTTTATCCATACTACAAAACTGAAATATTTTTTCTTAAATATCACTAACTGAAATATCACTAACTCATTGAAACATGTATGTAATTGAAGAGCTCCATTCCAAAACCTCGAAAAAGTCGAAAACATAATTTGTTTTTTAAAAACAAAATTGGGAAAAACTGTTGCTGAATCACTGTATGCTCTGTGCCAATTAAATTCTCGCTAGAAGTTAATTCATCATTAGAAGACTAATATGTATTATTTTTAAAGTTGTTATTCGATTTATCTAACCATTTTTTTGTAAAAATAAAACTACGCATGCGCAGAAACATGGCATGGATTGGAAAAAACGACTAGTTGACTTGACAGGTTTTGGAAAAAAATTAATGTTTGAATCGTGACTACAGCTAAGCACGTTTTGGCAAGAAACACACAAGCAAATGATAAAGTCATATGTTTTGATGAGATATAACCTGAAAAACAGAAATCGGAAAAAATTGACTTAGCAGGTTTTGGATTGGAGCTCTTCAATTTTTCAATAGATTCGTGATTTTTCACGACACATTTCAAAGTGGAAAACTAGGATTTTCCACTTTGAGCATTTAATTCATCACGTTATCAGTTGATCACTGAATCAGTTCGATGGGAGCGTATCAGAGACGTGTTGTGATGAAACAAGCACAATATTTCATTAAAAGGACAAGTAAATGAATTTCCTGGGAATTTTGCAACTGAGGAAAAACATTCTCAGTTCTTATCTTTTGACAATATTTGTATGCTCGATATAAGGGATGATTCCAGGATTAAACAAGCAGATCATTTCAACAAACAGGTACTCAAGTGAATGCTTACGTAGATATTTTCTAGGGAGGGAAAAAATAATTTTCTCAGTTATCTCTTGACAAGCACTGTATGCACCCTTATACCATAGTATAGTGAGTTCCACGTTATAATGGCAGTATTTCATCAACAATGTTGCTTGCCTTGTCTATCATTCGACAACGCAGATAGCGTTTTCCTTTTCTAGCTCCGTCACTTTGCAAGAACGCTTTTAACAATATAGAAATATATTATTTATTTATCTATTTATTTTTCGCAAAGAAACACTGATTGGGAGAGAAAAAATAAGGATATTTCTTGTACTATTCCTCACCCAAGTTTAGATAACATTTTAAAAGTCCAAATAAGATTATGATTTCACTTTACTAAAATTTAACCCATTTTCACTCAAAAACAACGATACCGTAACTAAGATTTTCAAATTATGACAAAATATCTAATCTTAATTATGGGAATTCATTATTTCATCTCTGAGGAAAATATTTTCTTGATTAATAGAATATGATCGATAATATTTCAAGCGAAAAAAGAGTAGTTAATATTTTTTTTATGTGGACATCAGTTTTTTTATCTTTGTAACATATTTTCTAACAAAATTCCGATACATTTAATCAATAGTAAATTTTCAAAAAGTACATTTTTATGTTAAATCAGATATTAAAAATATTAAATCAGATATGTACCGTATCAGCTATCCTCTATAAAAGGCAGTGGCAAGACAGAGAATCAGCAACTCTCTTCTGCAATCTTCCTCCTCCTCCTCTTAATAATAAATTAGACCTTATAATAGACACTCCAGGGAAGAGAAAATGTTTTCCGTCTTCCCAGTTATTTGTTGACACGCGCTGATATGCTCTCTCATTCTAGCCTGTCCGAGAGCTATCTCCTATAAAAGGCAGTGGAAGGCAGAGAATCGGCAACTCTGCCCTCCTATTTTTCTCCACCTCCATCATAATTTGGACCTTACTATAGTCTGCCCTCTGTCCGAGAGCTATCTCCTATAAAAGGCAGTGGAAGGCAGAGAATCGGCAACGCTGCCCTCCTATCTCTCTCCACTGTCATCATAATTTGGACCTTACTATAGTCTGCCCTCTGTCCGAGAGCTATCTCCTATAAAATGCAGTGGAAGGTAGAGAATCGGCAACTCTGCCCTCCTATCTTTCTCCACTGTCATCATAATTTGGACCCTACTATAGTCTGCAATCTGTCCAAGAGCTATCTTTTATAGAAGTCAGTGGGAGGCAGAGAATCGGCAACGCTGCCCTCCGATCTTTCTCCACTGCCATCATAATTTGGACCCTACTATAGTCTGCCCTCTGTCCAAGAGCTATCTTTTATAGAAGTCAGTGGGAGGCAGAGAATCGGCAACGCTGCCCTCCTATTTTTCTCCACTGCCATCATAATTTGGACCCTACTGTTTCCGAGAGTTTCAGGGATGGACATGAAAAGCTAATGAGACTCAATGCCATCACAGATTTTTTCAAGCTGAAAAGTGCCATGTGCGAAATATTTTCATGGAGTATACGTGACTCTGGTGTGGAACCAAAGTGGCCGTGAGTAAGCACCGCGTGTCGCTATTAATGAGATTTATTAACGCCACGCCAGAAAACAAACTAACGCCGCGCTTGAATACACAGCTGTTTGCTTGCTCCCAACAAATACCCGACCATTCTATAGTGCACTCCATGTTATAAAGGCAGTGAAGAAAAGCATTGGAGGGCAGTGTTGCCGATTTTACTGTCTCCTATAGAGGAAAGCTGATACCGGTTAAACTGTTCAATCTTGTTGACCGAGCGAAGTGAGGTCTAAGATTCAAGTTGACGGTTTGGCATTTCTCTTAATGTTTAAATGTGTATATGTTGCGCATTTACGGCGAAACGCGGTAATAGATTTTCATGGAATTTGACAGGTATGTTCCTTTTTTAATTGCGCGTCGACGTATTATACAAGCTTTTTGGAAATTTTGCATTTCAAGGATAATATAAAAGGAAGAAGGAGCCTCCTTCATACGCCAATATTGGAGTAAAAATCAGACTAATCATCATAAATCAGACAAGTGATTACACAGATGTGTGGAGAAGCCAGTCTATTGCTGTATTTCCTTAAGGTCTATAGTTTCAATCAGGTACTTGAGGATGAGAATACTTCGTGAGGTCTACTGTCACATAACTACTAGTTTTAAAAATATCAATTATAATTTTATTCTATTTGTCAAGAGATTTGTCAATTTTATTTTTCAAATGGTAAATTCCCATAATCGAAACTGACTAGTAGCTCTGTGAACAGTGGACCTCGCGCTCAGTGAGTTACATTGACCTGTTGTTATGTTTTCTCAAAAAATAATAAATAATTCATCAATTTAAAATGTCTAGAAAAAATCCTAAATAAACATAGAGCGTTCTGTCCTATCGTACCGTGACGTGTCGTCCCGGAATGTGAGTGTGGAGTGTGAGCGCTGTTATCAGGTCTGGCTGCAACTGTCCACAACGTTGATGGAAGGATACATTTTCAAGATGTTCTATGTTTTTGAACGGGTAGTATTATAGTCAACTGTCTATCAACGTTGATACATTTTCAAGATACATTTTGAAAATAAAAAATAAATACATTTTCAAGATACATTTTCAAGATGTTCGATGTTTTTGAACGGGTAGTATTATAGTCCACTAAACAGCTTATTTATGATGAATAATTCTATAGTCTGATTTTTAATCTAATATTGGCGTATGAAGGAGACTCCTTCTCCCTTTTCTATTATCCTTAAAAAGCAACATTTTTCAAAAACCTTGTATATACGTCGACGCGCAATTTAATTTTTTTCAAGATACATTTTCAAGATGTTCGATGTTTTTGAACGGGTAGTATTATAGTCCACTAAACAGCTTATTTAAGATGAATAATTCTATAGTCTGATTCTTAATCTAATATTGGCGTATGAAGGAGACTCCTTCTCCCTTTTCTATTATCCTTAAAAAGCAACATTTTTCAAAAACCTTGTATATACGTCGACGCGCAATTTAAAAAGGAACATACCTGTCAAATTTAATGAAAATCTATTACTGTTCGTTCATTAAGAGAAATGCCAAACCGTCGACTTGAATCTTAGACCTCACTTTGCTCGGTCAAATATTCCTTGAATTAATCATATTCCTACATTGTCTAAAAACGATCTAGAAACGTTGCACAGGTAGAAGAGGATAGCCCTATCTGCTTTGACAAATGATAAACAAGGATAGCAGCATCAATTTAATCAAATACTGCCATTATAACGTGGACCTCACTATAGAATGAGGGTGCATACAGGGCTTGTCAAGAGATAACTGAGAAGATGGAGAACAATTTTCCTTCCCTAGAAAATGTCTACGTATGCATTTACTTGAGTACCAGTTTGATGAATTGATGTTTGCTTGTTTTATCCTAATTTCATCTCTTCTATCGAGCATGCAAATCTTGTCAAGAGATAAGAAAAACTGAGAATATTTTTCCCTCACTGGGAAATTCCCAGGCTAGGATTATTCATTTACTTTTCTTGTTTAATGTAATATTGTGCTTTTTCCATCACAATGCGGCCCCGAGACTTTCCTATCGAACTGATTTGGTGATCACTGATAACGTGATGAAATAAATTTTTATACTGGAAAACTAGAATACTGTCTTGAATGTACTCGTAGTTTTGGGCGAAGCCGGTTATTATTTTTCAATCATATGTATATGATTTGTAATTGTATTCACGAATCATCTAGTAGTTCTGTGAGTAGAAGACCTCACGCAATATTCTCATCCACAAGTACCCTGATTGAAACTATAGACCTTATGGAAATACAGCAATAGACTGGTTTCTCCACACATCTGTGTAATCACTTGTCAGCTGATTTATGATGAATAATTCTATAGTCCGATTCTCACTCTAATATTGGCGTATGAAGGAGGCTCCTTTTTCCTTTTATATTATCCTTGAGATGCAAAATTTCCAAAAACCTTGTATATACGTCGACGCGCAATTCAAAAAGAAACATACCTGTCAAATTTCATGAAAATCTATTACCGCGTTTCGCCGTAAATGCGCAACATATAAACATTCAAACATTAAGAGAAATGCCAAACCGTCGACTTGAATCTCAGACCTCACTTCGCTCGGTCAATAAATATCACAAATTTATTGAAAATTACATTCATGTTTCAACGCCAATAGTGTCAACTTCACCATTGGTGTTGAAACATGAATGTACTTTTTCAATAAATTTGTGATATTTCTAGACAACAGCATTCTAGGTTTGCATTATGGAGAAATATCACTACATCTCACCAATGCCAATATCTGATTGTTTATCACTCTTTGAAAATATCATTTTGAAATAAAATTTGATTTTATTTGTTCACTCCAAAAACATCCAAATCTTCGCTACAATCAAGTACCTATAACTGACCGTACTCTATATAACAATCTCATAAATATACTTCCTAATGCATGAATATGAATGATACATGAATACAGAACTCAAATCATATAAGAATCTAGCAATATCATAGTCATTGAAATGATGGTTGGAGATAAATAATGTTTTCGAGTGTGAGGGAAATGTTTTGACTCTGTTCTTTTTTCTTCCACTCATACTCCCTTACTATTTCTCGCTCACTCTTTCACTCTCTTTCTCTTCCTCTGGGACTGTTATCGCGCTCTCTCTCTCTCTTCGGAGCTTACAAAGGAGCCTACAAAGGCTACAACTCTCCAAAATGTTCCACACAAGGCGGATAATTTATTATTGTTGACCACGTTTATGTGACGCCATCAAACACTGATGGAAAAGCCATGTTGTTCTTTGGAAGCCGAATGAGTTCCTGTAAACACAACATAAGATGCAGACTTCTGCGATTTTATGATACCGTAAAATTAACAATTTTCCATCTTTACGATCTTGTGCTGATATATCATTCCAACTAGTGGAGTTTTGGGAGTGACAAGAGGCAATTCCCTCAAGAAATTGTTTATTTTTATAATAAATACATTGTTACCACACTAAACTTTCGAATTTCATTTTTACAGAACGATCTTTATTTCAGAGATTGTTATGATCATAAAACTTGATGCTGGACGTTTGCCGTGACAATATAATATAGAGAGATAGATTTCAAAAATAGGTTCGGGTCTATGGGCAGAAGCTCCCAGGGGGCGCAAGACAATCTGGTGTGGCGCACTCACACAACTTTCCTTGCCGTTATGAAAATTAATCACTTCACGCTAGTGGTCACGCGCATCTCAAGTCCACTATTCAAAGATCTGAGCCAGCTGGTGACTTTATGATGGTAGATATTACATTGAACTTTGACGTGTCATATACTGCGGGATTGTATGCGGTTTAATAATTGTGACAAACAAGAGGAGTAAAGTAAAGTGAAGACAGGACAACAACGCTGGAGACAACCGAGGTCAGCTATCTCTTCATAGTGAATGATTTAATAGAATCAACAGTTTCCAACAGTTTGCAATTGAATAAACACATTTTCTCGAATTTCAAGCTTATTTACAATTTTATGTTAAAATATTATTGAACATTAACTGCAGAGATTTTCATGCTCAATCTTTTCCACTTTAATTTTTTCGTTTAAATTGTATCTGAAGCCTGATGATTGTGAATCTACAATCAAACTTCGCATAGATGGGGCGAAGCTCCTGTAATTTCAACAGATATAGGACTTAAGGCAGTTGATATAGAGCTTATCAATGACTATTTTAGGTATGAATTTGATCAAAATCGTTGAAGCCGTATTCGAGAAAATCGCGAAAAACCCTGTTTTTGACAATATTTTCTCCATTTTATCCGCCATCTTGAATTGCAATTGATCGAAATTGTTCGTGTCGGATCCTCATATTGTAAGGACCATAAGTTCCGAATGTCAAGTCATTCCGTTAATTGGGAGATGAGATATCGTGTACACAGACACACATACACTCATACACACACACACACACACACACACACACACACACACACACACACTTACACACATACAGACCAATACCCAGAAACCACTTTTTTTGACTCAGGGGACCTTGAAACTTATAGAAATGTAGAAATTAGGGTACCTTGAATTTTTTTCGGAAAGCAATACTTTCCTTACCTATGGTAATAGGGCAAAGAAAGTTAAAATTGAAAACTAGAAATGCAAATGAACATACATTTTTTTTTTTTTTTTGAATTGAGTGAAGGAATTGGGCTAGTTGAACATTCTGATTAAAAGCTCATTGAATCAATTAATTTCTCGATAAACACTTTTCAACATTTCAAATACTGGCAAGTATCTGTTATGTTTTCAACTCATTCGCAATCAATGGTGTTCAACGGGAGTGGATTGTAGTAGATTTCGAGCCAAACTCTCTAGAATATTCTGCCAGCTTAGTATTTATTCAGTAATCTCTTGCAAAATATTTATAAAACTATACATGATATAGTTGTGTTCCTTATTATTCGAACTCATTATTGGTAGAATAATGATTCATTGAATTATAATTAAAAATAATTCTATTATACTCAGGGAAATAACGTGCTACTCTTGTAGGAAGGAGTGTCTGAATTAGAAGTTAACTGCTCCAAAACGAAGGAGTGTTGTCTGATTGGTCGATGGGTTGATTAGGCGTCATTCTACCTTCACAGCTCACTACCGATAGGAAGCAACCAGCTTGAGAACGGCACAAGCACGTCATTGGCCAATGTGAATGCTAGTTGAATTCGAGGCGTGGCTTATATTAGCAAATTTACTCCTATTTCTTCCGGTGTATTCAGTTAGTTCTACCTTTCTCTTCTAGAATTGTTTTTCCTGAAATTCTCGAAATACTTGAATAATAGAGGAGTTTACATAAGATTGAGATGCTAGATGAACACATTCAAATTGGATTGTTGATTGGTGATAGTTAATTTTCTTAAAATTGTGATGATGAATTTTGAAATCCGGCACTCTGAGTTTCTGTTTATCAAGATCAGAATTAAGAGCTCCAAGAGTTAATAAATCTTCCAAAACTATCAATCAAATGCAACACTGTCTCACTGATACTAATCGTCCTTAAAATAAGTCAAAATCATTGTAGAATTGTATTAGAAGTGATGATAGAAACACAAAAATATATTCTAATAGCCTACAGCTTCACTATCTTCACCAATTAACAACAGTGTTACAAGAGAATAAATACATTTTTTTTGTTAAGTAATTGCCGTGGCTAGAAATATAAATCGTATGCTCTAGTCACGAGTCCAAACATTCCTTACTATAGTTAACATGATTTTAGAATTAATAAAGCACTTTATAAATAATCAAGACCAGCACAATATAGATAGATAAATCAAATGAACAATCATATAAGATTATATAAACTTCCATAAGATGTTACTAGTTCGAATTTGTTTTTCACCGTCGTATTGAAAACGACGGAAAACACACAAAAATGGCTTACAGCTTGAATTCTACAAAGACAAACTCTAACTACTTTGAATGCTGTGGTTTTCAGTGGAGTATTTAAAACGATAGGTGACGATAAATACTACACGACACGACCTAAAAATCGTTGTCAATATCACCTAAATTCTGTTCCGGTTACACTCTAAAGTGACGCCAGCAATGAATTTACCGAAAAAAACCCGTTGTAAATCCTCGATCTACCGCCGTTTCTCTTTCACGGCCGTTTGACATAGCAAAGGTCGGTTGATGCAAAAACGGGCGCCAATTTATTTCAGATTTGCTGGAACCAAACGTTTACACGACACCTGCGTAAATTTGTCGTCATGTTTTCATTGTCGATATGGCCGCAAGTTGGAGTGGTCTATGACATACATTGCATATATATGACATCACATGCATGGCAAATCCATGACATGTATGGCGCAATGGCACATACATGACATATATGGCACCCTTCATATTTAATAACATGAACAGCTTAAGTATGACTCAACATGTCATGCTTAACGCTCAACAAACATCGAACATGATTTAGAGTGCATGTAGGCTGCTATAGTGAGGTCCACGTTATAAGGGCAGTGATTGATCAACATTGGTGTTGCTATCCTTGTCTATCATCCTTGTATCATCTTTGCAGCATCTCCCCATAGTGAAGTCCTTGTTATAATGGCAGTATTTGATCAACATTGGTGTTGCTATCCTTGTCTATCACCCTTGTATCACCTTTTTACTTTCATTGCCCTATTACCATAGGTAAGGAAAGTATTGCTTTCCGAAAAAAATTAAGGTACCCCAATTTCCAAATTTCTATACGTTTCAAGGTCCCTGAGTCCAAAAAAGTGGTTTTTGGGTATTGGTCTGTATGTGTGTGTGTGTGTGTGTGTGTGTGTGTGTGTGTGTGTGTGTGTGTGTGTGTATAGCTGCGTTCACGTATACACACTTCCAACCCGCACCGAGCACGCTCCGCCCTCGTACCGCCCTCGTACCGCCCTCGTTCCTCCATCGAACCACAGTCGCTCCACCCACGCACCCATCATGAACGTTACGGAAGATGTTAGATCTTCTCGCGTTCCCCGGTCGAACCACTCTTGCTCCCCGGTCGATCATCAATCGCTCTGCTGGAGTGACGTTCGGTTGCGGAGCAGAGCGAAAGTCTGTACGCACCTTATGAGTGTATGTGCGTCTGTGTATGTGTACACGATATCTCATCTCCCAATTAACGGAATGACTTGATATTCGGAACTTAAGGTCCTCACAATATAAGGATCCGACAAGAACAATTTCGATCAAATGCAATTCAAGATGGCGGCTAAAATGGAGAAAATGTTGTCAAAAAAAGGGTTTTTTGCGGTTTTCTCGAAACGGCTTCAACGATTTTGATTGAATTTATACCTAGAATAGTCATTGATAAGATCTATCAACTGCCACTAGTCCCATATCTGTAAAAACTTCAGGAGCTCCGTCTCATCTATGCAAAGTTTGATTTTAGATTCCCATATTATCAGGCTTCAAATACAATTCAAACAGGAAATTTTGAGTGGAAAAGATTGAGCATGAGAATTTCTACAATTATTGTTCAATAACATTGGCAAGGAAAGTTGTGTGAGTGCGCCACACCAGATTTTTTTGATATTTGAATCATCTTCCTGTAATGGATTCCACGTTATAATTATTGCAGAGTTTGATTAACATAGGTGTTGCTATCTTTGTCCAGCATCATTGTACCATACTGTTATCATCTCTGTATCAAATTCCTGTAGTGAGTTTAACGTTATGATGGCAGTATTTGATCAACATTGGTGTTGCTATCCTCGTCCATCATTCGACAAAGCAGATAGTGCCGTCCGTTTTCAGCTCTCAACGTTGCCAGATCGTTTCCAACAACATATGAATATAATTAATCAACAAAATATTCAATGTCAATATTATAAAAATTTATTATTTGATCATTGAAGGAAATTTCTCTGACAAATGAAATAATTATGATTGATTATCTGAAACAACAATGCACACTAGTTAATATAGCATCAGATATACATCCTCTATATAAGGCAGAGAATCGGCCACTCTGTTATCCCATCTTTCTTCACTGCCAGTATAATGTGGACTTCACAGAAGGTACTCAATCAATACAATCTGTTCAAAATGGAAACGTTTTCATGATTCAAGGCTGGAGAAATCTCGAGGTTCAAGGCTGATGTGGGTGGATTATACATGGACTAATCTAGTTGATACCCAACAGGAAATCATCAGGAGATCACATAATGCAATATGATTCTCCACAGACTGTCTAGTAGTGTCTGACTCTCTCTCGCTCTCTCTTACTTTCTCTCTCACTCTCCCACTATCCAGTCTTGTCTATCCATCTGATAATCAATAGTAACACACATTATAAAGAGATAAGATAGACTCAGAGACTTTCTCTTTCTAGTCTTATTTCTCCATCTGATAATAAACATTAACGAATGATAAAGAGGTAAGATAGGCTCAGAAACTCTATCACTCTCTCTTTCCCTCTCTCTCTCTCTCTCTCTCTCTCTCTCTCTCTCTCTAGATTCTCTCTCTAGATAGGCTCAGAAACTATATATCTCTCTCCCTAGTTTCGTCTCTTCATTCGACGTTGAAGAGACAAGATAGTCTCAGTAACTCAACAAGAATCAGCCTAGTCAAATCAAATTTTGATGTCGACCTGGTTGGTGAAGTACCAAATCATTGATGATTTTGGATGTAGGCTATATGGATACATATGCCTACAGGTGAACATAAAGATCACCTGTCATACAGGTGAACAAAGTAGATCAATATCCAGTCCTCATGTTGTATACCGTCTGGTTTTGAATGTATATAACAATATGATATAAGTATACGAAGTAGACCTACATTTATATTCAGTTCATGATAATATGCTACATATTGTCTGGTTATAATACTGTACTGGTTAGTACACTTTGTCTGAATTGGATAACAATACTGGCTGGCTATGTCGCATGATGTATCTTTAAGGCTGTCAAAGGCTAAAAATAAACTTTTCACTCGTGATATTTTTCTTCTTTTTTTTTCATTCGTATATCATCAAGCTATCAAAATGAAAAGTTTTCTCAGGAAATTATTTTATCTGATCATTACTTTTTGTGATATGAGTGCCTAAAGATTTGAGATATGAGTAGTTTTGGGCTATGCCTGTTGTTCTATCCCGATCATATTAATATGATTTGTAATTGTATCAAAAAATAGATGAATAAAGTTTAAACTTTTGGGACAGAACATTTCAAATTCGGTTCGATATAAATCCATGAGATTTAGAGGATGGATTCTTCATGGTATTGTTGATCTAGTAAAACAAACATTTTCTGAAAATTTTAATTTTCGGAAAAGCTATTCAATTTACCAAAAATAACTCAACTAATATTTAAGAAAAATATCACGAGTAGAAAGTTTATTTTTAGCCTTTGCACAGCCTGAACTCACATTGTTCATTGTCCATGTTTAAGCATGGGCACTCACTCGAACCAATCTCTGAAATATTGTTCTGATGATATTGCTCTAGACGATCTCAAATGAACATCTTCTATTCTTTGTAAGATATACGTCCATATTGGAAACATAATATTCAATATCATATAATATGGATACAATTGATCTCAGTTCAACTGGTGAATTCGAACATAATTCAGAAACAGTGAAAACTTGTATCCAGGACTCTCAGGAACACAGATTCCAATCATTATAAGACCCGCTTCAAAAGGTTTCAACTACTGATACAATAGTCTACATCATATTGTAGCGTTAATTCTTGTGTATAGAATGAGAAGACCATCCAGATCCTTGCTTGAAGGACTCCAAATGAGTCTCTAGATAATAATGTATAATGAGTCTTTTCTTATGAATATGAGAAGTCATCATCAACATTGATACTCATAATCGTATAATATATACTATAAACTATAATATATACTCATAATCGAAAAATGATTGGGAATGTAAAAACAGACTTAGCTCTTACTTCAGATTGTATCCTATTATATTAAGCAAGCAAATTCTGTATATATCTGGTTATTTTTATATCTGGTTATTTTAATAACTGGCTATTTTTATATCTGGTTATTTATGTTTTACGGATCTCAAATACTGCTCCAACGAATTTCACAAAATTTGGAACAGAGTAGGTTTATGATAATATCATAAACCTACTATGTTCCAAATTCAGTATTAAATTAAATTTAATAAAAAATTCGATTGCACTAGGTCTCATTACTTGGAAAACTCGCTGAACGACATTAGAATTCATCCGCTTGGAAAACAGATGATAATTTCGTCGTCTCTCGATAACAGAAGATGCGTGTGCCTGTGTGGGAGAGAGACAGAATTATTTCCAGCTGTGTAATCAAAATCAATTGGCGAGAAATTTCATCTAGCTAGACAATTTTTAATCGGTTTGATCAACATAATCTGATTTGTTGACGTGACATGTTAATCCTCCTAAACTAGAGTATATCATAATTTTCAAAGTTGATCATTATTTGACAATTTCAAGTGATTAGTGAGTGTTATTTTGTTATTCAATTTGGTTTGTATATGATCTAAATTATAATTTTTTGTTTTCAAATGTTTGAACAGAAAATTGAACCTGAATTCAAGTGTATGAAACATAACCTACTTTCTGGACTATTTATAGTAGTATATGAATCAAAACTCGGTAAAAACAGCTTTAAGCTGTGCCTCAATCATGACACAAACATCAATAGAACTCCTCGTTGAAAAAGGTATATAGATCCTGGTATTCTACTCCATGCTTGTCTGGTCTGAGGTCTGGTCTTGGAGTGTGTAGAGCCGTCCCAGACGGTTCGCCGTTTGCGGTCCTGGTCTGAGGTCTGGTCTGGAAGTGTGTAGGGGGTTAAAGACTTTGAAATTGGTATTAGTTGAGTCCTAATCAAGTGACGCTCGCATTGACAATATCCTAGAAATATTTCGGTAGAAATTAGAAATGAGACATCCTCTCCATATTGATCTTGGTTTCATTTCAATAAGCCAAAGTCAAATCCAAATTTGCAATGAAACTTCGAATCGATGAGAATCACAATCCTCATGAAATTCATTCAATGAAGCGATAATAAAATGAATGTTCGAAAAGTTGACATTGTAATGACTGTAAATCATACAAATCCAACAAATCATACATACTCATTCAATTGTATTATAAGAAAAGTATTCATGAAGGTTCAATGAGTTAACTTGGAATGACGTTTCAAAAAATCATAATATTCAATGAAGTAATAAGTAAATGATTTATGGACTTTCAAAAACTTTATATGAGGATGATTTCTCATCAAATTTTACATCCTCATTCAATTAACGTTTAACAAAACAATCCATGAAAGTTGAAAAAGTCAACATTGAAACGATCCTTAAACAAATGAACATTGGGAAACATACTGTATCTGCGAAGCTCTCAAGCAAAATCAGAAATAATTCCAGCAGCTGAGAGTTCTCCCACTATGTTAGAAACATCCTTATTCAATGGAACAATAACAAAAGTATTCATGAAAGTTTAAAAAGTGAACATTAGAACGATCCTTGAACAAATGAACATTGGGGAACACACTGTATCTGTGAAGCCTGCCTCAAACAAAATCAGAAAAATTCCAGCTCATTCAATTCAAGGTTCTCCTATGTTAGGAACATAACAATAATATTCATGGAATCTCAAATAGTCGACATTAAAATGATCCCTCAACAAATGAACATTGGGAAATATACAGTACATCTGTGAAGCAAGCACTCAAACAAAATCAGAAACAATTCCAGCTCATTCAATTCAAGGTTCTCCTATGTTAGGAACATAACAATAATATTCATGGAATCTCAAATAGTCGACATTAAAATGATCCCTCAACAAATGAACATTGGGAAATATACAGTACATCTGTGAAGCAAGCACTCAAACAAAATCAGAAACAATTCCAGCTCATTCAATTCAAGGTTCTCCTATGTTAGGAACATAACAATAATATTCATGGAATCTCAAATAGTCGACATTAAAATGATCCCTCAACAAATGAACATTGGGAATTATACAGTACATCTGTGAAGCAAGCACTCAAACAAAATCAGAAACAATTCCAGCTCATTCAATTCAAGGTTCTCCTATGTTAGGAACATAACAATAATATTCATGGAATCTCAAATAGTCGACATTAAAATGATCCCTCAACAAATGAACATTGGGAAATATACAGTACATCTGTGAAGCAAGCACTCAAACAAAATCAGAAACAATTCCAGCTAAGTAATTTAGTTCAAAGTTCTCTCTCTGTGCTGGAAACGCGAGTGCAGTAATTATTGGATTGGTCGATTGTTGAAATTTCATCCACAGCTTTTTCTGTAGAGTGGCCGCACAAAAGTCGATAAAACTCATCTCATCTGTGCGCTGGCAAATGTAATTTACTTAGCCAACGCTGGTGAGGGTAATCTCGAACATATGATACCCTACTAAAATTTCAATGAGATGACTCGCATGGAATTCATGGTATCGTTGTGCTCTGTTTCTCTCTCACATCCTCTCTCTCACACAATCTCACTCTCTTTATCTCGAGTTTTTCTCTCTCACTCACTCTCTTAATCTAATCAAGAGATTAAATTGGTGTATAAGCCAGTAAATATTGTAACATACATAAATAAAGAAATCTAATCTAATCTTAATCTCTCGTTCTCTCTCACTCACTCTCCCACTTTCACACTACCTCTCTCACGCTTCCTCTCTCACGCCATTTCTCTCTTACACCCTCCCTTCCTCACTCTCTCTCTCTCCCTCTCTCTCTCTCTCTCTCTCTCTCTCTCTCTCTCTCTCTCTCTCTCCCTCTCTCTCCCTCTTTTGGTAGAGAGTTAGTGGGGAGGATATTTTTAATATTCTTTCCGAAGAATGGACATTGATATGTCCAAAGCTCAGCCAATTTATGTAGATGCATAACAATATGATTATTATCTATAGTTATTATATTACAAATTGCTTTTTCATATCATATACAGTTCAATAATTATTTTCTTAGTCTATATTATGTAAATTATTCATCTATAATTTTGCTGTATTGTAAGCTATTGTATATAAGTGTATAAGCTAGTATATATTGTAATCTACATAAATAAAGTACTCAATCAATCAATCAATCTCTCTCTCTCTCTCAGAGAGTTTGGTAGAGAGTTAGTGGGAAGGATATTTTGAATATTCATTCCGAAGAATGGACATTGATATGTCCCAAGCTCCGCCAATTTATGTAGATGCATAACAATACTATCTATGGTTATCACAAATTGCTTTTCTCTATCATATATACAGTTCAATGATAATTTTCTTAGTCTATATTATGTAAACTCATCGATAATTTTGCTGTATTGTGAGCTATTGTATATAAGTGTAAAAGCCGGTATATATTGTAATGTACATTAATAAAGTACTCAATCAATTCTTCTCTCTCTCTCTCCCTCTCTCTCTTGGCTATGTCGAGTGAGTAAAACGTGTGTCAGCTCGGCTCCGTCTTCTAACAGATATTTCGTAGGGTTATACAGTTCAATTCACTAGATATTATACATCAAGTTATTCAGTTTCTCGAGCTTAATTCAATAGTGTAATTATATTTTTGATTAACTCACACTCTTTTTATTTATCTTGAAAAAACATTCCTAATTCTTCAGTTCACCTTCTCGCCTAGCCTATAAAAGTGTAAATCCACCTAAAAGGTACACGATGGTTCGACCGAACAGAGGAACGCCTAAGAATGAGGTCAATGCTCCGAAGCCAGGGCCAGCTATTTCTGGATCACTGTCTGAAGAGACCCTCCGAATTATTCGACAGCAAATCGAAGAGTCTGTCCATTGTGCTGTATCAATGGCTGTGAAGTCAATTTTCGAGGAACTTCAGGCATTGAAGGAGGAAAACAAACAGCTGCAGGATAGAATTCGTGAACTGGAGGTGTCTTGTCACCTGAAGGTCGACGACCTCGAGCAATATGGGCGCCGACATTCCATACGTATTTTTGGGATCCCGGAGAGCGACAAAGAAGACACGGACCTGCTGGCGCTCGATGTCTTCAACAAGAAGCTGAACGTGCCCGTGACTCTGGCGGATGTAAACCGCTCGCATCGCGTTGGAAGGCGTCAACCACCTCAACAAGGGCAAGCTAAACCCAAGGACCGACCCATCATAGTTCGACTCTGCAGCTACCGGACCAGGAAGATGATCTTCGACGCTAAGAGGAAGCTGAAGGGTTCCGGCGTCACCATTCGCGAGGATCTGACTGCGGAGCGTCTCAAGATCCTCAACGCTGCGGCCGACCGTCATGGGCACAGGAATGTCTGGTCATCTGACGGGAGGATTAAGATCTCTATCGGCGAGGGAGGATCCAAGAGGGTCCACACAGTCGAGAGGATGACCGACCTTCAAAAAATAAAGGTAAATTAAATCATTTCAGGATTCAATGACTAAGGTGCCCTTCACTACAATAATAGGAAATTCGTATTAATAGATTTCACAGTAGATATACCTTGGCATTTTTCATGAGCTGGCTTTCTGTTCTATAAATGAATCCTTCCACAGTATCGATCGGGCAGTCGTAGCGAGCAGACGTAGTTTTTTTTAGTGAGAGTAGTTGAAATAGTGTATGCAATAGTTAAAGTGCTGAGTTCAGTGTTTTAATTGTTGTGCGCGAGTTCAGTGCCCTGCGCCGAAAAATCAGTTCAGTGCTGAATTACCATCTAGTCCGGCTAAGGAATGTAAAGAATGTGAGGAATGTCGACTCCCAAAAGATTGCCAACCTTCCTACTGCCAGAGTTCGAAGAGGAGGAGGAAACAGAGGACGACGCAACTATGAGTCAACTAACACCGGCTAGGAGCGTTGAACCAGCGTCAATGACTGGAAACGTCAACACTTCCCCAGAATCGTTTCTAAAAACGAACCAACTGAAAACTGCAACGGAGCAGTTTTTGTACAATGCATGGAAAGAAGTCACTTTCCAACAGAGTAAAGAGAGAGAAAGAATGCATAAACTGGAAAAGGAGTTGGAGAGAGCACGGTTGGAGATTAATCAGCTGAAAGAGATATTTTCATCAGCATCTACAACCACACAGAATCTTCAATCTTCAGCTTCACATACAATGCAACCAGCATCTTCTAGAAGTAGCAATAAAAGTTATTCACCACCGAATTGGGAGGAAGAAGAGAAAATGGTAGCATCAGAGACTGCATGGATTCTCCCTAAACAAAAGAAGAGAAAAATCCGTGACTCACCAGAAAAAATAAGGCCTGCAACTGATTCTACAAGTATGAAACCGACAGAAAAGAGAAACAAGCCACCACCAGTCATATCAAGCAATATACAAGAGTATTCGAAAATTAAAGAGGCATTGAAATCGAAAAATCTCAATTTCAGTGCCAACATGATGAACAACAACCAGCTAAAATTGAATGTTGAAACTGAACAAGAATACAGAGATTTAACTAAGATGTTGAATGAAGCTAAATATGAATGGCACACGTACGAAAATAAACAAACTCGTCCAATTCGTGTCATGGCTAAAGAGCTTCATCCATCATGCGATCCAGAGGATATAAAGAACGATCTTCTAAGCAGAGGCTTTCAAATAATCAGTGCTGTCAACAAAATGAAAAAAGTGAAGAAAGATGGAAAAGAACACATCATCAGACTTCCAATGTTCATGCTAACATTCAAGAATACAGAAGATACAAAAAGAATATTTGAAATTAAACATATTTGCTACATGAAAGTGAAAATTGAATCAATTAGAAGTAATAAAATGATTCCACAGTGTAAACGTTGTCAGCGGTTTGGTCATACACAGACATACTGTCAACATGAACCTGTGTGTGTGAAGTGTGCTGGAAAACACTGGACTATTTCGTGTACTAAGGCTAAAGAAACCCCAGCCAAATGTTTCAATTGTGCTGAGGCTCACCCAGCTAACTACAGAGGCTGTCTCATCGCAAAAGAACTTCAGAGAAGAAGAACTGAAAAAGAAAACCTAGTTAAAAGAAGTAGCGAAGTACCACATACAACTAAACAAAGAAACTTCACTTCAAAAAAGTACACTGGAGAAATATCCTATTCCCAAGTAACGAAACCCACTCCAAGCCTACAAAAGGAGAGCCAACCAAAGCAACAACAACAACAACAACAACCAGTTGAAGTCAATAAGGTTTTGCAGGAAATTTTGAACAGTTTAAATATTCTTTCTGGACGACTTGACAGCTTGGAAGGGAAGAGTAAGAGTATTGAGAAGAAAACTAGAAAATGAAAATTGCGAGCCAACAAGATATAAGGATTGCTACCTGGAATGCCAATGGAATAAATAATATCAATAATAATAGAAAACAAGAAATAGAAATATTTCTAAAGACACGAAATATAGATGTTTGCCTTATCTCTGAAACCCATTCAACTGAGCAGACTCACTTCAAAATCAATGGATATAATGTTTACGAAACTATTCATCCTTAAAATCAAGCAAGAGGTGGAAGTGCTGTAATAGTGAAGGAGAGTATTAAACACTATGAAGACTTCAGTATTCAAAGTAATGAAATACAGCTAACTGTAGTTGGAATAGAGTCCATCAACCAGAAAATACTTGTTGGAGCTGCATATTTTCCACCACGTTACAATTTAAAGAAAAATGATTATACAAATATTCTTCATCAGCTTGGAGATAGATTCATAGTGGGTGGAGATTTTAATGCCAAGCATAAGGATTGGGGTTCAAGACTCACGACTACCAAGGAAAAGAACTCAGAGAGGCTATCCAGGAGCTGGGCTGCGAATTCCATTCATCAGGGACACCTACGTATTGGCCAACAGATTTGAATAAAACTCCAGATCTTCTAGATTTCTTCATAACAAAGAGAATATCCAGTAATTTCATCGACATTGAAGAGAGCTTTGACCTGGATTCTGATCATTCAGCTGTAATTCTCACACTTAGTGAACGAATAATAAAGAAAGAAGACAGACCAATGTTAGTCAACAGAACAACAGACTGGGAAGCTTTTAAAGTGGATTTGGAGAATGAAATCAACTTGAATATTCCACTTAGAACAACTGAGCAGCTAGATGAAGCCGCAGAAAATTTCATGTGGCAAATCCAGAAATCAGCCTGGAAAAACACCAGACAAAATACCAGGAAAACAAAAGGATGCAATTACCCTCTGGAGATTCGACAACTTGTTTTAGAAAAACGAAGGGCAAGAAGAAGATGGCAACAAACTCGTGATCCTGCTGACAAAAATATCTTGAATAACAGAACACAACAATTGAGAAGAGAGATAAGGAAACTAACTGAGGAATCCATTAATAACTACCTTCAAAATTTGACAGCTGATGCCAGTACAGATTATTCATTATGGAAAGCAACAAAAAGGATTAAGCGGCCAATATTACAATCCCCTCCAATTAGGAAACCAGATGGTACTTGGGCAAGAAATAACAGAGAAAAGGCAGATTTATTTGCTAATCATCTAGAAGAAATCTTCCAACCAAACAACATTCAATCTGAAATTGATCCTGAAGAAGATATAATGGATGATTTAGATACAGAGATTGATCCAGTTTCTATAAATGAGGTTCAAGAAGAAATAAAATATAATATGAATACCAAAAAAGCACCTGGGTTTGATCTGATTACAGGTGAAATCTTGAAGAAACTTCCAAGGAAAGGTATTGTCATGCTAACATACTTATTCAATGCATCACTCCGATTACAGCATTTTCCTACAATTTGGAAGGTGGCAGAAGTCATTATGTTGCAAAAGCCTGGGAAATGTCCTCAAGAAGCAAAATCATACCGCCCAGTATCTCTTCTACCTGTAATTTCAAAGCTTTTTGAGAAATTGCTAATGAAGAGATTGACTCCCATCATAAGTAGCAGGAATCTGATACCAACCTATCAATTTGGTTTCAGGCAGAAGCACTCAACCCTGGACCAAGTACATAGAATCACCAATGTAATAGAGAAGTCATTAGAGAAAAAATCGATATGTTCAGCAATCTTCCTTGATGTGGCACAGGCATTTGACAAAGTGTGGCATGAAGGACTGATCATTAAACTTCATAAAATTCTCCCCACTCAACTTGTAAAACTTTTAAAATCATACATCAACAACAGATTATTCAGAGTAAAACAAGGTGACGACGTCTCCGAATTGAAGGAAATAAGGGCTGGAGTTCCACAGGGTAGTGTTCTTGGACCAGTTCTTCATGTGCTGTACACAAGCGATCTTCCTGAATTGGATGCAGTGACAATAGCTACTTTTGCTGATGATACTGCAATACTGGCAGAAGGGGAAACAGTACAAGAAGCAGCCACAAAACTACAGAATGCTAGCAACAGATTCAGTGACTGGACCAAAAAATGGAGAATTCGATTAAATGAGATGAAGTCTATTCATATCAACTTCACAAACAAATTTTATCAATGACCCGATTCGAATAAATCTGAATGGGAATGTAGTACCACACAGCAACACAGCAAAATACCTTGGAATGACTCTTGATGCCAAGTTGAAATGGAAAGAGCATATCAAGATGAAAAGGAGCGAGCTAGGACTCAAATACAGTAAAATCCATTGGCTGTTGGGCCGTCAATCACAACTCTCATTGGACAACAAGTTATTGATTTACAAAAAAATTCTAAAACCTGTCTGGACGTATGGAATTCAGCTTTGGGGCTGCTCTAGAACATCTAACATCAGTCAGATTCAAACATTCCAAAACAAAGTACTGCGGAACATGGTGAATGCGCCCTGGTACATAAGGAACAGCGATTTGCACCGAGATCTGCACATCCCCTATGTGACCTGTGAGATAAGACGATTGGCAGCCCATCATGAGTCACGTCTTCATCAACACGACAACACCGAAGTCATCCAACTACTAGACAACACTGAACTCACTAGGAGGTTGAAGAGAACAAAGCCCTTCGAGTTGGTGTAGTGCTAGTGGAGTGATTAAAGTATATTGAATAAAAGTGTAGTGAAATAATTTAAAGTAGTGAAATTATAGATTGGAACTGTAGGCTTCACTGGAAGACTTTAGCAATAAAAAATTAATTTAGGATAAGAAATAACAGAACAAAATTAATGGTTAGTCCTAGTGACTAGTTTTAATAGAAATAAAAAAAAAAAAAAAAAAAATCTGACGGGAGGATTAAGATCTCTATCGGCGAGGGAGGATCCAAGAGGGTCCACACAGTCGAGAGGATGACCGACCTTCAAAAAATAAAGGTAAATTAAATCATTTCAGGATTCAATGACTAAGGTGCCCTTCACTACAATAATAGGAAATTCGTATTAATAGATTTCACAGTAGATATACCTTGGCATTTTTCATGAGCTGGCTTTCTGTTCTATAAATGAATCCTTCCACTGCTATTTATGATTATAAGAAGGCAATTATTTCGAACTGAAGAGATCCACATTTGTTAATACTGATTTATCTTGATATTAATTCCCAAAACTACGTTCAATGCATCAACTACTTTACTCCAGAGGGGACTAAGAAAATCATTATCTCTATTCTTACTAATAATTACATCTCTTACCAAAAGTATTTCCATAATTAATGATTATTTTCGAAATGCTAAATTCTTTATTATTCTTATTCATAACTAAATAATTGAATCTTATTCTTAATTCATAATTAATAATCATTTTCGAAATGCTAAATTACAAATAAAATGGATGATTAACATACGTTATAGATATAGATGTAATCTATAGGTATAGGTAGTAATCTCTTCTATATTTAGGTATACAGAATGATATCTTCTACTATTGCCACAGCTCGAACAATAAAAGCTAATGTGTGGAGAATTATTGATAGAACGGAGGGGTGGTAGTCTGTTCATATGCTTATATAGGGGTTGTGTTTCATTTAACGTTATCTTAGACATTCATCACTAAACTATTACAGTTCTCAATTTACTACTTTTATTGTTATTGCAACTCCCAATAGTTAATTATACTTCTAATACTATATAATATTTTTCACACTTCACCGTTCAATACTATTTAAAACTCATCTATAATAATCTAGCACTTTCCCCATCGTCTTCACTACTCCTTATTTTTTCTCTCTCGTTTCTCTTCTTGATCTTATATTTATAATGATTACTTGAATATTGTTGTTTGCGATGATGATTAGTATTCTTTTCTATTCTTCTTCTTCTTCTTCTTCTTCTTCTTCTTCTTCTTCTTCTTCTTCTTCTTCCATTCTTCTTCTTCTTCTTCTTCTTCCATTCTTCTTCTTCTTCCATTCTTCTTCTTCTTCTTTTCTTCTTCTTCTTCTTCTTCTTCTTCTTCTCCTTCTTCTTCTTTTTCTTCTTCTTCTTCTTCTTCTCTTTCTTTTTCTTTTCTTCTTTTTCTTCTCTCCTTGATTAATTCAAGATCACAATACAATGTTCTATTTCTTATTCTATAGTTCAGTTTCATAAGTTCTTCTCAATTTGTGCACATTCCTTCTTTCTCTTCTTTCCTTCCCTATTATTATCATTATTTTCCCTGTGATTTTTCCACTAGCTATCCAGCATGTTCAAATGTTTATTTTTCTTTCTATAACTATTTATCTTTCTACCTTTTCTCTTTCTATCTGATTACCTTCTACTAATATCCATATATTATATTACAATATCCATATATTTATCCATATAATATTCGATTCTTTCCCACATTAAATCATACTATTCCTCTTCAATTTTATGCGAATATTATTCATTATCAGTTGTATTATGTATCTTTCCTCTATTGATAACTTTCTTGAAAGATTTTTCGTTTTTCTGCTGGCTTCTTCTTCTCTTTTTCAGTTTTTACCGGATTTCATCTCTCTCTATCTCCACTTGGACTCGATTTTCCACCACTGGATTCCATCTCTCTCTGTCTTCACTTGGACTCGATCTTCCACTACTGGATTCCTTCTCGCTCTACCTCCACTTGGACCCGATTCTTCCACTACTGGATACCTACTCGCTCTATCTCCACTTGGACCAGATCTCCCACTACCAGTTCTTCCTCAATCTTCATCTTATTCACCATTAGGATTATTCATCACCGAAACTCCACACATCTACATCTTATTGTGTTTAGTGAATTTCTGAACTAGTGCTTTAAATAGTGAAGGGAGCCGAACTGTCAAGGCATACTGAATGCACTCGAATCAAGAGACTTTTTCATTTAGGTTAAGTTTTATCAGTTTCATCCCCATTTCCCCCGTCATGTGTCGTTCTGAGGTCGGTTCACGATTGGTCTGCTGCTTCCATGATGCCTCTTACTGACACGTCAGCTCGCTCGCCCTCAAGTAGGTATGATTATTTCAATAATAGTAATAATGACGCAGGTATGTTTCTAGCAAATAAGCTCCACTCTTTCAAAAAACTTTTCAAGGCTGCTCACCTTAACGTACAATCCCTCAGTTGCCACATTGATGAACTCAGAGCAATCTTCCGTTTTCAGGACTTCAATATAATCGGAATTTCCGAATCATTTTTGAAGCCTAGTATTTCATCAAATTTTGTTGCATTGCCTGGATACAATCTTTTCCGGAATGATAGATTAAATAAAGCTTGTGGGGGTGTAGCAATTTATGTGAAAGATGGTATCAAAACAAAAGTTTTAATCACATCTAAACAAGAGTATTGTTCCAGACCAGAGTTTATGCTACTTGAATTATCCTTATCTAGTAATGATAAATTACTCGTTGGTATCTGTTATCGCCCACCAAAAATAGGTCATTTCACAGATTTCGAAAATGCCTTGCTTTCTCTTATGCCTTGTTATAACCGTATACTAGTTATGGGGGATATGAACACCGACTTGAACATGACGAATCGTAACTTTGACTACTTTCAACTGACTACAATTTTCCAATGCCTAAACATGACTATTTTACCCCTCGATCCAACTCATCATACTAATGAATCAGACACATTCATTGACCTTCTCATTGTTAGTGATCCCAATGAGGTTGTTCAAGCAGGCCAAATCTCAGTCCCAGCTATTTCTAGACATGATTTGATCTACTGTGTACTTTCCCATAAGATACCCAAGCCAGAACAGAAAATTATCACTTATAGAGACTTCAAAAACTTTGATGAAGCCGCCTTCCTGACTGATGTGGCTCAGACTCCATGGCATCAAATTGAAGCATTACCCTCAGTTGATGACATGGTCAAGACTTTCGAAAATTGGACTTTGACTTTGTATGACAAACATGCACCTTATGTGACAAGGAGGATTAATAGAAAACGACGAGTACCGTGGATGACTGAAGACATACTTAAGATGATGGGACGTAGAGACAAAGCACATAGAAAATTTAAAAAGACATTTGACTTGGACAGTTTGATAGAGTACAGGAGCCTTAGAAATAGGGTTAAACAGGAATTACGGAACTCAAAGATTAGGTACTTGAATTCGTTTATGACAAACAATAGAAAAGACTCTAAATCACTTTGGCAGGGAATAAAAGAATTCGGGCTTGGCAAACAGAAATCGAATCCACAAATTGACTTACCATTGAATAATATAAATGACCATTTCGTTTCACACTCTAACCAACGCGACGAAGTTGTCATTGCTAATCATATAGATGATCTTGAAGAGCAGGTTACAAACTTAGATTTACCAATCACTGATCAATTTCATTTCCATCCAATCTCAGAAGAAGACACTTTCAGAGCAATTCAACGTATTCATAGTAATGCTACGGGTGTAGACAAAATTCCTATTAAATTTATCAAGAAGATGTTATTTGCTGTTTTACCAACCATTACATACATTTTCAACAAGTCACTTGAAGAAGGCATTTTCCCTGAAAACTGGAAGTTTGCTCTGGTTCGCCCTCTAAATAAAGTTCCATCACCCAATAAAGTTGAGGATTTTAGCACTTATCCACTGCATACTGCTGTATATTACTGAAAGTTGATTACCCTGATCTACTTTCAGCCTACTTCATTTTATTAATCAATTATTTGATCTTATCTACCTATATAATTATTTTACTTTATAAATTTTCTGTTTTTTTTCTCTTAAATATTCATATTGATTAAAACTTTTACAATATTTCCATTAATAAATAAATCCTTAGTTAAATAATGAAATTAACGTTCTGGTAGAGAGTTAGTGGGGAGGATATTTTTAATATTTTTTCCGAAGAATGGACATTGATATGTCCAAAGCTCCGCCAATTTATGTAGATGCATAACAATATAATTATTATCTATAGTTATTATATTACAAATTGCGTTTTCATATCATATACAGTTCAATAATTATTTTCTTAGTCTATATCATGTAAATTCATCTATAATTTTGCTGTATTGTAAGCTATTGTATATAAGTGTATAAGACAGTATATATTGTAATCTACATAAATAAAGTACTCAATCAATCAATCAATCAATCAATCTCTCTCACACATTCTCATTTTCTACCTTTCATTATCACTCTATCTCTCTCTCACTCACTCTCCCACTCTCACACTATCTCCTACTCTCTCTCATACACTCTATCTAGCCATCACTCTCTCTCTCACTTTTGTAACATACATGAATAACTCCAATCTAATCTAATCTGATCACTTTCACTCACTCTCACTCTCCTCTTATACCCTCTATCACGTTATCACTCCCTCTCTCTTCATATCCACCTGTTTTTTCTTCTTATTCCTTCTCACTTTACTCAATACCCGACGAATCATGTAACTCTTCACATCTCGCACATGAATCATACTCTTTTCATTTCTGTAATTTTCATCTTCCAAAATAATCGATTATATCATTATTCGTCAAGGAAATATACTTCTCCAATTAAATAAATAAAGTTTATGAAATTGTATAATTTTCATAAATAAAGTTGAATATTTTGTTTATCAATTATATTCTTACACTGTTAAGATATGAACTGGTAAAGTTGCGGAGCTACTAAAGGATAGCGCTATCTGCTTTGTCGAATGATAGACAAGAATAGCAACACCAAAGTTAATCAACTTCTGCCATTATAACGCGGAGCTTACTGTAGATTCAATGGTTGAATAATAAATTTTCATAATAATTGAGATGAAATATTTTATCAACTGATTATATTTCTATGTTGTTTAAAACTGATAAGGCAACGTTGTAGAGCTGGAAAAGGATAGCGCCATCTGCTTTGTCGAATGATAGACAAGGATAGCAACACCAAAGTTAATCAACTACAGCCATTATAACGTGGACCTCACTATAGATCACACACGTGTCTCAAACTCTTTTCTCCCGTATTCGCAATTATTCCAGTTGCATGAATCCAGTTTCTCTCTGGCAAAAATTGACTGACTCCGCTGAGAATAGAATCCCTATCAGCGAGGGTTCTTTTAATTTTATCATTACTGCCCTTTCGTTTATCGCTAGCCAGGACGTGAGCTTCAATTAAAAATCTGATCTCTTGGCTGTCTGTGATTCTTCTCCTACCGATTCCCTCTTTCTCTATCCCATTACCCTCCCTTTTCATCATTACTTCTGTTTCACTCCCCCTCTACTCCTTCTTCTTCCTTTTTTCTTCTTCTTCACCATTCCTCTACTCACTCTCTCTCTTCCACAGTTCAACCCCTCCCCACCCCGTCATCTCTTTCACCTGTACCCCTTGACTTCCCCCCTCTACAAATCCTCTTCCCCACCTCTCTTATTCTTCTCATCCCTCTCTCTCGCTCTCTCTTTTGGTAGAGAGTTAGTGGGAAGGATACTTCGAATATTCTTTCCGAAGAATGGACATTGATATGTCCAAAGCTCCGCCAATTTATGTAGATGCATAGCAATAATATCTATTTTATCTATAGTTATTCAAATTGCTGTTTTTTATATCTTATACAACTCAATAATTATTTTCTTAATTTATATTTTGTAAATTGATCTATAATTTTGCTGTATATAAGTGTATAAGCCAGTGTGTATATTGTAATCTACATAAATAAAGTACTCAATCAATCAATCAATCAATCAATCTCTCTAGCCATTTCTGACCAATCACACTCCACCTTCTATTTCCTCTTGTACCTCTCAAATTCATCTTCAACAATGCTCTATAAAACCATTTCCATTCAAAAGGTACTAATTTAGAATGAGAACGGATTCTAAATTACTTTTTTCAAGTGGCATGGGAGTGTCCCAGTGTCTCGAGTTATTTATACAGCGAATGTCACGGTCTATAGATCAAAATCGTTCGAAAAAGGAGATCATGTCTCTCAATAATTCTGTCTACATCTGTTTCATAGTTTCCGTGATTCACTTCAATAAGAAAAGTCAATTGATAGGTATTTTCTTCTGAATTCCATAAAATTTCTATAATTTGAGATTACAAGAGAACTTAATAATCTTGATATTTGGGTAATCAAAAGAACGATGAATAAAACCATTATTCACTTCAACAAACATGAGCAATCCTAAAGCAAGAGCATCTATTGGGCTAATTAATGCAATAGACCAATATTTTTATCATAAAGAGTTAATAATGATTTTCCACTTCATAATTATAGATTATAATTTCTCGAAGATTCATTGGGCATACCTAGCTGTTTGAACGAATACCCACCTTACCTGTAGATTGAAAACGTTGTAACTATTGAAACTAATAACTGAAACCGTCCTTATAAATAAGTGGTTTCGGCAATGTGAATCGTTATCATTTGTTTATTTTTTCAGTATTTTATATTGTATTGAGTTTTCATTATAAGGGGATCTACAGACACTTTGGACTATGATAGCATGAACGCGATCGCTGATCGATGAGATTGCTGCATAACTGAGTTCTGTACTGTGTTGTTTTGTGTCGTGCTGTGTCGTTCCGTGTCGTGTTGTGTAGTTTTGTGTCGTGCTGTGTCGTTCTGTTTTACACTGTGCTGTGTTGTGTCGTGCAGTGTTCTACTGTTTTGTGTTGTGTCATGTCTTGCTGTGTTTTATCGTGTCGTGTCGTGCCTTGCCGTGTTTTACTTGATGAGAAGACAAATGAAGCATGTTGGCTGCGTCAAATGTCAAGAAGCTGTCAAATTTTGCTGCGTGCACTCAACTTTCAAACTCCAGCCAATCCAAATAGTCCGAGAATTTGACAAGGCCCATATTTCAAAAACTTTAGTCCAATACTTCCCAAAACTCCAGACTTAGATGCACATTATAAATGGAGCTATACAGCGGAGTGTTTTGGAGAAAGCACGTCAAATAGTAAAGACCTGTCTGCCAAGAAAGGAGCTGTTTTGAAGTGAGGAAACTTTCAAGTTATCACTAGGGGAACAATTTGATGAAGAGCTCGGAAGAGCAGTCTTGTGAAAATTTATGAACCTTCACATGCATCTTCTGTGAATAATTCGAATGGGAGCGATTTATAGTATGAATAGTTCGGATAATATTGTGAATTTAAACATTTATATTTTTTCCTACAGTTACCTTGAAAAGTTGCCATTCCTGCACTTATTACAGAACGCAAAGAATCACTTTTCCGCTCTAGTGCGGGAAAAAATTTTTCTGCACTCCAGATTTGCAACATGGCAACACAAAATAGTTGGTAGGTTTTATGGAGGATTAGTGCACGAAAACAAGAATTAAGTTGGTAACAATGAATGTGGTTAGATTTAGATAAGAATCATTCCAATGGCTACCCTACATTTATGATAAAATCCCAATCTAGAAATCCAAAACAAGAATAATGTTTATCTAAATCATAATTAAATAATCATCGTTTACGAATTCTCATCATTTAATAATAAATAATAGTTCTTTTTTATTGATAATTATTTTTTCAACTGCAAGCAATGAGAAAAGTAGCAAATATACATTATAAAATTCGAATTTTGAGGTTAAATGATTACCGTTTGATATCCATATAAATAAAAAAAACATAAGAATACTACAATAAATATTCTCTGTTGTCTATGTTATTTTTATAAATATTTTTTAGTTTACTTTAAGCATTTTTCTCGGTAATTTGAGCAAAAGTCTTAATTTCTGAATCATGTTTCTGTAGTTCTAAGCTGGATGAAACAAACTTAGGTACGATTCTTCCCGCTAGGTCGCGCGCTTGTCGGTTCAGCCATCTTGCTCCCAATAAGCTGTTGGCGTATATTTTGAATGTGAATTTTTTGTTCTATCTGTATTTTTTCTGATTCTTGAATGAATAAAAATGAGAACTTTGGCTGAGAATTTTCAACCTCAATTTATTTGATTATTAATTTTTATATGAATTAAGGTTGTTATTAATGAGAACAGCATCAAACACACAAACATTTGATGGATTTCAGCCATCATTTTACCCATAATTACCCACTTTTCATATTCAATGGTAACTGTAGGAAAAATAAAATGTGAAATATGTGCGCAAAGTTCCTCTGCTGCACTCAAGAAGCCATTCCGCGTAAACGTTTCTTTCAGTGCAGCAAACTGTCACTTTGCGCACTAGTTGCACAAATAACTATTTCAACTCATTCTTCAAGTTCAGATCAGAGACTCAATCGTGAAAGTTTTATTTCAAAATTTTTGTTATAATAATTTATTTTATATTCCTCTCACGTTTTGAACTGATCAGACCTACAAGAATGAAGTGTTCAAATCAATTTTCAATTCCCAATTCGTGCTATTCATTCATTTATCGTATAAATCACTATAATCATAATGTTATTATGACATTGAAAAAGAACTAGGCTGAGCCTGTACTATTTCTCTCCAAAAATTTCAATAAAATGTTAATGTTGTCCAAAAGTTAAGGTTATGCAATCACACACTGCTTTGTCACTCGATTTTCGGTCCAGGAATGATGATTTGAAAATTTTGAATTTTGAAGGTTTGATATTACTTCGTGATCAAGAATATCTGTGATGTAAGTGCGTAGAAGATAGAAAGTTTATGTCATTATTATTGTCATTTGTTACGTGAAGCCACAAATCTGAGCAGAGCTAAAGTGGCATGTAACATGTCATGAACATTTTTTCTATGCAAAGTGTATGCATCTGTATCAACTCAAAGTGTAAAGGCACTGCAGCATTCCTCCATAGTATAGGGACACGCTTCCACTAGTACATCGGTAATTGAATACAAGAATAGCCTATGACTACTACATAATCTTATTCTTTCAGGTAGACAATTGAAGAGCTTGAGTCACGAATAATATGGCCCTTTTTGTAAAAGTGTCAGTCTATGAGCGGGGTACTGATATACAGCTGAACTCTTTGCTCTTGTGCTATAGCCATGGCAAACTACATTTCCGGAATTTTCTCGGAAATCCAAATAGATTTGAAGGAAATGTAGTTTGCCATGGCTATAGCACAAGAGCAAAGAGTTCAGCTGCATATCAGTACCCCGCTCACAGACTGACACTTTTAGAAAAAGGACCATATTATTTCTGAAGACAAAATCCAGATATATTTGGAGGAAATGTAGTTTTCCATGGCTATATTGGTGAATGGATGAAATGAACACTCCCTTGTCATCAGTAAATTCAAGCAGGAATCTACGACGTATCTATAAGTATTTGTTTTGTAGTGTGTTTAGCTTCCTTCAAACAGTCCCCTGCACTGTATTGATTCTAATAAAGATCTCGAAAAACGTTGAAAACATAAATTTGCTTCAAAATCAATTTGAAATAGAAACTCAGTAGTCTATAACTATATGTGCTGTTGTGAAGGTAATATAAGGATATAGGCCAGATATAGTAACGTGTAGTCTCGGCCAATGAGAGTCGAGCTCGACGTTCATTAGTCATCAGCTAACGGCCAATCGTGGGGCTTCTCCCCAGTGCAAGGATTCTGCTGCTCAATATTTAAGGTGTCAGTTCACTAGGGATTGTAAAAGGTGTGATAACCGAAACTAGAAATTGTTGTAATAAATTACTGGTTCTGGTTCTGACTCCAAGTCATACTTTGATACTTCCATAAACATTCGTCATTCATTCATTATTTATTCTACAAAACACTAGAATCATGATTCAATAATGATCACAGACGGAAAACTGGGCTAAGCTTGTACCATTTCTCTCACAAATTTTGATAAAAAGTTAATGAAAACCAATATTAAGTTATAGAAAAAGACGAATCCTCTTCCAATTTTTGATAATACGTTAATGAAGTCCAATATTAGGTTATAGAGAAACACGAATTCTCTCCTAAATTTTGATAAAAAGTTGATGCTATTAAGAACTATGTAGTTTTATAGGTATTAAATGATTTATCATTAACATAATCTTAATATGTGAAATATGTTTCTTTTAAATATGTGAATATTTCATATTTTGGTGTTAATACTGTGGAATATTTCTTCTATGTTTGGTTTTGAAGCAACTGAATTAAAAAAATCTACGATGTGAAAATAATTATAGATTAAAAATTGTGTAAAGTGAACAACTACGAGACTCAACCCATTTCAGACTATGTGTAACCTTACCTAAATTTGAGAGAGGAATAGCACAAGGTTACCCAATTTTTTCTCTCTTCCATTTTACTTATTGTATGAATAAATAACACTCACTCAATGAAGTTTCATATTAGGTTATGAAATCACACATCCCTGCTTCAACACTCAAAAGTTTCATTATATTTTCAACCCAAGGTTAATATTCAATTGACTAATTAATATATACTCAGACTGGGTGGAGAAACTTGGTTCTGACAGTTCCAGCATTATTGAATCAGTGTCAGAGATACAGTGTGATGTGACATTTCACTCCAACACACACATGGTAAACAGTCATGTTCCAGTACACCTACCCACACACAGAGCCTTTGAAACAGGATAACTAGAGCGTCAATATCAATACTTGAAAGGACAAGACTCTCTTGAGAGGTGGTTGACAGAGATAGATGTAGCGGTGGAGGTGATGGCGGAGATAGAGATAGAGGTAGAGGTGGTTAACAGATCAGGTGACCAAAGAGCATAAGCCACAGATCACATGCTCAGGCTTCGAGTTTCAAGTCTTGGAACTCAGGTCCCATTCACCAAAGACTGCCCCTCTTCTTCATCCATCTTATGGCACAAATATTAGCGATCACCTTCCTATAGTGAGGCCCACGTTATAATTTTAGTGTTTGATTATCAATTGTATTGCTATCCTTCTCTATCATTCAACAAATCAGATAGTACTATCTCTTTCTCGCTTTGTTCTGTTGTCAGATCGTTTTCAACTAGTAGTTCTGTGAACAGTAGACATCACGCAGTATTCTCATCCACAAAAGTACCTGATTGAAACTATAGACCTTATGGAAATACAGCAATAGACTGGCTTCTCCACACATCTGTGAAATCACTTGTCAGCTGATTTATGATGAATAATTCTGGTCTGATTTTTACTCTAATATTGGCGTAAGGAGGAGGCTCCTTTTTCCTTTTATATTATCCTTGAAATGCAAAATTTCCAAAAACCTTGTATATACGTCGACGCGCAGTTGAAAAAGGAACATACCTGTCAAATTTCATGAAAATCTACTAACGTGATTCGCCGTAAATGTGCAACATAAAAACATAAGAACTTATAAACATATGAACATTTAAACATTAAGAGATATGCCAAACCGCCGACTTGAATCTTAGACCTCACTTCGCTCGGTCAACAATGTAGAAATATAATCACAAATATTTTATCTTGATTATAAACACATTTTTTATGTATTTGAACACGACATGCAGTCAATTAATAAGTAAATATTGAAAACTCTTACTTACTGACTGAAGTACTTTCAAAGTAGGTTTCACCTTCACAACTATTTCCAGGAATTGAAAAATATGATACCTGTAGATTTTGAATGATCTCTACAATAATAAAACAAGCTTTCATACACGACAATGAACGTATTACATCAGATATACTGGTATCTTTATATAGATAGTGAAATAATAGTGTTGAATAATTGTTATGGAATAATGTAAACTTCAAAATCTCAAGAAAGTAATGATAAGTTTCAATATTTCATAGGATATATTAATATCAGCTATCCTCTATATAAATACTCGTCCCGTAGATAGTTGAATAATAATCATGCAAATGTAGGATTCCAGATTTAAAGAGAATGAGTATGATTTAATTACTCACTTATGAGCCTCGCAGAAAATGTGCCTGGCCCAGGACTCGTTGAAGTTGCCGAGTATGATGCGGACATCTTTGTCTTTGAGCTTTTTGATGGCCGTTTTCACTTCGTTGGCAAAACTTTGCGACTCCACAACGGAGAAATCAAATTGATCCAGGTCAGCTACTAAGCGATTGTGAGCCTGAAATCAATAAAAAATCAATAGATGAATCATATTGATCAAGTTCGGCTATTAAGTGGCTATGAGCCTGAAATCAATAAATAAATCACATTGATTCAATTTGGCTACTAAGCAGTTATGAGCCGGAAATAAATGGATAAAGCAATCAATCAATTCATTCGATTCAATCGATTCCAAATCACAGTGTTATTCGTGATAGGAGAGTCATCGAAGAATTCGAAATAAATGGGCCAAAAGAATATGGGCCAACGTGATATGTCTGTTGATACAAATAATTCGAATGACAACATCAACAGCATTAAGAAGTCATATCACTTCTAGAATGGATCATGGAGATAGAAAATTGATTTCAATTCACAGTGTCATCCTATACTATTAAACGAGCAATTTCTGTTTATATGTTCAGATGTTTAGATGTTTGGATGTTAAAATTTTTTTATACATATTTTTGAAATGTTCTTCTCCGATTTGGTTCACGTGAAATAGATCAGGATTAAAATTTAACAGGCTTTTGTGCAACCGGGCCTTTGTTGTGAGGGAAAATTTTTGCATTCCTCTTGGAATTGAACCCAATTTACTGTGATTGAACTGTTCTGTATGAACTATGAATGTTATTATAATTTCTTCTTTCATAATAAATTTGTTATGCTTTTGTACTCCAGAGCGAAGAGTATAGAATGTAATTCACGCTCCTATAGTGAGGTCCACGTTATAATGGCAGTGTTGTTCAGCAATGGTATTGCTATCCTTGTCTATCATTCAACAAAGCGGATAGCGCTATCTCTTTCTCGCTTTGCTCTGCTGCCAGATCGTCTTTCGACAATGGAGAATTAATAATTGATTCACATATTGGTTATTTCGAACGAGAATGAACAGTTTATTACATCAATAAACCCGTATCAAATACATTCTATAAAAGGCATTGACAAGAAAGAGGATTGGCAACGTTGTTCTCCTATGTTCCTCCACTGTCATTATAAAGTGGACCTCACTAAACATAATTCGCATGAATTACATTCTTTACTCCCTGGTTATTTGATATCATTCTAGAAAAAGCTGAAGAAATACGAGACTCTAGTGAACTTCGTATGTTTTGAATCAACTTTCTTCGGAACAAGATAAATACAATAAATCCTATTATATTAAGCGAGCAATGTCTGTATTTTTGTTTATATTTTTCTATTTCCATATCTGGTTATCTGGCTATCCGGTCATATGGTTATTTATGTTCAACGGATCTTGAAAACGGCTCTAACGATTCTCACAAAATCTGGAATATAGTAGGTTTATGATATCAAAATTCGATTGCACTAGGTCTCATTCCTGGGAAAACTCGCTGAAGGACATGAAAAGGATAATTCATCCTTGGAAAAACAGATAATGATTTCGTCGTCTGTCGACAACAGAAGATGCGTGTGCCTTTGTGAGAGATCAGCTGTCTAATCAATTAGCTTACCGTATATCGCGAGAAATCTAGAAATTTTAATTGACTCGATCAAAATACAGTAATCTGATTTCTTGACATGAGATGGTATCTTTATAATAAGAGAGAGTAGGGTTGTGTTTGTTCGTGTGTTCGTTTGTTCGCATCAAACAAAACATGTCAACTTGTGGATTGCATACCGGAAAAACGGGAATGATTTAGATCTCCAAATTTTGCACATAGATTCTAAAAATATCAATCTCTTGCACCTCGAAGCCCAAATTTCAATTTTCCTTCCAGAATAAATGTTTAAATTTCATTGATGGTACATTCGATTTCATTAAAAATAACCAAATCATATGATCGAAATAGAACTGGCTTGAACACGTATACAAGAGTGTAAAGGATAGGAGAATTATGTTTGACGCATCATCACATCTGAACTGCTGGACTGATTTACTTGAAATGTTGCATATAAATTCTTAAAGAACCGAGGATTCTTATAGGCCTAATTCTTCTAGATTTCATTACGTCAAGTTTTCAGTTTTTCAAGTTTTAAAATAGACACTTGCGAAGCACGGGTTACCTGCTAGAATAAAATATACAAAGTTAATCATTATTTTACAGTTCTAAGTGATTAGTAAGTGTTATTTTGTTATTCAATCTGGTATGTAAACAATCAAAGTTAGAACTTTTATGTTTTCGAATATTTAGACTGAAAATTTCACCTGATTTCATGTGTATGGAACATAACCTACTTTTTGGAATATTTATATTGTATAAATCAAAATTCGGGGAAATAACAGTTTTGGGCTGTGCCTGTTTGTCCTTCCCCAATCATTTTGAAGAATTGGGTTTATCAATAAATGAATAACGAGCAAAGTTCTGTGCCCCGATATTGTTTTTTGAACAGAAGTACTCATCAGTATAAACAACTACATTATCTATTAAAAAAACTGGAGCTATAAGGGTCTATTTTTCAAACAATAAAGAATTTATTCAAGAATTTCCTTGTTTTTTGAACAGGAGTACTCATCAGTATAACAACTACATTACTTATTTGAAGCTAAAGCTTCAAGGAATTATTTTTAACGCAATAAAGAAGTTGCATAAAAACTCTGCAACAAAGCTTGGAATTCCCTTGGTGAGTGTTATAAAGTAGCAGAATACAAGTAGTTATTCTCAGCATTATTTTAGTTCAATATTCACGTTGTTTTCTTCACAAAACGTAACTCTCAGTGTTATAGAGCAGCAGATAATAATAGAAGTTATTACAAGCTTCCATTATACTAGTTGCTCATCCACGTTGCTTCTTTTCCACGACACTCAACTTATTCTCAAGACGACATGAAGCTATTATCAGTTCCAGGAAATCCGAGAGCTTACTTATATTGCACTTAGAGGGTACATTGCGATTTAAGGTGGAGGAGTGGGTGAGAGAGAGTGAGTAAGATAGTGGGTGAGAGAGTGGGTGGGTGAGTGAGTGAGGGAATGAGTGAGAGACTAATCGAAGTGAAGGAGAAGAAGAAAGAAAATGAGTGAGTGTGTGATTGAGAGTATGTAGGAGTGAGTGAGTAAGTTAATGAGTGAAAGAGTAGGTGAGTGAGAGAGTGAGTAAGTGAGTGAGTGGAAAAGTAGGTGAGTGAGAGAGTGAATGAGAGATTAGAGAGGGTTAAGAAGAGAGAGAGAGAGTAAATGGAAATGGGATGAATGAGGGAATGTGGGAGTGAGTGAGTAAGTGTGTTAGGGAGTGGGTGAGTGAGAGAATAAGTGGGGGACGGAGAGAGTGAGTGTGGGAGGGAGTGAAGGAGTGAGTGAGTGAGAGAGTGGAGAATTGATTTGATTGATTGATTGATTGATTGATTGAGTACTTTATTTATGTAGATTACAATATATACTGGCTTATACACTTATATACAATAGCTTACAATACAGCAAAATTATAGATGAATTTACATAATATAGACTAAGAAAATAATTATTGAACTGTATATGATATGAAAAAGCAGTTTGTAATATAATAACTATAGATAATAATCATATTGTTATGCATCTACATAAATTGGCGGAGCTTTGGACATATCAATGTCCATTCTTCGGAAAGAATATTAAAAATATCCTCCCCACTAACTCTCTACCAAAACGTTAATTTCGTTATTTAAACTAAGGATTTATTTATTAATGGAAATATTGTAAAAGTTTTAATCAATATGAATATTAAAGAGAAAAAAAAACAGAAAATTGATAGAGTAAAATAATTATATAGGTAGATCAAATAATTGATTAATAAAATGAAGTAGGCTGAAAGTAGATCAGGGTTATCAACTTTCAGTAATATACAGCATTATGCAGTGGATAATTGAAATAAACATGAGTTTATATAATATATATATATATATATATATACAATTCGTTCTATAACATGGTTTAAAGGTTTGTATTTGTGGGATGGGTGGGGGATGGATGTCATGTGATCGTTCTAGGGCCGGACAGTTTCAGTCATTTGTTCCAAAAGATGTTTTTTTAAAGTTAGGATGAAGCTCGCTCGGCTCTCGATGGACCTGATAGAAACAGGAAGTGCATTCCATGCACGACAGGCACTGACTAAGAAGGATTTTGTGAAAATAGTAGTTCGATGATTGGGTATCCTTAAAGTACTTTCTCCGGTTCTAGTATGTGAAGCATCTATCCTCCTACCTTCAGAGACAAATTTGAAATCATCTTTAAAATAGTTCGGATTACCGTATATCAAGATATCTCTAACAAGCTTGACTATTCGAAAAAGCCTCTGATCGGGAAGCTTTAATGTTGAACTAGCAATGTGGGCTGGGGTGATATGATCATGGCGTTGGAGAGAGTAGACGAAACGTAGACAATAATTTTGGCAACGCTGTAGTTTATCATTCAGAGTGACTTGCATATCGTTAAGAACAGAATTACAATACATTAAATGTGGGAAGATGAGAGATTGAACCAATAATAATTTAATGTTTCTAGGGAGGATATCGTGCATTTTCTTCAATGCATGCATGGCTGAGAATACCTTTTTACAAGTTTTGTTCACTTGTTCTGACCAGTCAAGAGTATTATTCATAATAATGCCTAAATTTTTAACTGAGCTACAGTAAGGAATGTCATTACCGTCTACACTTATTTTGTGAATCGATTCAAGGTCAATATTGTTTATAAGACGAGAATATCCAATTATAATGGGTTGTGTTTTGATGGGATTAAGCTTAAGGCCATTTTTCTTTGTCCATTCCACTATCGAATTGATATCCTGATTCATTATTCCAACTGTTTCATTAATTTTTGTTATGGGACAGCTTAAATAGATTTGAAGGTCGTCTGCATAAGTATGGAAACTGGAGAATTTGATAATGGAAGAAAGGTCATTAGCATACAAAGTGAAGAGGAGAGGGCCTAAAATGAACCTTGTGGTACTCCATGCATAACGTTTTTCCAAGTTGACTTTTTGTCACCGACAGATACACATTGTTTCCTACCTAATAGATAGGATTTAAACCAAACTAACGAGTTGTGACTGAAACCAAGAATAGCCAACTTATTCAGAAGGACTGTATGATCAACAGTATCGAATGCTTTAGAAAAATCAAATAGGGTGAGGATGGTGCATTTTCTTTGGTCCATAGCTAACCTTATATCATCAGTGACACGAAGCAGAGCTGTCTCAGTTGAATGGAATTTTCTAAAGCCTGATTGAAAGTTATGAAGCTTACTATTGTTGTCTAGAAATTTTACAACTTGAGCATGAATGAGTCTTTCTAGCACTTTGGACAATGCAGGTAAAATACTGATTGGTCTAAAATCCTCAACTTTATTGGGTGATGGAACTTTATTTAGAGGGCGAACCAGAGCAAACTTCCAGTTTTCAGGGAAAATGCCTTCTTCAAGTGACTTGTTGAAAATGTATGTAATGGTTGGTAAAACAGCAAATAACATCTTCTTGATAAATTTAATAGGAATTTTGTCTACACCCATAGCATTACTATGAATACGTTGAATTGCTCTGAAAGTGTCTTCTTCTGAGATTGGATGGAAATGAAATTGATCAGTGATTGGTAAATCTAAGTTTGTAACCTGCTCTTCAAGATCATCAATGTGATTAGCAATGACAACTTCGTCGCGTTGGTTAGAGTGTGAAACGAAATGGTCATTTATATTATTCAATGGTAAGTCAATTTGTGGATTCGATTTCTCTTTGCCAAGCCCGAATTCTTTTATTCCCTGCCAAAGTGATTTAGAGTCTTGTCTATTGTTTGTCATAAACGAATTCAAGTACCTAATCTTTGAGTTCCGTAATTCCTGTTTAACCCTATTTCTAAGGCTCCTATACTCTATCAATTCTCGAAAGTCTTGACCATGTCATCAACTGAGGGTAATGCTTCAATTTGATGCCATGGAGTCTGAGCCACATCAGTCAGGAAGGCGGCTTCATCAAAGTTTTTGAAGTCTCTATAAGTGATAATTTTCTGTTCTGGCTTGGGTATCTTATTGGAAAGTACACAGTAGATCAAATCATGTCTAGAAATAGCTGGGACTGAGATTTGGCCTGCTTGAACAACCTCATTGGGATCACTAACAATGAGAAGGTCAATGAGTGTGTCTGATTCATTAGTATGATGAGTTGGATCGAGAGGTAAAATAGTCATGTTTAGGCATTGGAAAATTGTAGTCAGTTGAAAGTAGTCAAAGTTACGATTTGTCATGTTCAAGTCGGTGTTCATATCCCCCATAACTAGTATACGGTTATAACAAGGCATAAGAGAAAGCAAGGCACTTTCGAAGTCTGTGAAATGACCTATTTTTGGTGGGCGATAACAGATACCAACGAGTAATTTATCAGTACTAGATAAGGATAATTCAAGTAGCATAAACTCTGGTCTGGAACAATACTCTTGTTTAGATGTGATTAAAACTTTTGTTTTGATACCTTCTTTCACATAAATTGCTACACCCCCACAAGCTTTATTTAATCTATCATTCCGGAAGAGAGAGAGTGTGAGAGTGAATGAGAGAGTGTGGGAGTGAGTTAGTGAGTGAGTGAGAGAGTAGGTGAGTGAGAGAATAAGTGAGGGTGGAAGGGAGGTAGTGAGGGAGTGAGAGATTAGAGAGAGTAGAGAAGAGATAGTGAGGGAGTAAATGGGTGAGTGTATGAGTGAGAGAATGTGGGAGTGAGTGGGTGAGTGAGTGACTGAGAGAGTGAGTGTGAGAGTAAGAGAGTGAGAGAGGGAATGAGAGAGTTGGTGAGTGAGTGAGTGCGTGAGTCAGTGAGGGAGGGAGTGAGTAAGAGACTGAGAAAGTAAGTGTGGGAGTGAGTGAAATTAATTGATTGATTGAATATATATGCCTATCTTAGAGCGGAGTTAGGACTCCCGGTCCTCTCTGCCACACAACCCTTCACAAAATAAGAGAAAATTCACATAAGAATACAAAAACATAATTATATCACATATTATGTAATAAGATTACATAATATTAATGGAGATCAATAAAAATTTTTATAAAATACAATTACATATATAATAAAAGAGAAAGAGAAAGATTGATTGATTGATTGAGTACTTTATTTATGTAGATTACAATATATACTGACTTTCACACCTAGATACCATAGCATACAATACAGCAGAATTATAGATGAATTTACAATAATATAGACTAAGAAAATAATTATTGAACTGCATATGATATGCAAAAAGCATTTGGTAATAGCTATAGATAATATTGTTATGCATCTACATAAATTGGCGGAACTTTGGACATATCAATGTCCATTCTTTGGAAAGGATATTGAAAATATCCCTCTCATGTGCCGAGCACTATTTTTAATTCAGGCCTTTTCCCAAGTTATAATAGTAAATTTAATACGCAATAGACTAGAGCCATTATTGTAAGTGAGTTAGCGAAATAAATTATTTTCTCTCTCTCTATTATGAACGGCCATGACTTCGAGTTTCCCATGATAGATATTTAAAAATTGTGGCTCCAAGTCGTCGAGGAATGTAGATTATGGAATTATCTCTAAAACTTAGCCTTCCTGTCGCGACATAGAGTGCGATAAGTTGGAAAACAGCAAGCATTGAAATTATAACAAACTACCGATTTTGCAGTTACTATTTGGTCCAAAGGCTCTAGAAGCCACGCGACGATTGGTCAAATTGATTCCCTTCGCCCAATAGGAGACCTGTTTATAAATACAGTAGTGGGGGGATTACCCAGCCGAAAGACCAGATTACGTTTCGGAGGACACTTTGCTAGGAGCACTACGAGAGTAAAGATGTAGTCATTATGTTTCGCCCTTTTTGGGCAGGTTTACAAGTTTATATCATTAGTTAATGTAGGAGCTAGTTTTATTTTTATTAAAGTTTAAATTTTCCAGTAGTGCCATGTCCTGAAAAGTTTAATTGTGTTCTTCATCATGTACGAATAATTGTTTCTTCAAATAACCGCTAGGGTACGTAAAATAAGGTTAAAATATAATTTAGGGAATTTAATTGATTGAAACTTCCATGAGAGTATTGTATGAACAAAGCCTGTTATTTTTCAAGTTGATAATATTGATTGAGAATAATCCTTTTGATTTTATTAGTGATGGAAGATAATTATAATTTTTTTTTCTAAAGAAGTATAGAAAGTTTTCAGTTACGTTACATTTGAGTTATTGTTTCTGGAGATATATTATCGTAGAGTATTGCTGAAAGTCAGGAAGATAGCCTTTAAATTGGAATGACATTTTTAAGATTATGTTCATATTGAGTTTAAGACTCAATTTTATATTTTTCTGACTGTGTCTTCTCATGGCGTTAAGGCTTTTAACTGAACGCTAATTTATTAAATTATAACAGAACTTTTGAATTATTTGTGAAGGAAGATCCATTAATTCTGATACAAAGAATCAGTAGTTTAAAGATAAAAATCTATATAAAATGAGGATTCAAATAGAATGAGAGAATTTAATTAATTGTAATCAATAGATAACTCCTGTTTAAGCTTTTGATGAATTGTAGAAATTAGAAATAGTTAGAAATTAATGCTGTAATACATTTATTTACAGCGGTTCATGTGTGTCCCCAAACCAACTTCATGTACTACCCCTTTGGTTCCGCAACTTTATGTAACACCGCTTCAAGACACCCGTTCAGACGACAGGTCTAGGGACGTAAGAGGACGTCGCCGTCAAGCCAAATTCAACCGGTAAAAGTTCACCGCCAAAAACAAGGTACTGTTACCCCGACGATAAAGTAACGTACAGTCCAACGAAAGTGCAGTGTAGTGAAACAAATGTTCATTCGAGAATGTCAATCAAAAGTGGGGATTCAAAATTATTATGAAATGGGTTATATGGGTTACTATCGACGAAATTTGGGTTCAACGGGCTTTTCTTTCTTGAGTAATTTCATTTTGAAATTAATTTGCTATTTTATGACTCATATTGTTTGGTTTTGTGACGTATTGCTATCTAAACGAAGGATAGTAATGCGCCCCCGAATCAGATGAAGAATGTCAACAAAGTAACATGAAATCGTTGTTTCTGTTGTTCGCTTTTAGTTGCCAATGTTTATTGGAACTGTTTGTATTTTTCAATTATTTCAAATTGTAGTGTTATTCTATAGTATAAACCTATTAAATCAGGCATGGCAAGATTAATTGAAGTTTTCTTGACTCTAGCCCGTTCACCTGCATGAATTAGGTATAGACTCAGGTATTTTCTAGATGTGTCTGCCTATTTCTAAATTCTAAATTTTATTCAAAATTATCTTCTTTATCATTTTTTGAAAAGGTCAGGCACACTCACTAACTCTCTACCAAGAGAGAGAGAGAAAGAAAGTGAAGGAGTGAGAGAGGGAATGAGAGAGTTGGTGAGTGAGTGAGTGCGAGAGTAAGTGAGGGAGGGAGTGAGTGAGAGACTGTGAAAGTAAGTGTGGGAGTGAGTGAGTGAGAGAAAGTGTGAGAGAGCGAGTGGGTGAGAGAGATTGAGAGAGTGAGTGTGCGTAGGTTTTGAATCACAGCCGTCAGTGCACACTCCAAATAATGCGCCTTCAGACTGAGATAATCCCTTGCTTTAGAAAAAAGCTTCTGGAAGAGTACAAATATAGAAGAGACAGATTTTGTCGTCCAGTGAGACAGGCTACGGAATTAGGCTTTCTCGAGGAAAAATATGAGGAAAATTACTTGTGTAGACATAAGTAGTTCTGAGAAAAACTGGGTGGATGCCGTTATCCGATCATCGAGTTCCCAGTTTTGGAAAATCCTCGACTTCTACATTCTTCATTTTCTGAAAAACTCAGATTTTTGCTTGGTCGTTCACGCACGGTATTGTACAAATCATCAGCATGCCTATTGAGGTCCAAGTTTTTATGGCAGTGGAGGAAGATAAGGGAACAACATTGTCAACTCTCTGCCTTGCCACTGCCTTCTATAGAGGATAGCTGATACTGGTATATCTGATGTGATATTAACTGTTCATCCTTGTTGAAAATAATCAACCATTTTTTACTAGTCAATAAAACATATTTTTTCCTCCACCTCCTGTTGAAAGTGCTTACTTTACTCCCTGGAACATAATACTAAAATGTCACTTTTTCGCTCTCGGGCGGAAAAAACAGGAAAACTCGCTAGAGCGTAAAGTAACTCAATTTAAATAACATGGGAATCATCTCTATTTTAAAAACGTACATTTGAAATAGGTTAGAAGGTCTAAGCTCAGATGAGGAAGCATATAAAGTAGTCATTTTCCAACTGAATTCAATACCTCAACCAGACATTTGATCAATTATATGAAATTTATGTTTGTATGCTATAGTATATTTCGCACCTAGGGCCGAAAATGAGACTTTTCCGGCTCGAGATCGGTTTTCAAGTCCGAGGCCGTAGGCCGAGAACTAGAAAAGATTGAGAGCTGGAAAAACATTATTGCCTGTGGTGCAGATGCTATTTTTCGCCACACAGAAGAAATAAAACAATATAAATATATGAGAATAATTGTTTATTAGGCACTTCCAAAAGCAAAACTAGAAGGTCATAGCTCTAGCAAATCTGAGGTCTGAATATCAGGAAATTTTCCAAGTATTTTTATTTTTTATTCTGATTTGTCTAAATAACCTAAAATATTATGTTCAATTATTATGTTTTAATGTGATCGGTTGAGTTTATACTTTGAAATTCTTTCAAATGACAATGAGATGATATTATTATAAATGATTTGATTCTTAAATATTAAACACAAATAAGGAAAAGTTTTTTGATCAGCTGTTTTAGCACACTTTAAATTTGGCCAATCTGAATGTCAACGTCAACAATGCTTGTTGTCGTCGACTCTGTAGAATTCTAGGTTAGAAGTTCTATCTTATTCTAAAAATCGAATTTGAATGGTTTATAATATATCTTATCTGTATTTCATTCATCTAAATAAAATGATAGTATCTTATGGCTGAATACTGTATTTAATTCTGGAAGCATAAACTGATTTCGTTTCATAAACTATTTGTAAAATTGTTCAGCACCAAGGATTTGCCCAAGTAGTTCCAAAATTATCCACCAGGTTTCGTGATAAACGCAGTATATTAACGCGGAGGTTAGATTCAATTATACTCTGAAAATTGAATTTGAATAATTCATAATATCTTATTTGTATTTCATTCATCCAGATAAAATGATAGTATCTCATTGCAAAATACTTTATTCAATTCTAGAAGCTGATTCCGTTTCATAACTTATTTTGTAAACACGTTCACATCGAATCAGAATCCGCTGACATCAAGGTTATTTTACAGCCCTGGGGCCGTAAAAATTTTACCGGTCTGGTCAGAGAACAATCATTTTTGGCCTCCATATGACGCACAAAAACCAGCTCATTACATCCAAGTGGGGCGAAAAAATTATTACAAACTTCATATTACTATACTGAAAAAATGTATACATTTTTTTATTCATGTTATTCATAGAACCAGCCAACGAATATCACTCATTAACTTATCAAATTTGAAACGGGAACTTCATCATAGCTGTAGTTGTGGCGGCCATTGTTGTTACAACTTCTGCCGGCAGATAGCGTACAGCGCTGTCGACGGACAACTGTGATTACAAGCCAGCTGTTTCTGTTTACTTTATAGATTAAGTTGTAACACATTTCTTGGTCACGTAAGTTTTTAAAAATTATTTTTCCTCCACCTACTGTCTAAAGTACTTACTTTACTCCCTGAAACATAATACTAAAGTGTCACTTTTTCGCTCTAGGTAGTAAAAAACAGAAAAACTCCCTAGGGAGTAAAAGTGACTCCATTTAAATAACATGGGAAGCATCTCTATTTTAAAAACTTCATGGTAATAGGTTAGAAGGTCTAAGCTCAGATGAGAAAGCATAATAGAGGTGTCTGTCATTGAGTCAACTGAATTCAATACCACAACCAGAAATTTGATCAACTCATGAAATATATGTTTGTATGATATTATATTCTTAATATTAGTAGACAATAAAAATTTATACAATTTTTAAAATATTTTATTCTATTCAAAATACCAGCCAACAAATATTTTTGATCTGCATTCTGCAATTCAAACCTGAACCGCGTGATCTGGAGTCAGCCATTTTTGGTAGCCCAGCTGATATGATTGTTACAACTTTGGCCGATAGATAGCGCAATCAGCAGTGCCTATCAGACGACCGGTTTTTAGGTTTTAGATTTTAGGTTATGTTGTTAGGAAACATTGTCACCAATACATAAGTTATTAGAATGATTTTATTTGCAGTTTCTTTAAAAAAATGTAGATGGAGGAAAAATGTTGTGTACATCACAAGCGAAAAATACTTTTTCTCCCTCAGGAAAATTGTTGCCTTTGGCTTCGCCTCGGGCTTCAAACTTTTTCCCTCAGGGAGAAAAAGTCGTACTTTTCACTCTAGATATACAAATAACTATTATTTGCAGTTTTTATAAAAATGTAGGTGGAGGAAAAATGTTGTGTATATCACGAGTGAAAATGTTTTTCTCCCTCAGGAAAATTGTTGCCATCGGCTTCGCCTCGGGCTTCTAACTTTACAAACGGGAGAAAAAACAGTACTTTTCACTCAAATAACTATATAATGGTCGAATAGGTCTTCACATTTACAGTGACAGTTACAGTCACAGTCACAGTTACAGTTTAACTTTCACTATAACTGTAACTGTCACTGTCACTGACAGTCACTCACTATTGTGAGGTCCACGTCATAATGGCAGTATTTGGTTAGAATTAGTGTTGCTATCCTTGTCTATCATTCCAGCAGATGGCGCTATCCATTCCTAGATACCCAATGTTGCCAAATCGTTCTCAATATGATGTAAGAGTATAATCAATTGATTGAAGTGTAATCACAAACTCCCCAACCACACTGAAAACAATAAATAATTTCAAATACAATCTACAATTATCGATCTACAATTACACAAGAATCTACAAAAATACGATCTACAATTTGAAAAAAAAAATGGAGAATCACTTCTGAATGGTACGAGACAGCTTAAAAAAGTGTCAAGTTATTCAGTCAAAGTTTTTACAAGAAATAATTTCCTTTCCTCTAGAAGCTCAATACAATTCATATTCCGTTAGCTTGATGTTCTCTCTTTATAAGCAACACTCTTATCTGATTTTTGAGATACTTAGAAGGAATTCTTTCTCCATCTACTTGAAAAGAGTTCTCTCTCCATCTTCTTGGAAAAACATTCCATTCCACTGAATGGCATCAGAATAATCTTGAAACGAGATTCTTGGAGATTCAACATTGAATTCTAAAAGAATATTCTTTTGAATGACTAATCCAATCAGGTTCCACATGAAATTTTCTCTCATCCTTTTCATCCTTCCATCCTTTTCGTCATTTTCCAGTTCCTGAAGCCAAAATTCTTCATGAAGTTTCACAGTAAATTGAATCTTGAATGACTAACTCATCAGATTCATTCGCTGATGCAGTGGAAGGCACTGATAGCATCTGAAAGTTTGATTTAATATTCATAAAATTCAGCATTGAAAAATAAAGTCGAAACAGATAAGTTGAGACTATCATTATCAAACACTATTAATTTTAGCATATCTACCGAGTACCGAAATAGGTACCGAAAAATACACTTGGTATTATAAAATATTATATATAATATATAACACTTGGTATTATATATATAAAAAAATGCTTGGCACAGTAGGCTACATGTAGTTTATTCTTCAATGTTTCAAACAGAATAATAATTATTCTGTTTGAAACATTGATAACACAACAATTATTGTTGATGTTATTAATATTGAATTATTTAGTCTGTCGTCTGTCTGGAGTCTGTGCCTGACCTTTTTAAAAGATGATAAAGAAGATAATTTTGAATAAAATTTAGAATTTAGAAATAGGCCGACACATCTAGAAAACACCTGAGTCTATACCTAATTCATGCAGGTGAACGGGCTAGAGTCAAGAAAACTTCAATTAATCCTGCCATGCCTGATTTAATAGGTTTCTACTATAGAATAACACTACAATTTGAAATAATTGAAAAATACAAACACCTTCAATAAACATTGGCAACTAAAATCGAACAACAGAAACAACAAGTTACTTTGTTGACATTCTTCATCTGATTCGGGGGCGCATTACTATCCCCGTTTAGATAGCAATACGTCTCAAAACCAAACAATATCAGTCATAAAACAACAAATTAATTTCAACATGAAATTACTCAAGAAAGGAAAGCCCGTTGAACCCAAATTTCGTCGATAGTAACTCATATAACCCATTTCATAATAATTTTGAATCCCCACTTTTGATTGACATTCTCAAATGAACGTTTGTTTCACTACACTGCACTTTCGTTGGTCTGTACGTTGCTTTATCGTCGGGGTTACAGTACCTTGTTTTTGGCGGTGAACTTTTACCGGTTGAATTTGGCTTGACGGCGACGTCCTCTTACGTCCCTAGACCTGTCGTCTGAACGGGTGTCTTGAAGCGGTGTTACATAAAGTTGCGGAACCAAAGGGGTGGTAGTACAAGAAGTTGGTTTGGGGACACACATGAACCGCTGTAAATAAATGTATTACAGCATTAATTTCTAACTCTTCCTACAATTCATTAAAAGCTAAAACAGGAGTTATCTATTGATTACAATTAATTAAATTCTCTCATTCTATTTGAATCCTCATTTTATATAGATTTTTATCTTTAAACTACTGATTCTTTGTATCAGAATTAATGGATCTTTCTTCACAAATAATTCAAAAGTTCTGTTATAATTTAATAAATTAGCGTTCAGTTAAAAGCCTCAACGCCATGAGAAAACACAGTCAGAAAAATATAAAATTGAGTCTTAAACTCATTATGAACATAATCTTAAAAATTTCATTCCAATTTAAAGGCTATCTTCCTGACTTTCAGCAATACTCTACGATAATATATCTCCAGAAACAATAACTCAAATGTAATGTAACTGAAAACTTTCTATACTTCTTTAGAAAAAAAATTATAATTATCTTTCATCACTAATAAAATCAAAAGGATTATTCTCAATCAATATTATTTACTTGAAAAATAACAGGCTTTGTTAATACAATACTCTTATGGAAGTTTCAATCAATTAAATTCCCTAAATTATATTTTAACCTTATTTTACGTACCTTACCGGTTATTTGAAGAAACAATTATTCGTACATGATGAAGAAACACAATTAAACTTTTCAGGACATGGCACTACTAGAAAATTTAAACTTTAATGAAAATAAAACTAGCTCCTACATTAACTAATGATATACTTGTAAACCTGCCCAAAAAGGGCGAAACATGATGACTACATCTTTACTCTCGTAGTGCTCCTAGCAAAGTGTCCTCCAAAACGTAATCTGGTCTTTCGGCTGGGGAATCCCCCCCACTACTGTATTTAGAAACAGGTCTCCTATTGGGCGAAGGGAATCAATTTGACCAATCGTCGCGTGGCTTCTAGAGCCTTTGGACCAAATAGTAACTGCAAAATCGGTAGTTTGTTATAATTTCAATGCTTGCTGTTTTCCAACTTATCGCACTTTATGTCGCGCCAGGAAGGCTAAGTTTTAGAGATAATTCAATAATCTACATTCCTCGACGACTCGGAGCCACAATTTTTAAATATCTATCATGGGAAACTCGAAGTCATGGCCGTTCATAATAGAGAGAGAGAAAATAATTTATTTCGCTAAATCACAATAATGGCTCTAGTCTATTGCATATTAAATTTACTATTATAACTTGGAAAAAGGCCTGAATTAAAAATAGTGTCCGGCACAAGTCTGAGTCTAATACCATATCAGCTGTGCTAATAGTGAAGTTGTGTTTCTTTTCTGGCTCAAAATTTTGCAAAATTACTCAAAAATATCCAATTTGTAGAGATTTGAGTGAAATATTTTTGTTTCTTATCAGTTTTCAACTATCAAAATTCAAAATTTTTAGTTTAGTCATTAGTTTTGAAGTGGAAATTGGACTTTTTGAAGTGAAAGTGAAATCTTAACCTCATTATTTTTTGAAACTTTTATTTGTAAAAATTTGGGAGAAGACAGTTTTGGGCTATGCCTGTTGTCTTCTCCCAATCATATTATATTTATTATAATTATGATTTGTAATTGTCAATGAAATGAATAAATAAATAATTGATTATCACGATATCTTTTCGGTTGATATTGAGATTATGAACATTATTTATATAGCCACTGGACGGCTTGTTTTATTCTTAATCAGGTATGGAAACAGTTTTGAGAGAATGCCTGTTGATTCTCCCCGAATTTTATAATCTATTAGTTCTATAATTATGATAAAGGAAAGAACTGGCTTATACACGTACGGGATAGGAAATTCATGAATGACGCATCATCACGTCTGAACTACTCAACTGATTAAATTCTGCACATAGCTTCTTAATTTATAGAGGATGGTTATATGCCTATTTTCGATTCTTCAAGATTTCGGTAGGTCAAGTTTTCATTTTGTCAAGTTTTTAATTGGAACCTTAAGAAGCACGAGATATCTGCTATTCTATAATATAATAAAAGCTTTCACATGTACGGGATAGGTAATTCACGAATGACGCATCATCACGTCTGAACCACTCAACTGATTAACTTGAAATTTTGCATATAGATACTTAATTTACCGAGGATAGTTATAATAGTCCAGTCAATATAGACATAAAATATTTTTTGGGTATTGGAATATGGGCTTAAGTACACTCAACAATAAATTTTCTACTTTTCGACCGAATTCTACTTATGATGCATGATTTTAAACCGCCTTTATGAGCCGAGAAGAATGGAGTGTAGTACGATGAAATCTGATCATTGTGTCAGAAGTTATAAGTGTTTGGAATTTTGATCCTTGAGGTGTCCTTAAACGTGCCTCTCCACTAGAAAATACTGAAATAAAGTGCATCTAACGGGTGATTCTCATAGAACATAATCTTATGTCATTGTGCGAAATATCAATGTGAAGACTATGTAGTTGGTGATGATGGTTTAAGCTAAAAATTAGGTGTTTTTCACAATACAAGGAGCATTGTTGTCAGGTGTACCTAGAAAACTATATGAGATAGAGCGCTCTACCTGATCTCAATGATTGTAGAGCACAAAAATACGCCCAGAGAGATTTTGAATTATACATCTAAATGGTAACAATCGGAAGATATTGTTGATCAAAATCCAAAATTCATCAAAAATTGATTTTCTCTTCAAATTTCAATCATTTTTGAAAAATCATAACTCAATACTCATTGGAGATAGAGAGTTCCGGATGATCTCATTTTATTCAGAATTTTATATTCCAGGAAAAAAGCGGAAGCAAATGTTTCTGTCCGATCACGAGATTTGGCAGAAATAGCTGAAAACTTGAAAATGAGCCGAAAATATAAGGTTTTTGGGCCACTCTGTATCTAGCACAAGGAAATTTTGCATGAAGAAATTGGTTCTGGACTTCTCTTATGTACGCAAATAATATATTAAAAAATCAGAACTACAATATTGATTGCATGCACCAATGTATATAGTGACTGGACTATAAGCCAATTCAAAATTCTTCAAGATTTCAATAGGTCAAGTTCATAATCAGACGCTTGCAAAGCATGGGCTACCCGCTAGTAGAGGATGAATAAATTATCATATTAGTATCCTTTCTCCAGATTATACTTAGACCAATACCAGGATAGAAGCTTGTTGAAGGTTCTTCACGTTGACGTATATTGATCAAATACCTATTGAGTTAACTTCGTATCATTCCCCATGAGTAGAATGAGAGGAAATATAGAATTTGGAGGATTAGGAAGTTAGATTTATGGAAATGTCTGAGGGAAGTCGTCGTCGTCCCTAGAAGAAGTTGGGCTCTAGACCACCTCACGAGGCAGATCGATAGAGCCTCTGTTAAAGCCTGCAACCTTATTTATAGGTTCAACTTGTTTACAGACTGTCGGTGGTGGAGACGTCGGCAAAACTTCCCTAAAGCTGCTTTCACTGGCTGAGAAAAGAGAAAATAGTCATCTTATTTTCCCAGTTCTTCGGAGATCGTGGTTTCTGGCCGTGAACGATTCTACTTTTCTGCTGATATACGATGTTATAATTTTATCTCAGCTTTCTCACAACAACTCTCTCCTTTCTATTTGAATCCTTCTACTGTCTTACTCTTATTTGTCTCCTATTTCTGTCTCACATAATTTTATTTGTGTCTCCTTTTTTCTTTCTACTGTTTAACTCCAACTTTTTATCTTCTACCTCTCTCTTTAAATGTTTTTATTTTAAATCTCCTTTTGAATATTGATTAACACTTTAACCGTATCACCGGTCTCTGAGACCGGTAGAAAAATATTTCATTGAATTATTAATACACCTGACTTTCTGTTTGGCTCCTCCCACTCAGTAGCTGTTCAATGAATATCAGAGAACAATTTACAAGTCTTTTCAGGCTGATTAGAAGAGTCATTCCAAACACAGCCTCAGTTTATTACTTACGCTACGGTCCATCGTACCGGACGATACGGTAAGTGTTTCATCAATCCTGGTATTCCCTGTCTGTGATACGGGAGAATACGCTTTAAGCAACTTTTTTTAACGGCTCATCATAGAGACCTCCGTTTCATTGATGCAGATCTCAGTGAACGAATCAAGACAAATTACATAGATTTTCAGAGTTCACATCAAAAGTATAAGAATCTATGAAATTACAGAAACTAATGTTTTACCATGAAATTAAACCTCCGGTCTGAGAGACCGGGTAATACGGTTGGTGGTTGGAAGAATCATGATACGGTTAAAGTGTTAAAACTTTTGTAATATTTTCATATTTGAATAAATCCTGCGTTGAATTAATGAAATTAACGTTTTGGTAGAGAGTTAGTGGGAAGGATACTTCGCATATTCTTTCCGAAGAATGGACATTGATAAGTCCAAAGCTCGGCCAATTCATGTAGATGCATAACAATATATCTATATTTATTACGAATTGCTTTTTTCATATCATATACTGCTCAATGATTATTCTCTTAGTTTATATTTTGAAAATTCATCTATAATTTTGCTGTATTGTAAGCTATTATATATGAGTGTATATAAGCAAGTATATTGATCTACATAAATAAAGTACTCAATCAATCAATCTTATATCACATTCTCTCTGTTTCCTAACAGCAATTCTTCCTCCCCATTTGTGTATCCTTCTTCTCTCTTTTTACTATTTGTGTCCTTCTACTGTCTTACTCTTATTTGTCTTCTATTTCTGTTTCACATCGTTTTATTTGTTTCTTCTCACTAGTATCTAACTCGTATTATTCTTCTCTCTCTGTATTTCATCGTCTGTATTTTTCTCTCCACTGAAGAAGAAGAAGAAGAAGTAGAAGGAGACGAAGAAGAAGAAGGAAAAGAAGAAGAAGAAGAAGAAGAAGAAGAAGAAGAAGCAGAAGGAGAAGCAGAAGGAGAAGAAGTAGAAGGAGAAGAAGAAGAAGAAGAAGAAGAGAATAAGAGGAGGAAGAAGAAGAAGAACTTCCTCACAGCAATGCTCTTTCCCTATTTGTGTATCCTTATTCTATCTCTCTTCTTTTTATTTGTGTATTCCTACTGACTTTCCCTTATCTATCTTCTATCTCCATTTTAAATCACATTCTCTCTGTTTTTCACAACAACGCTTTCTCCTTATTCCATCTCTCTCCTTTGTATTTGTGGGCTCTCATATCATCTCTGTTTTCCATAACACCAGGATGATTGTGAGAGGAAAACCGTGTAGTTCCTTCGATACCTTCTCAAAAATTTGAACGCTTGACTTGATTCAATAATGTTATGTTGGAGAAGTAGTACGTACGCATAGGAACGAAGCAAACATGAAAAGATGAACATGAATAGAAACATGAATAGCAAATATGAAACAGGAAAAATCTATTATTTCAAAACAATAAAGATACGGTACCGTATGAAAGGGTTCCTTAGAATTCGTACGATTGAGTTGAAATTTGGAACTAAAGGTCCTTACACTATAAGGATCCGACACGAACAATTTCGATCGGATGCAATTCAAGATGGCGGCTAAAATGGCCAAAATGTTGTCAAAAACAGGGTTTTTCGCAATTTTCTCAAAAACGGCTCCAACGATTTTGATCAAATTCATACCTAGAACAGTCATTGATAAGCTCTATCAACTGTCACAAGTCTCATATCAGTAAAAATCTCAGGAGCACTGCACCATCTATGCAAAGTTTGATTTTAGATTCCCAATTATCAGGCTTTAGATACAATTTAAACAGAAAATATCAAATGGAAAAGATTGAGCATGAGAATCTGTACAATTAATGTTCAATAACATTTTCACCTAAAATTATTGAAAATAAGCTCGAAATTCGAGAAAATGTGATTATCCAATTGCAAACTGTTGGCAACTGTTGATTCTATTAAATCATCCACTATGAAGAGATAGCAGACCTCGTATGTCTCCAGCGTCATTGTCCTGTCACCAGCTGGCTCAGATCTTAGAAAAGTAGACTTGAGATGCGCGGGAACACTAGCGTTAGTTGATCAATTTACATAACGGCAAGGAAAGTTGTGTGAGTGCACCATACCAGATTTTTCTAGATAACTGAAGATTAAATCAATTGAACCAGGTTTGAAAAATTTCAAGAATTTCATCTATGATTGAAGAATGTAATTTAATTGATCAAGAAAGAAAGAAAAATGCAAGAATTCCTATATTAATTATGTCTAGGATTCCGCTTGAAGATTCCTCTCCCAATCCAATCTACATCATGAGAAGAAATAACAAAAAGATAATTTTCAAATTAATTTGATTTCCACATTGAATTATGCCGGAATTGAATCATCCAGCAATATTTCATCTCTTATTCTAGACAGAGGTATGAGGAAACGTTTCTCAAATAGGCGTCTTTATTTCTCTGCGAGGAAAATTGATGACGGAGGCATTTTTCTTCCCGAGGGAAAAATAAATGCAGTCATTCTGTTTTTCCATTATTACAGCCAGTCACTATTCAATTCCCTCACTCTCCGTTCTCGTATTCCCACTATTATATCCCTTACCATCTCTTGTTCTTCTCTCTCATTCATTCTGGCACTTTATCTTCTTCTATTTCCACTATTCTGTACCTCTCTCTAACTTCGCCTATCCATCTTGATTTAACTCATTTAAATTTCCTCTACCAAAAGTTTCCATTCCTTGATATTCTTCTTGTGAGGAAGGAGAAATTTATTCTATAATATTATTTTACCTACAGGACTACATCCATTCCAAAACAAAAACTGCTCTATCTTCTCCGTTCCCTGCGTTTTATACATGAAAAATAGAGGAATGAGGAAATCATTTAATTCAATTTTTATCCTCACATCTCCGCTCCTATTCGATTGATATGATGTTTTGAATTGGAAGGTTGAGTGTGAGAGAGGGCCGGCTACTATCCAACTTTAACCTCCTGTGATTAAGAAAGAACACCAATTCAATTCAATTATTAAACTCAGATTCTGATTTTCATATTGAAAGGTGTAGAGCGATATCTACCATACACATCAGCGTTCTGGAGTGCTTGCGTAGCAGCATAGAGATCCCGGGTTCAAACCCTCTCATTACCAAAAGTGTCTTAACCAGATCACTCCTGTGTTTTCGGATGCGCACGTTGAACTGTCGGTCCCAGTTGAAGTATGACACTCGTAAGACCCATTGAGGGCTCAAATTATATATTTAGGCGGTGGGACCTTCCCGCAAGGGACTCCACACCAACAAAAGCCATACGAATTTTGTTTTACTATCAGCGTTCTATTTCTCAGCCTTTTCAATTGAGTAAATATCTCTACAATTCTCTCTCCTCCAACCTCAAATAAAATTAAATTAGTTTTATTTCTTACTTCTTCTTCATTTATAACAATGATTAATCCAATTTCATACAATGGATTCAGTAGCAAATGAAATATGCAACAATTTCAATGAAATTGAACATAATCTCTGAACCTAAATCAAATGATCTTCAAATTTTCATCACAAGAATAAAGAATTCAATGATTATCAGTTTGACCGCTATCTTTTCTGGCTGATATACTCATATTAGAGAATCCTATTATATTAAGCGAGCAATTTCTGTATTTATATATCTGGCTATTTTCATATCTGGTTATTTTTATATCTGGCTATTTATGTTTAACGGATCTCGAAAACGGCTCTAACGATTTTTACGAAATTTGAAACATAGTAGGTTTTTATTATATGAAGATTCGATAGCACTATGTCTCATCCTTGGGAAAACTTGCTGAACGACATTAAAAGGATGATTAATCCTTGGCTGAAACAGCTGTGGATAGTAAAAAAGTGAGTGAGTGAGTATGTGAAAAATCAAAATATCGCATCCCCGAAATTCATAAGACGACGTATAGCCAGCAGTGAATATAAACACGATCATTTTAGAGAATTGTGTTCTGTTTCTTAATAAATAAGAATAACGAGCGAAGCTCGGTGCCCCGACATTGATATATTCTACTGAAATTATAGATCGCTGGATTTTTGTCCCCCTGAAATCTATAGATCGTATAAATATTGTATGATATATTGTACTATCGTAAGAGATCGTATATAAATTATAATTTATATAATTCACATGAAGTGTTTTGGTGAATACATAATCTTGCCCCCTTTACGAGTTAGTTGGCATGACAAGATAAAGTACCAGTCAGCAATTCAAGCCCTACTGCTAAAACCACTGAAACCACGCACCATATCACTTGTCGACGTCAAAATATCGGTTCAGATGCTCATTCTGTCATATTGTTTTCTCTACGACAGGAATTTATTGTTTTCGTGTCGAGGTCTATGAAGAAGAAGAGGAGGAGGGTGATAGGGAAAATAGAGTGGTGGAGGAGGAGGATGACGATTAGGAGGAGGAAATGAATGGGTGGGGGGAGGAGGTGATGGTAAAGAAGGTGGTAGAGGAGGTGGCGGAAGAACAAGAGGGAAAAGTGGAAGAAAAGAAGGAGGAGAAAGGTAATCAGGAAGAGGTGGAGGAAGAGGAGGAGGAGGAGGAGAAGAAGAAGGAGATAGAGGAGGAGGCGAAGGAGAAGGAGAAAGAGGAGGAGTAGTAGAAGGAGGAAGAGGAGAAAAAGGATGATGTTGTTAGAGGAGGAGAAGGAGAAGGATGTGGAGGAGGAGGAAAAGGAGGATGTGGAGGAGGAGAAGAAGGAGGATGTGGAGGAGGAGAAGGAGGAGGAGGAGGAGGAGGTGGAGGAGGAGGATTGGATGAAGGAGTAGGTGGAGGAGGTGGAGAAGAGGAAGGAGGAGGTGGAGGAGGAGGATGAGGAGGTGGAGTTGGAGGAGTGGGAAAGAAGCAGGATAGGGAAGAGAAGTGGGAAGAGGAGGAGAAAAAGGAGAAAAAAGAGAAGAAGGAAAAGCGGGAGGAAGAGAAGGCGAAGGAGTAGGAGTAGTTCCGGAGGGAGGAGGAGAAGGATGATATGAAGGAGAAGGATGGAGATGAGGCGAAGGGTTAGATGGTGAAAAGGAGTAGGAGGATGAGGAGGAGTACGAGATGGTGGAGGAGCAGAAAGAAGAGGAGGAAGATGCAGGGGTGGAGGAGTGTTGAAAGAGGAGAAGAAGGAGAGTAAAGAGAAGGAGTAGGAAGAAGAGGAGGAGGAGGAAGAAAAGGAGGAGGAGGAAGAGGCAAAAGAGAATGATGAGTGGCGGTGAAGAAGGAGAGGGAGAAGGAGGAATACGGAAATGAGGTAGATTGGAAAGAGCATGAGTTCAAGAGGGGAAATGGAAGAAGGTGTAGAAGAAGATGAAGAGATTGGAAGAGAAAGAGTTGGAGTAGGAACAGGATGAAGAGGAGGACAATCAATGGGCGAAGGAATAGGTGTTGGAGGAGTTGCAGGAGGAGAAGAAGTATGAGGAGGGAGGAGAAGTAGTGGTGAAGGAGTGGAAAGAGGAAAAAAAGATGAGAAGGAGGTGAAGAGGAGAATGAATGGGAGAAGTACGAGTAGAAGCTTTTGGAGAAGAAGAAGGGGTAGGAGAAGATAGAGGGGGATGAAGAGGACGAGGAGGAGAAAATTGTGGAGAAGAAGAAGAAAAAGAAGAAGAAGAAGAAAGAGCAGTTCTGTTCAAAATAGAGCAACCGCCATTGAGAGGATCCAGTTGCATAATATCAGGGCGAATCTATTATTGTCAGAGCTGCGTTTTCACGACTAAGAATTTCCAGATCATATTTCAGCACCTCGTTTTTAGGTGGCAATAGCACGCAATTTCTTCTCTCTTCGTGTTCACAAGTTTCTGGTTTCTTTGAAGAAGTGCTTCCTCCCCAGACAATGAGTGTTTTCAAGACAAAGAGCTTCCAAATGATATTTTATTACCGTGATAATGCCAAGTGAAAAGCACACCCAATCCTTTTAGTCATTGTTTTTCAAAAGATTCACTATAACTTTTTTATCTCCAAAATATGTGATGCAAACCACAACGAATTAAATAGTACCCACACTTCAAATTCAAATTTATTTCACACATATGAATACATATACAAACATCAAATAAAGCACAGCATGACAATACAATTGAACTAAAATATTTGATAAGTGATGGGTAGAAAAATATTTATTTCCTATAATTTAGAAAAAAATTCAACTTTGAACTTGACCTGTGACCGTGATCATTGACCTTGACCTTTGAACTTGTGCCACGAGCAGTAATCTACTTGAGTAGAAAAAAACCCTTCCATTCTTGTTCTCTCGAACATCGTTTTACATCAAGTGTCAAAAAATTAGTTCATAATAAAATTAAACAAATATGATTAGTCATTTCTGTAAACTTCAGACATATATTGAAACCACAATCAAAGTCCTTCTGGTTGCAGAGATCTTCAAATTATTGTAAGGTCCACGTTACAATGGCAGTAGAGAAAGATTGAAAAACAGCGTTGACGATTCCTTGCCTTGCAACTTCCTTCTATAGAGGGTGGCTGAAACAGATGTATCTAATCGGATATCAACTGTTCATTCTTGTTTAAAATAGTCGATTATATTCCATTTGTCAAGGAAACATAATTTTCAATGATTGAATAATGAATTTCCATGATAAATTGAAGTGAAATATTGTGTTAATTAATTATATTTATACAATGTTAAGAAACGATCCAGCGAAGCTGGAAAAGGATAACAGTATCTTGTTTTGTCGAATGATATACTAGAATAGCAACACCAATTGTAATCAAATACTGCCATTATAACGTAGAATTCACTATAGGAAAATTATACGAAGTTAATAAAAACAATTATACAAATAAGATACAAAGATGATACAAAAAAAATACAAGAATGATACAAATATGATACGAAAATGATACGAATAAGATACAAAGATGATACAAATAAGAAATGAATAAGATACAAAGATGATACGTAGATGATAAGAAGATGATACAAGGAAGAAAGACAAGGATAGCAACACCAAAGTTCATCAAATACTACCATTACAACGTGAACCTCACTACAGTTGCTCGCTTTCAATGAAGAACAGAATTAAATACAAATATATTTATACGAATTCATTTTTGGAACTGAATTTTTGGAATAGCTCAGTTCGAATCCACAACATGAAACAGTGTATATTTATCCGGACGACTGATATGGAAATAACTTCGAATCAGAAACAGTGCTATCTGCAAGAGCTTGAATTTGAATTTCACAAATGGAGAAGTTTTGTTTGGAGTTATTCGAGAGTTTTCGGTTATGACATCATACGAGTGACTATGCTCTCTGAGGGATTCTACTTAATTTAATGGAAGTTGCTGGAATACTATCGAATAATTTCAGCATCGGTGGACTATTTATATTTTTCAATGCGCATTGCCATCAATCAACTATCTGATGAATAATAGAGAGCTCACTGACATGGGAATAGAGAGGAATTTTTCAACGGAGTTCTCTGAATTCTTGACCTTTTGACTACGGTACAGAAATTATGGCTCTCAAAATAACAAAATGTAACAGAAAATAAAGAATCTTCTCTCACTTTTCTATCTTTCAACAGCCGTACTGCTAAGTTCAGAATTAACGTGAAACATGGAAATAGTATACAATTCAGAATTTCAAGCTCTCGACGATTCTATGATTCATGAGCATGAGGTCATGAAGTTTGAGCAATTTTTATCCTTCACAAAAAATTGAGAAAAACCATGGAATAACCATCGTGCATTCTAGAACATTGGGGAAAGTTTCTCAGATTTGGATGAGATTTGTACCATAGATGAAGCTTTACCTAAGAGATGTCGGAACCAAATTCCTCAAATTTCTAAAAAATTCTCAGTCTTCAATTATTCTCACAAGGAAGATTTTTAAATTCAGATGCTTCAGAATAAACAGGATATTTCCTCTTCCTGGGTGATGCTGACGTCAGTAAAAACTGATTCCTTATGAATGAGTTCTTAATAACTTCTATGAATTATTAATAAAATATTGTTGTGAGATTTGGACTGTCTGTGACTATAAAGGTGCGTACAGACTTTCACTCTGCTCCGCAACCGAACGTCACTCGAGCAGAGCGATTGATGATCGACCGAGGAGCAAGAGTGGAACGCGAGAAGAGCGTACATCTCCCGTAACGTCCATGATCGGTGCCAGTGCTGTGCGGGGGCGAAGCGATTGCGGAGCGATGGCGGAACGAGGGCGGGGCGTGCGCGGAGCGGGTTGGTGGCGCGTATATTTGTACGCAGCTTAAGATGTTCAAATAATGTTCAATAAGGTATCGAGGAGTGCTGTCAATGATCAATACTTTGTCAGAAAATTGGACCTCTACAGGGACCTGCAGTTGGAAGCAGTCGATATCATGAACATGTCGGTCATGATCATGGAACAGTCATGATCACAGAGGCTGCCAAAAAACCATTAAGATACTACATAATCATTAGAACATCCAAGCTTGACACCTAACTTAATTGATAACTCTACTACTAGATTCTAATTGACAACCTAAAAAACCTAATTGACAACTCTCTCTACAGTGGTTAGCAAGAAGCCCACAGATCTGCTATGAATGTGATAACAGAGTCAAAATGTGAGAGTACATGGGCATTGTTCAATTAGAGTTCTGGAGGAGTAATAAACACCACTCTAGTGTCAATCTTCAACCTATTTATTCAAGCTAGAATCAATCAAAGTGTTAGATTGCAGTTAAATTACATAAAAAAAAGAACTTTTAATTGATGAAATCCTTTTTACAGATTCGTAGGAACCTGATTTGTATCTGTAATACAATATTTTTGTAACAAGAAAGTGAAGATTTGATACTGACTGGTCAGTTCTAATACTTTAGAGTTACTCAAATTATTTTCCTTATTATTGAGGATAGTTGGTGATCAATATCATAAATTTCATCATTACAAATTCATAAATATCCATTATATTATCATTTCTCTTCTCTATTTCATCTCTTTCTCTATTTCTCTTCTCTTTTTCATTGAGAGTCAAGAGAAAATTGAGAAAAGTAGAGTCATCCTGTTTATCTCATTCCAACTCCTTGTTAGTAGATTCAATTCAGGTAAATTATCAATCAACAATTGAGTACAGCACAGTGAACGTTTTTTTAGTCGAAAGTGAAATAGAAATAAAAACAAAAAAATCGACGCAGTCGAATTTTATAATAGTAATATTCATACATTTGGATTGAAGATGTTATCGACTGTAAAAGTACAAGACTACCAAAGTCCATATTCATTCATTCATCCATGCAATAAGTACATTATCAAATTGGAAGGGAGAGGAAATATAAGGTAGGCTTGTGCTATTCCTCTCCTAAATTTAGATAATATAGTCCGAAATAGGTTAAATCTTGAAAGCTCTTAGAAACACTACCTAATCATTATATTTGTAGCTGGAAGCCGCCAAGTGGATCCAATTAACTAATTGAAGCCAGTCAATCAATTGAAGGTGCTTCAAAAGCTACCCAAAGCAAATTTGTCTTATCAATTCGACTCCTACTAATTGAATGGAATCTTGGAGAGATTAAGAGCTTCAAAAACGAGCAATCCAGTCTTCCAGATTAATGCTTGTTAATGAAACATTGCTTTCTTGAAGATGTTTTTGTGGAATCTGGAATCTCAACAGCTTGAGTGGATTGTAGTCTTCGATTCTTAAAAAAGGATCGACATGAAGATTCGATAAATCACTGCTATTTTGATTGCTGTTTGGACGATTGTGTAACTTTGATTGCGTTACTTGAAGCGTTGTGTGTTTGTGAACTGGGTTTTAGTATTATAGTTTGCTACTTTTGAACAGTCTATTGTGAGGTCCACGTTATAATTGACCGAACGTAGTGAGGTCTATGTTTTAACTCGGTTTTTCCTGTGTCTGTATGTAACGCGATTACAGCCAAACGCGTTGATAGAATTTGATGAGATTTGGCTGGAATATTCCTTTTTCAACAGCGCGTCGATGTATACACGAAGTTTTTTGAAATTTTGCATTTTAAGGATAATAATATGGAAAGAAAAGAGGCTCCTCCATACTCTGATTTCACTATTATATCATCTTCTTTGGAGAAAGGATTAATAGGACTATAGAATAAAATTATTCATAATCAGAATAAGCTGACAAGTGGATTCTTCATTGCATGCATTACACAGATGTCTGGCCGTGTCTATTTCTATAAGGTAGGGTTTCAATATTTCTTATGATGCGTGCCACTATACTATACTGCCTACTATAGATATCTAAAGTAAGCCATGTGCGTGCCCATCAGTATCAATATTCTCTGATTTGAAAAACAAATTGAATAGGTGATTGTAAATGAAATAAAAAATGATAAAATGAACTGAATAATGCTGAAGAAATTATAATTTTCTTGATTGAAAAAACCCATTTTGAAATGGAGAAATATTTTCATCAGATGGAAAGATTATCCCGGAACTGGATAAATTATCATATGAAATACTTATCCAAAAGTGAACTGTGTTTATTAACATAAGTTTCAACATGAGTTTTTGATCTTGGAGAAAACAAATAACAGTTTTTAAGAGTAAATTATGATTCAACTGTGAATTAATTGTGATTCAACTGAATCAACTAAAACAGGTAACACGAGATACTTGTGGTTGAGAAAACTGTGTGAGGTCTACTGTTCACAGAGCTACTAGTATTACTGTATTTGATCAATATTGGTGTTGCTATCCTTGTCTATCATTCGTGGAACATGGGCCTGTTTCATAAAAGTTACAAGTCCTGTAATACAGGAGAATCACCATTCCAATTACATGCTCAATATAGCCGATAAAATCAGCTGTTCCTGTATTACAGGACTTCTGCATTTTTATGAAACAGGCCCCTGATAGGTCAATACTTTTCTTCAGATCCGAAGCGTTCCCAGATTTCCAGTTCGATATTTAGAAATGTATAAATGCAATTAATTGAAATAATATTCAACTCCAATCATGGAAATTTATAATTTGATGATTGAAAATCATTACAATATTGAGATCCTTGAATAGTTGAAACTCAAATACAGAAATAAATGAATTTGTTCAATTCAGATACACCTGTATAAGCTGAACTCAAATTGAATCATCCTCTGAACTTTTCAATTTCACCTTTCAAATAATGTGGATATCAGAAGCAATGAATTTTATATTGATATGTTAGGTTTAAGAGCTTGTTATACCTGAGAAGCCAAGGTATGTCAGTCAAGCATTTTTCATATTGTCGACACCGCAATACAACGTTATCTCAAAATAACATGGAGCTATTCTTCATCGTTATATTTCTCTCATATCCGCACATCGGGTTTGAATGATTGACGAGCTGTCAATAATGACATGATCATTATTCACCAAGAAATAAATTGTGATGTAAATTTCAGACTGGAAAGAATTGTTCACATCATATTTTTCTCAAATCTAGAAGACCAATCATTAATAAATTTTAATTGAAGACGTCTTTCTGTTATCATCAAAAAAATCAGTTGCATGCAATATTTGACCTCTGTGAGAGTTTTTCTCAACTGCGGAAAAATTTAAATTGAAATCGTATTTCTGTTATCATCCAAAAAATCAGTTGCATGCTATTTCAATCTGTCTGAGCCATTTTTCAACTGCGAAAAAAATTATTGGTGAATTCTGATTGAAAATTTCTTCCCGTCACTATCCACAAAATCTGTTTTATGCTATTTTCCAACCATGTGAGAGTTCTTTTTCAACTGCAGAAAACAATAATGGATAACATTTTAATATTGGAAACGTCTTTCTGTTTTTTAGAAAATAAATTGTGTGCTTGATTTTACTCGGTTATGAGCTCTGACATGTGTTCTGTAGTGAACTGATAAATGTTTTTTGAAAATATTGAATTACATTTCCAATAATTGAATGTGAACTGAATTTTCTCTGAATAGAAATTATTATTGTTTTCAGAAATATGATATTTCCACAATTTGAACGTTACATTTTTTCTCCATTGATGAAAAACTCTGAAATGATCTGGTCTTCATGTAAATTCTGTAGGATATGAAACACTTCAAATCAAATCAGGTTTTTATTTAATGACAACTCCATTCGTGAACCATCCACCGTATTATTAATACTGTTCCTATGATTTTTCAATATTGCATTTTTTTTAGCAATAATCGAGTCATTTTTTCAATCCAGCTTTTTGAGAAACAAGATTGTATTGATTTGAAAGAATTGCAACCAAAAATCCATTCAAGCTTTTCAATTTGATAAATAATATTATTCATGTAGAATATTATTCGTAATTCGACAAATCGATTTGAAAATTTTATTATCATCCAATTTAATTTGTATACATACATCTTCTTACTGACCTGAATTGAAGCAGAATAAGTTAACTGCAACTCACTACCAACACACAAGGACTCTTATGTTGGCAGTGCCGAATATTACATTGATAATTATTGTTGTGCAAGTTACAATAAATGTCTATTTGTAGGTAATTGTATATTGCATACTTTAGTGATAGTATTTTACAAATAGCCGTGTCTATTCCTATAAGTTGAGGTTCAAATATTTATTATGATGCGTGACCATCAGTATCAATATTGATATTGATACTGATCAATGTTATTGATACTGATTGTTATTGTGACTGATTAATGTTATTTCAAAATCATCATTTGAAAAACAAATTTAGTAGGTGATTGAAAATAAATTAAAATATCATTAAATGAACTGAATAATGCTGAAGAAATTATGATATTCTTGATTGAAAAAACCCATCTCAGAATAGTTGAGAAATATTTTTATCAGATGGAAAGATTATGCCGGAACTGGATAAATTATCATGTAAAATACTTATCCAAAAGTGAACTGAGTTTATTAATTATATTTTATTATATACGTGAGTTTTTGATCTTGAAGAAAACAAATAACAGTTTCTAAAAGTAAATTATGACTCAACTGTGAATTGTGATTCAACTGAATCAACTAAAACTGGTAACATGAGATACTTGTGGATGAGAAAACTGTGTGAGGTCTACTGTTCACAGAACTACTAGTATTACTGTATTTGATCAATATTGGTGTTGCTATCCTTGTCTATCATTCGTGAAACATGGGCCTGTTTCATAAAAGTTACAAGTCCTGTAATACAGGAGAATCACCATTCCAATTACATGCTCAATATAGCCGATAAAATCAGCTGTTCCTGTATTACCGGACTTCTAAATTTTTATGAAACAGGCCCCTAATAGGTCAATACTTTTCTTTAGCTCCGAAGCGTTCCCAGATTTCCAGTTCGATATTTAGAAATGTATAAATGCAATTAATTGAAATAATATTCAACTCCAATCATGGGAATTTATAATTTGATGATTGAAAATCATTACAATATTAAGATCCTTGAATAGTTGAAACTCAAATACAGGAAAAAATGAATTTGTTCATTTCAAATACACCTGTACAAGCTGAACTTAAATTGAATCATTCTCTGAACGTTCCAATTTCACCTTTCAAATATACGAATATCAGAGGCAACGAATTCTATATTGATATGTTAGGTTGGAAGAGCTTGTTATACCTGAGAAGCCAAGGTATGTCAGTCAAGCATTTTTCATATTGTCGACACCGCAATACAACGTTATCTCAAAATAACATGGAGCTATTCTTCATCGTTATATTTCTCTCATATCCGCACATCGGGTTTGAATGATTGACGAGCTGTCAATAATGACATGATCATTATTCACCAAGAAATAAATTGTGATGTAAATTTCAGACTGGGAAGAATAAATTGTTCACATCATATTTTTCTCAACTCTAGAAGACCAATAATTGATAAATTTTAATTGAAACCGTTTTTCCGTTATCATCCAAAAAATCAGTTGCATGCAATATTTGACCTCTGTGAGAGTTTTTCTCAACTACGGGAAAATTTAAATTGAAATCGTATTTCTGTTATCATCCAAAAAATCAGTTGCATGCTATTTCAATCTGTCTGAGCCATTTTTCAACTGCGAAAAAAATTATTGGTGAATTCTGATTGAAAATTTCTTCCCGTCACTATCCACAAAATCTGTTTTATGCTATTTTCCAACCATGTGAGAGTTCTTTTTCAACTGCAGAAAACAATAATGGATAACATTTTAATATTGGAGACGTCTTTCTGTTTTTTAGAAAATAAATTGTGTGCTTGATTTTACTCGGTTATGAGCTCTGACATGTGTTCTGTAGTGAACTGATAAATGTTTTTTGAAAATATTGAATTACATTTCCAATAATTGAATGTGAACTGAATTTTCTCTGAATAGAAATTATTATTGTTTTCAGAAATATGATATTTCCACAATTTGAACGTTACATTTTTTCTCCATTGATGAAAAACTCTGAAATGATCTGGTCTTCATGTAAATTCTGTAGGATATGAAACACTTCAAATCAAATCAGGTTTTTATTTAATGACAACTCCATTCGTGAACCATCCACCGTATTATTAATACTGTTCCTATGATTTTTCAATATTGCATTTTTTTTAACAATAATCGAGTCATTTTTTCAATCCAGCTTTTTGAGAAACAAGATTGTATTGATTTGAAAGAATTGCAACCAAAAATCCATTCAAGCTTTTCAATTTGATAAATAATATTATTCATGTAGAATATTATTCGTAATTCGACAAATCGATTTGAAAATTTTATTATCATCCAATTTAATTTGTATACATACATCTTCTTACTGACCTGAATTGAAGCAGAATAAGTTAACTGCAACTCACTACCAACACACAAGGACTCTTATGTTGGCAGTGCCGAATATTACATTGATAATTATTGTTGTGCAAGTTACAATAAATGTCTATTTGTAGGTAATTGTATATTGCATACTTTAGTGATAGTATTTTACAAATATTTTTATGTGATTTTTGGCAATAAATTCAATTCAATTTAATTCAATTACAAAGTTCAGATAGTTACACTCTTTTAAAACTCATTATGAAGCTCTAATGATAATAACCTGAATATTCAAATAACCAAATGATGTATGAATTGAGAAATGAATGAATGAACGAAAAACGAAGAGTTCTAATTGAGAAGATCACTACATATTGCCAAAGGGCTATGAATTCATTAAGAATCGAGATATAGTTTCGGTTGTTACACCGTAATTATTACTCTCCGGTGAACTTGAACAGCAAGGTACAGCAGTATTGCTGTCAAGCTGCGTACAGACATGATCGCCACTAACACGCATTTCACTTTTTATCAGCTGATGAGATCAGCTTATTAAACCTCCACTTTACAGTTTCTGTACAGATACAGATTCAATCAGCTGATTAAAAGTAGAATGCACGAGTTCGTGACACTCAAGTCAGTATGCAGCTATACTACCCGCCGAGCACTGTTACTGGTGGAAGCCGTGACCTTACAAGTCCAACGTCCGCCATTGATTGACCTAGAGAATGGACCGTTAATTGGGGAGGGGCTTGTCTAGGCCAATCATAGACGTTCACCTTGACAGGTCACGGCTTCCACCAATAACGGTGCTCGGCCGCTAGCTTAAATAGTGCTGCTCTTTATTTTGTTTGTTTGTTTTGTTTGGCTTCCCAGAGACTCTTAACAAAGTTAGAGAATTGTCAAAAAATGCATGCAAACATTTTAGTTTTAGTCCACTATTGATAATGATGTAGTCTACTAACCGGAACTGGTATCTCAATTTTCGATAAATCTTTTAAGTTTGACAGTATCTAGTAAATTCTGTATCACAATATCACGTTCATAACTACTAAAAATGATAGAGAATGTGGAAATAGTGATCCCAATCTTCTGTTTGTTCAATTAAACCTTTCCTTCTAACTTCTAACAGCCCATCATCATTCAGTCTTTCAAATTCAAATTAAAATGCATAAAGAAGAAGAAGGAGAAAAAGAAGAAGAAGAAAAAGAAGAAGAAGGAGAAAAAGAAGGAGATAAACTTGTTCTTTGCACAAATTCAGACATACAATGAATATTATTTTCTCCTCAATTTTCCTTTATTCTTTTCACAGCTTATCATCATAAAGTGAAAATAACGTTCAATTTTATACCTGGATAACCAATTGCTACATGGATAGTACATGGATATTATTTATTTTTAGCCTTTGTTTAAGGCTGTTCAAAGGCTGAAAATAAGCTTTCTACTGGTGATATTTTTCAAAGTTCTTCGATTTGTATATCATCAAACTATCAGAATGAAAAAGTTTTCTCAGGAGAACATTTTTTTCCGACCATTACTTTTTGATATATGAGCGCCTGAAGTTTGAATTTTTGGAACTGAACATTTCAAATTTTTAAAATAGGAATCCATGTGATTCAGAGGATGGATTCTTCATGGCATTGTTGATCTAGTGAAACAAAAATATTCTGAAAATATCAATTTTTGAAAAAGTTATTCAACTTACCAAAAATAACTCAACAAAAAGTTATTTTTATTAAATTGAATAACTATCTTAAAAATTGATATTCTCAGAATATTTTTGTTTTACTAGATGAACAATACCATGAAGAATCTATCCTCTAAATCTCATGGATTTATCTCTTACCGAATTTGAAATGTTCTGTCCCAAAAATTCAAACTTTAGGCGCCCATATCTCAAAAAGTAATGATCAGAAAAAAATGTTTTCCCTAGAAAATCTTTCCATTTTAATAAGCTTGATGATATAATAATCGAAAATCTTTGAAAAATATCACGAGTAGAGAGTTTATTTTCAGCCTTTGCACAGCCTTAATGGAATGAAATGGATTTAATTTTATTCGTTCAATAGCAACCTAGATTTTTGTTCCAATATTATCTATTATTTTTCAAAATGTATCCATCTTTCAAGCTACCTTGATCATTGTTGTTTAAAGAGATGAGATAATGTTGATTTTATTCATTCAATAGATCCTAGATTATTTTCTCTGATATTATCTACTTTCAAAAGGTATCATCTTCCAAACTTGATAACTCAGTTCATATTCCAGACAATAAATTCACAAAAAAAGTGTAATGGAAGCCCTCGAAATCATCAGGCCTTTGAAGATTTTTAACAAAAAACCTTAAATTAAACAACAATAAAATATTTAATATACCAGCCTACAAAGAGAGTGAAAATTTCCACTATTCAACACCATTCAAATCATGAAGAAAAACTATTCAATGAGAGGAAAATGGCGGGAAGAACAGAAGCAATTTCGGGAAAACGGAAAAGTGTTGCGGAAATAAGTGGAGAAAAGCAGTTGACTTTGAAAGAAAATTGGGGTGGGGGTGCTGGGTGGTTCCACCCACCCCCTATTTTCGGAACATTTCTTATGTTGACGCTTCTGTGTCATGTTTGGGGATCGATGCGGGCACTTAATTACGTGGAAGAAGTAGGAGCAGCTCCTTCCCAACCCTCAACACGACTGAGTTTTTCTGAAACGAAACATTCCTCTCGATTCAAAGCGTCCCTTGTAGCTGCAACTCAATGAAAGCGGACATCACAAACCCAGTTCTTTTTCCATTATTCCAGTACACGAATTCTGCTCAGTTCAGAAATACTCCATTAATTATAACAGAGGAAAACGAAATGCCTCCGTTCGTTGTTCATTATTACAATTCATGCAGCAATCCCCTTAAAATTCACGCTGTTTTTTAGCGCAAACAAACTCTGTGGATGAGTACACAACATCACGATACAACGAGATCGTGGAATTCTCTCGAAAATATCTAGTAAAAAGCTTTGATATGCTGCATTTTTTCCTTCAGTAGATGATAAAAATAGAAACAGAATGGATAAATTCATTGAACTCGTTTTTCTCTACTCGCTCCATGAGTTTCTGATTGATCAGAATATTCAGACAAACATTTTCACATCATTTGAGGATCTACATACCAATATTTCTTCATATAAAGACAGGTTTTATCGGTTGTTTCTCTGAATGAGAGAATAAATTTTACGAAATAGACGCAACTGGTGCAGTCATTTGAATAGAATGTCACTCGAAGCTCAGAACTAAAGACATTCTGTATATTATCATAGAGAAGCAATAGCGTAAGTAGATATCCCATGGTATAGGGCGTTTATGTCGCAACGTTTACTGTTATCTGAAGCCGATTACTGTTGATTATTGTCGAATTTTACTGTTTTGTTGGGGTGAAATTGTATGAACGGCACAATATGAGAGACTACCAGTGTCACACAGCTTCACGGAAAATAATTTCATGAACAGACTTTCGGCTTGAGATAACAGTAAAAGTTATGCTATTGTTTCTCTATGATATTATAGAGATGTAGGAAGACCGAGAAAGAGATGAGCACCAGGACAGATTAGTTAATAAACATGATTCTAGAAGAAGTAAAGATGATGCGATGATTATATTTTTCATCATGAGCCGGTGGGATATCTGGGGATGTAAAGACATATTCCACTGATTTAATCAGCTCACTACAGTGATCGAGTAGCATCAGTGTACTGAAGTTGTGATTTGAAATCTCTGGCTTTCTTTCAATAATATATTTTGTTGCTCTCAAAATTTCAAACTTCTTACTTCGCCTCCAAAGTTCAGCCCAAAACTCTGAGCCATAAAAAATGTTACCATATAATATAATGGAATATTCTCAACAAATATACAATACTGTACCTGAATCCAGTAGAATATTCTATCATTTATTATTCCACAAAGGCGACTTCCTAGAGGTGTTTTAAACCTAGGTGATGATGATGGGGTGAATGATTTAATACAATGAAGGTAGAGTTATAAATGGATAAAAATTATAGGTTATGCTATCCACTTGAATTGATTTGAGTCCACTTTTCAGTCCAGAAATGAATAAACTAGAAATTTTGAATTCGATTTGATTAAAAACCGAATATAATAGAATGATTACATTCAATAAACTCTCAGAACTTGAAAATATTGAGTTATTAAGGAATAATTCGAACCAGAAATGAAACACAAACTAATTCACTGAAAGCACAGCTGTACTGTTTTCTATATTGTTGCTTCCAACTTCATGTTATTCTATTTTCGAGCTTGACCTTGGTTTCTCTCTTCTTTACATTTTCTGCCTTTGTTCTTTGTTGTAGTTTTTGTATTTTCGTGTCAACTGATTTTGGAAACACATACCTCTCATCCTTATTCGTATTTTCATGAGTTAAATAATACAATAGTACAAATGCAAACAAAAGATAAAATCATGTAAAATCATTTGGTTCTGTTGGTTACAAAGTTTTACTCCAATATTTTTGTTGTTGAACGGCTCTCATTACCATATTGGGAATAGGCCTACTTGGGCGTGTCTAGTCTCCGCCAATGGCAGTAGAGCTCAACTTTCATTTCTCAAAAGCTAACAGCCAATCGCAGGGCTTCACTCTCAACATATCTTTTGCTCAATGTTCTCAAGCTTTCAGGATACAGTTTGGAGCTCCCTAGCTCCGCCCTCCAGGTTGGAATAAAAGCAGTCTATCTATATCTATAGGAAAAACGAATAAAAATCCAAGAAGCCTTTTTTGAATTGTTTACAATTTTAAAAAAGGGTTCTTAGATTAGTGTTTGCTATTTTATTCAATCGTGGTAGCCCTTAAAAGAGACAGTTTATCTATCTATCTACATGCAATTGATAATGCTGTGAAACAAATTAAGCTTGTATTAACCTTCCGGCAGTCGCGCTGATGTAAAAAGTACAACATTGTCAGTTTTTTTGCTGCACAAAACTATTGAATGGGGTGGTGTCAGTGAATGAGTCACCTATGCAATCCAAAACTTTCTCCCCATCACTCCACTGAGTTGCAGTATCAACCGAGCAATGGTTCAGTCTTTAGGTGCAATTTAGTCGCACTGTCCATAAGTCGCACTGTGGATAAGATAGGGAAAGACTGTATACGGGGACTGTAAACGAACCAATAACAGAATTGATAGCTTTGCTTGATGTACCTTATTGGGCTATGGAATGGTAATCATCCAAATGTTCATAAGCGTAAAATAATCCAAGAAAAAGTAATTATACAATTAATTAATATGTTTTGACAGTTAACAGAGTACATAACACTTGGAAAATTGGATGTTGTATAAAATACAACACGCGACTGCTCTCTTTCATGAGTTGTTCTCTTTCATAATGGTTTAATTCAAGACTCATCATATACAATAATTCCTCGTTATACTATCATCATTTTTTGAAGTTCAAAGCGAAATTCGATTATAGAGCAATCATCCATCAAAATTAATATCATATATTAGTGATTGATTGTAATATTTTGGGAGCAATATATCTTATAATGAGGAAAAATGTTCTATTTACTATTGCTCCAAGACTCTTGCATTCAAATTATCGTTGAAAATAATTATTATTGTTGGGAGTAAAGACGATAACACAGTAAACAACGTTGCGGAGTTAGACAAGGATAATGCTATCTGCTTTGTCGAATGATGGACAAGGATAGCAACACCAATGGTAATCAAATATTCACATTATAACGTGCAGCTTAACTATATGAAGATGATACAAGGATGATAGACAAGGATAGCAACACCAATGCTAATCAAATACTGCCATTATAACGTGGACCACACTATAGTAGTTAGGGGATTATTATAGTAGTGATGACTAATTCCACTAGGAGATTTCGTTGCAATTTGGCAGTACTTCCGGTTGATGAGCATTTAATGAATGACAGACCACTAACAAATGGCATTATGGCTGTTTATAACGCGATATTCCCACCAAACTTGATGGTTTCGCTGATTAATTTACCTTCTTGTGTGGGGGCAACAGTTGGTAATCCTGTAAATGAGAAATTAGTGTAGCATACCACACACTTACACATCAACACACACACACTCACACAACCTTAAAACATACTCATACACACACAAACACACCCCAACTTATCATGCAACCACATAAGCTGTACATGATGGAATGGTATTATCATGGAGTACCAACTGCACAGTGTGTACATTAATTAGGACAGGGAATTTATTCCGGTGGAGTTGGCATGAGCCAGTACTAATATTTGCGGAATCCGCATGTGATAGTTTACATGCTTGTTTGCTGGCACATTGTTTATGGGGGTTGGTAGCCGTTGAGCTCTGTGACAAAAACGGGCTGGCAATTCTCCCGGGTGCCGATCATTGATTTCAGCTCGATTCGCCAAGAATTCCAGCGCGAATTGTAGAGCGTTTCATGCAGTATAATTTCAGATTTTAGAGGAAATATAGTTGCTCTTTGCTCTAAATTTAAAAAGATATTTGTATACATTAAAATGTAATGTTAGTATACAATGGGCCTTGCAAGACCTGGCAATATATTGCCATTAATTTGTGATAAAGAATCAATAAAGAATAAAGAAAAAAATCTTTTGTGGCGCACTCACACAACTTTCCTTGCCGTTATGAAAATTTATCACCTGACGCTAGTGTTCACGCGCATCTCAAGTCTACTATTCAAAAATCTGAGCCAGCTGGTGACAGGACAATAACGCTGGAGACACACGATGTCTGCCATCTCTTCATAGTGAATGATTTAATGTAATCAACAGTTGCCAACAGTTTGCAATTGAATGATCAAATTTTCTCGAATTTCGAGCTTATTTTCAATTTTAGGTGAAAATTTTACTGAAAATAATTTGTAGAGATTTTCATGCTCAATCTTTTGCACTTTGAATATTCCGTTTAAATTGTATCTGAAGCCTGATAATTGGGTATCTAAAATCAAACTTTGCATAGATGGGGCGGAGCTCCTGAAACTTTTACAAATATGGGACTTGTGGCAGTTGATAGAGCTTATCAACGACTATTTTAGGAATGAATTTGATCAAAATCGTTGAAGCCGTTTTCTGAGAAAATTGCGTAAAACCCCGTTTCTACAACATTTTCGTCATTTTAGCCGCTATCTTGAATTGCATTTGATCGTAATTGTTAGTGTCGGATCCTTATATTGTAAGGACCTTAAGTTCCAAATTTCATGTCATTCCGTTTGTTGGGAGATGAGATATTGTGTACACAGACGCACATACACTCATACACACAAACACACACACACACACACACACACATACAGACCAATACAAAAAAAAACATTTCTTTGGACTAAGGGGACCTTGAAACATATAGAAATTTAGAAATTAGGGTACCTTAATTTTTTTGGGGAAGCAATACTTTCCTTACCTATGGTGATAGGGCAAGGAAAGTAATATTGGTTTAACATATGATCAAAGATTTTAGCAAAAAGTGAACAGGGGTGAAAAGCTAATGGGCGCCTTCTCATTGAAATTGGAAAAAAATCAGCTGCTACACCTTTTCTCTTGAATTGAGAACCTGAAAATTGTCGTCTGTGTAGTAATTCTAAACTATGCTGACCTGATTTGATTTTCAGTCCACGCCCAAGAATTTCTAGGACGCAGTCTTTGTCCACGTCCCTCCTGTGTGCATCCATGAAGAGAATCAAGGAAACTATCTTCATATCATTTTAATGATAATTATCTACTTATTGTTATAGTGGAGATAATGATCCATGATATTTCATGAATTAAAAGAAGATTACGCCCACGCCCAAGAATTTCTAGGACGCAGTCTTTGTCCACGTTCCTCCTGTGTGCACCCATGGAGAAAATCAAGGAAACTACCTTCATTTATCATCTTGATGATAATTATTTACTTATTATTATGGTGAGGAGAAATAATGATTCACGATATTCTATGAATTTAATGAAGATAGATTCAATGTTTCAACTGTTGATTATTATTATTTATATAATACACTACTCTTTTTATACAAAAATTTCTAAGACGCAGACTTTGTCCACGTCCCTCCTGTGTGCACCCATAGAGAAAATCAAGGAAACTATCTTCATATCATTTTGATGATAATTATTCACTTATTGTTATAGTGGAGATAAATAATGACCCATGATATTCCATGAATTTTATGAAGATAGATTCAATGTTTCAACGGTTTATTATTTTAATATACTACTCTTTTTTGGTCAATCATATATTATGATATATGAATCATATCCCAATTATACATTGTGAGTATTGAGTTAAGATTGGAGTTCAGTGTTGTAGCAAATGATTCTTATAACACTAACTGATTCAATTTGTAGTTTTACTTGCATGAACTTTAATGTATCGTGAAACTCCCCATCCCCAACAATTTTGGCTCCGTGATTGTTAGTATGTTTTTCTCAAGTTCATAAACTTTATTTGAATGAAAATTTATCCATCATGTACCACCCAGTTTTATTACAGTACTTGATATTTTGCGGTGATAGATGTTATGATTAGATTGTTCTCGTTTACAAGTTTTTTTTCATCCTACCTTATTCATTTATCATGTACCGCCCAATTTAATCACGGTACTTGATATTTTTCGGAAATAGATGAGATTATAAGATTTTTTTTCTTAGTTCATTTACATTTTTCGAATTTACCATATTTTTTCATCATGTGCCGCTCAATTTAATCACGGTACTTGATATTTTGCGGAAATAGATGAGATTATAAGATTGTTTTTTCTCAAGTGCATTCACGTTTTTTTAATTTACCTTATTTATCCATCATGTACCGCTCAATTCAATCACGGTACTTGATATTTTGAGGAAATAGATGAGATTATAAGATTGTTTTTTTTTCAAGCTCATTCACGTTCTTTGAATTTACCTAATTTATCGATCATGTACCTCCCAATTTAATTTCGGTACTTGATATTTTGCGGAAATAGATGCAATTATGATAACGAAAGCTATCGACCCAACAGGCAAATGCACTCCAGGAAATGTGTTCACGTTAACAGAATGACCGAAGCGCATGTACTGGAAACTGAATATTCAGCTCGATAATTACATTTTCCAGATGACCGGAGCATGAAAGCATCGTTTCCCAATGACAAGAGCATGAAACCGAGACGACAAGTCACCTTTGTGAAGTGCATTTGCATCTTCGGGTCAGATTTAAGGGACCGGAAGCTCAACATGTGCCTCTGTTGAGAGGAAGCTCACAAGTGTCTTGTTATAGCGCTGAGTCAGCAGCACAAAGATGACCGAATTGCAATTTTGCTAATAGAATCTCGTAGGAGTAGCTCTACAGCGCGTGGAGACAATCGGGACTTTGATCCTGAAGTGTAACTTCCAATAAAATCAGGACCACCAGGAAGCAGGAGTCCTTTGAGCGACCACTACACGAGGAAACGCTCTGTGAACCGAAAGGTGGAGGCGAAGTCCACGTTATAATGGCAGTATTTGGTTTAGCATTTGGTTTAGCAAGATTGGTGTTGCTATCCTTGTCTATCATTCGACAAAGCAGATAGCCCCATCACTTTCCAGCTCCGCCAGGTTGCCAGATCGCTTTTGAACAACGTAGAAACACAACCAATAATTAATGAAAATATCTAGTCTCAATCATGAAAATATATTATTCGGTCATTGAGAAATATATTTCCTCGACGAATAAAACATAATTCATTATTCTAAACAAGATTGAAAAACAGTTAATATCACAATATTGGGGCACCGAGCTTCGTTCGTTATTTATTTATTGACTTTTGATAAACCGAACACAATTCTTTAAAATGATTGGGGAAGTACTAACAGGCACAGCCCAAAACTGTTTCTTTTCCTAATTTTGGTTTATACACTATAAATAGTCCAGAAAGTAGGTTATATTCCATACACTTGAATTCAGGTTCAATTTTGGTTCAAACATTTGAAAACAAAAAAATTATGATTTAGATTATATACAAACCAAATTGAATAACAAAATAACACTCACTAATCACTTGAAATTGTCAAATAATGATCAACTTTGAAAATGATGATATACTCTAGTTTAAGATGATTATCATTTCATGTCAACAAATCAGATCATGTTGGTCAAATCGATTGAATTGTCTAGCTAGATAAAATTTCTCGCTGATTGATTATGATTACACAGATGGAAATAATTCTTTCCCTCCCACACAGGCACACGCATTTTCTGTTATCGAGAGACGACGAGATTATCTTCTGTTTTCCAAGGATGAATTATCCTTTTAATGTCGTTCAGCGAGTTTTCCAAAGAATGAGACCTAGTACAATCGAATCTTTATATCATAAACGTGCTATGTTCCAAATTTCGTGAGAATCGTTAGAGCCGTTTTCGAGATCCGTACAACATAAATAAATAGATATAAAATAGCCAGATATAAAGTAATCAGATATAAAAATAACCAGATATAAAAATAACCAGATATATAAATACAGAAATTGCTCGCTTAATATAATAGGATCAGATAGACTGGTATCAGCTATCCTCTATAGAAGGCAGTGGCAAGTCAGAGAATTGGCAACATTGTACTCCTATGTTTCTCCACTGCCATTATAACTTGGACCTCACTATAGACTCACACACTCACACTTATAAGAATGGAACACTCACAGTGAACCACTCACGCTATTGAAGTGGTCGAGTTGAAGCTGAATGGGAGAATAAAGGATTGTGAATTGGACAGATCACTTTGGTTGTACACATGCATGAATGACTTGCTTAATTGATTCAAGAACAGAAGTAATTTCCTCTCACTCTACCTCTCAGTACTCTTCCTTGACTATCTCATCTTGATATCGGGCCTACTTCATGAATCCATTTCTATAAGAATAATTAGAAAAAGGAACAGTTTTCGGATAAGCCGAGTGGTGCTTCTCCGATCATGATTGTTCGATATCATTCGTTATGATATGATTATGATGTGCATATCATGGAATGTATGAATGAAATCGATGAATGAATATCATGCAATATTGAAATTATAGATAGATTATATATGTGTCTGGTAAATCAAGACTTACGATTTTCAGAGAAGCTAAGCAATCAATAAATAAATAACGAGCGAAGCTCGGTGCCCCGATATCTGAGTAATAATGAGAAAACAAGTTTTCAAGATTGGTGGAATTCATGTTTTGTGGTCAGCAACTGATCAACATTGGTTTACTATCCTTGTTGTCATAAGAAAATGAAGATATCTCTATTGTCTGTAGGCTATGTTGAAATATGATGAACCACAAGCATATTTCAAGCATTCCCTCAGATAGGTGAATCATAACAGCTGTTTTCCTACTGACAGCACGATTTGAATTAATTTTTTTCAGATTGAAAAACACACCCTTAAACACAACTTAAACTGGTGTGGCGCACTCACACAACTTTCCTTGCCGTTATGAAAATTGATCACCTGACGCTAGTGTTCTCGCGCATCTCAAGTCTACTTTTCAAAAATCTGACCCAGCTGCTGACAGGACAATAACGCTGGAGACACAAGATTTCTGCTATCTCTTCATAATGAATGATTCAATAGAATCAACAGTTGCCAACAGTTTGCAATTGAAATTCGACATTTTCTCGAATTTCGAGCTTATTTTCAATTATAGGTGAAAATGTTACTGAACATCAATTGTAGAGATTTTCATGCTCAATCTTCTCCTCTTGGATTTTTTTGTTAAAATTGTATCTGAAGCCTTATAATTGGGAATCTGAAATCAAAATTTGCATAGATGAGGCGGAGCTCCTGAAATTTTTACAGATACGGTTCTTGTGGCAGTTGATAGAGCTTATATCAATCACTATTTTTCAGGTATAAACTTGATTAAAATTGTTGGAGCTGTTTCCGAGAAAATCGCGAAAAATCATGTCTTTGATTTTTTTGCCATTTTAGCCGCCATCTTGAATTGCATTTGATGGAAATTGTTTGTGTCGGATCCTTATATTGTAAGGACCTTAAGTTCCAAATTTCAAGTCATTCCGTTGATTAGGAAATGAGATATCGTGTACACAGACTCACATACACTCATACACACACTCACACACATACAGACCAATACCCAAAAACCACCTTTTTGGACTCAGGGAACCTTGAAACATATAGAAATTTAGAAATTGGGATACCTTAATTTTTTCAGAAAGCAATACTTTCCTTACCTATGGTAATAGGGCAAGGAAAGTAAAAACACACCATACACTAATACGAGGATAGGAAAAGGATGAGAACAAAATATGATATGACATAAAAATAACTTACCGTATACAAATATAATTTTCCACCTTACTCGATATCTAAAGCTACACTACTCTATAAATTGTATTTTGAATGAGATTCATGTTTTTTCTTGAATGATTGATGATTTGTGACTCACCAATGAGTATCTCGGCTCGTTCTGGTAGATGGTGCCAACCCGAGTCCAGTTAAAGTAGGTCATGAGCTTGAGGCGCGGAAGATTGAAAGCATTCTCACTGGGAACCACGCGGAAGAAGTTGGGGAACTGCAGAGGCGTGAACATCGGGTGCGTATCTGCATAAGAAAGCTGCAACAATGAAATTTTATCAATTAATATTCATCAATTTACTCAGAAACTATTATTGACTGATTTGCTGAGTGAACATTCATCAATGCAAAGAAAGCTGACACTGGATGAACAAGACTTTGGAATTACATTGGACTGGACTAACGTTCAAAATATGATGAGTTTCCAAGTAATTTTGATAGAAGAAACTGTTGAATAACTGCTTTCAAGTTGAGCCACGAAGCAAGTTACACACGCATCGATTTTTTGCCGTCCTAAACGAAACTTGGCAAACATATGAACACATCAAATGTTTGCTGAGTATGTTTAATTCAATAGAATTCATAAGGACCAAAATAATCAGTATATGTGTAACTAGACTTAATTATCCCGAATTAATGAATGATTTATTCTTATGAATGGTGACAACAGGTGCAAAACCTACATGAATGAATATCTCAAGGTTCAAGGCAGAGTTAAGCTTCGTTTACAACAACGTTATCAACAAAATGTTCATTTTCCGTCCTTAGATTCTACATAGCTTTGGAAACACATGATGTGCATATCTGTTAGTCAAGTTCCGTTCAATCTAATAGAATCTACAAGGATTAAGCTATTGACATTTTGTTTATGCATTTGGTGTAAACGCAGCTTTAGAGGAGAAGCAAGGGTGAGTATCAGCATAGAGAAACGATAGCATAAGTAGATATCCCATGCTATACGGCGTTTATGTGTCAGCTCTACTACAACATTCATATATATCTCCACTATAAGATATAAATCTCTCCTACAACATATATTTATATCCATCATGTTAGGCTATATTCACAACATATTTATCCACAGAGAACTAACAATCGCAAAAACTATAAATATATAGACACTAACAATTGTTGTAATCTGTGATTAGTGTGTTTGTCTTTTCGGTCTCAAAATTTAATCGTTTTTTTCAAAGTTTGGAATTTTAAGTTACAATTATTTGTAATTAATTCAATTCAATTAGAAACTTTTTTTAAATGAATGATTTGTGTGTGATGAATTATGTGTTTTGAATTGTAAATTGAAGAATTTTGGAGTGATACATAACCTAACTACATTTGGACTGTTGTATAAATTAGAATTGGAACTGTTTTGGGCGATTTAGCCTGTGGTACTTTTCTGTAAGTTGTGTAATTCTGAATGATTGAATGAATAAAAAATGATAAATAAATGAATAGATAAATAGATAAATAAATACCTCATCTGTCGGTTACACTATAACATATATATATATATATTTTTTACCATAACATGTACAGTATAATTATATCTCCACTAAAACATTATATATCTGTTTTAAAACATACATATTTATTCCTCCACTATAACATATATACATATGTATACATATATCTCAATTTTAATATATATATCCTCACTACAGCAGTAGCACATTTTACTGGAAGATAATTTTTCCAATTGCACAGCGCAGAGTGTATGAACAACAGGTGTCTGGCAGTTAACTCTGATAACAAATGTGGCAAAGTCGGTGTGTTTTATAATGGCTTAGTCGACCAAGTGGTTAGTAGTGGTGATGGGGGTTGGTAAGGGATAGAAAAAGTAGAGAGTAGTTAGGGGAAGTAGGGAGAGGTGGGAAGTGTTTATTATAGGGAAAGTCGGGGAAGTTATGGTAAGGGGTGTGATAGGGTAGAAATTCGCGTGACCAAGCCGGGTGACCTGACAAGCCACGCCAGTCGTCATTACCTGCATGAAACGCGATCATTCCAAACTGATATAACAGCGTAATTTGAGATACTACGCTCAAAACGAAACGATTAAACACAAGCGACTTTTCACACAGTGATGGTTGGTTTAATGGGTGTACATCAAGAGTACTTCTACTACATAAACCTTATAAATTTGGTGAATAATTAGAGATGACAATGTCAGGGCTGTACTTCCATAACATCATTAGAGCCAGAGGAAATTCTGGAATTTATCCAAAAATTGTGATTTAAATTTTAGGGATGAGGATAATATTCTTTTTGAATAGGTGCACATTAAGAGTGCTACCTAGTATATAAACCTTATAAACTTGGTGAATAATTAGAGATGACAATGTCAGGGCTGTACTTCCATAGCGATTGCATTATTGGAGCCAGAGAGAATTCAAAGACAAATTAAAAAAATGTAATTCAAATGTTAGGGATGAGGATGATGTTATGCTTCCATAGGCATCAGCTTCGTACACCCAAAAGAGCATCTGTTGCTTATGGAAAGATGCATTTTCAAAAATGATCGATGTTTTTGAACAGGTAGTATTGTAGTCTAGATAGACAAATTTACAGTACCCGGAACGTAAGTAGGTTGATGTTGAAAAGTTAAATATTTCAACATAATTGGAATAATAATTATTTCAATAGATTATTAACGCAACTATAGTGAGGTCCACGTTATCATAACAGTGGAGAAAGATAGGAGAACAACGTTGTCGATCCTCACAGTTTTGTCAATGCTTTCTCTACACCTTTTCCAACCGTATTTACGAAAGTATCAATTATAATTGAGAATAGTCATTTGTATTTGAGAAATCGTCAGATGTAAATGAGAATAGTCAATTGTATTTGAGAAGTCATCACTTGTAGTTGAAAATAGTGAATTTCATTTGAGAAAATAATCATTGCAATTTGAGAACATACGATTTAAAATCGAGAAGTTGTCAGTTGTAATTGGGAAATGATTCTAAAAAACCAGTGCTTCCAGTAGTACTCATATATTTCATAACTTTACTCATAAAAAATAATATAATATAATTAATATCCCAATAAAACGTTTAGTTTTCCAATAGAACATTATTTCAAGCCCCAAAATCCATCGAAGAATTGTCGAATCGCTTGATCAAGAGATTCAATTGATTGATGATAAAGTTCAATTGTGCCTTGAACATAGAGAATTTGATCTTTATCGAGTGCAATATTTCACAAGATGTTTGGAGACAAAAGACGTGTTGCCAATACATACATAGAAATGATACTCATTTATCATTCGTGAACAGTACAGGGGAAATAATTTCACCATTAGAAATATTAATTTGCCCCCATGCATAGCTTATGATAGTTATCTTTTGGGGGAAAAGTATAGAGAATAATGGAATATTCATACTGCAGAAGAAAGCCATTAGGATAATTTATAAGATTAATACAATGCGCTCTTGCAGACCTTATTTTAAAGAAAAGAGATTGCTGACGGCTCCTGCTATTTATATATTAGATTTAGCAATCTTCGTTTTTAAAAATAGACGAATTTATGAGGAGAACCAGGTGAGTCATCCCCATAATACTCGATTTAGAGGTTTTGTTTACCCACATCACAGACTAAGCCTGCTGGAGAGTGGCCCGTTATATATGGGAATGAAAATATTTAATTCAATCCCATCTCACATAAGAGAAATTGATGGCTTGAAGGAGTTCAAAAAAACACTTAGGGAATTCCTTATTGTATTGTGTCCGTACAGGTTAGCAGACTTCCTTGTTGAGTAGTGTTTGATTGATGTATGTTATACGGGATCTGTAGTGTTGAAATAGGAGGGATGGTAGATATTAGATTAAACTTTGACGTGTCATATACTGCGGGATCGTTGCTCCCTTGATGCAGTTCAATAATTGTGACGAATAAGAAAAGTAAAGTAAAGTAAAGTAAAGTAAAGTAATTGGAATACTGTGTACGTAGTACAGTATCCTTCCTGATCAAATCAAACCTGTACTGTGGGATACAGAAGAGCCTCGACATGTCAATTGGAAAATTTTCTCATTTTCAATTGATATCTTCTCATTTACATTTGACGATTTCTCAAATACAATTCACTATTCTCAATTACATGTAATGACTTCCCAAATACAATTGACTGTTCTCATTTACATCTGACATTCTCTCAATTACAAGTGACTATCCTCAAATACAATTGATACTTTCTCAAATAAAATTGGAGAAGGTGTAGACGGTAGCTGATACAGGTTTATTTATATAATATTCACAGTTCATTCTCGTTTGAAATAATCAATTCTATTCCATTAGGCAATAAATTATATTTTTCAATAATTCCATAATTAATTTTCATACTTAAGATGAAATATTTCGTTAATTAATTATTCTTCATTACTTGAAAGACAGTCTGGCAACAGAGCAAAGCCGGAAAGAGATAGTGCTATTCACTTTGTTGGATGAAAGACGAGGATAGAAATACCATTGTTAATCAAACACTGCCATTATAACGTGGAACTCACTATAGCTGCGTTAATTATTTCAACATCAACTAACTACAGTCCGGGTACTGTAGATTTGCTCATTGGCGGGGGTCCACTAGACTACAATACTACCCGTTCAAAAACATCGAACATTTTTGAAAATGCGTCTCAGTTCCATAAGCAACAGATGCTCTTTTGTATCTTCTCAAAAGCAACGTGTTGCATCCGAAAAGATGCACAAGGAGCTTTTTGGAGCTATGTCCTTCTAGCACAACATAGCCTATCAGCTGATATTTCGTTCAACATGCTTTTACTATTGCTTGTGATACGTAGCAATTCTCTCGTTCATAAAGAATCCTTCTGTTTAGGGAGCTTCCTCCATCTAAGGATCTAGGGTTTCTGAAGCCTGATATTTTTGCAAAGGTGTGGAACTTGGTAACTAACAAATCCGAATGGACAATATGAGGAATATTGGAGTGTACCTTGTCTCGACCAATGACAGTTGAGCTCAGCCTCCATTGGTCGCCAGCTGATGGCAAATCGTAGGGCTTCATTCACAACTATAGCCTACAAATTGTGCTGCTCAATGTTCAAGCTTCCAGTTCACTAGAGATTAATAATGATGTAACAATCGAAACTAGTATCTTGGAGAAATTGGATTGAGATTTCAGGAGTTTCCAATAAATGATTATTAATAATTATTAAGTTGTGTTTCTTTTCTGGCTCAAAATTAGGCAAAATTATTCAAAAATCTCCAATTTGTAGAGATTTGAGTGAAATATTTCTGTTTCTAATTAGTTTTTGAATATCAGAATTTAAAATGTTCAGTTCAGTCATTAGTTTTGGAGTGGAAATTGGACTTTTTGAAATGAGAAGTTAAATCTTAACCTCATTCTTTTTTGAAAGTTTTATTTCTACTTTTTTGGGCTATGCCTGTTGTCTTCTCTCAATCATATTATATAATATTATTATTATAATGATGATTTGTGATTGTCAATGGAATGAATAAATACATTGAAACGGTATGATGCTTTGAGTGGTATCAGGATCGCCTAAATTATCCATTAGCAATATTTCATTCACTTGATGTCACTCCGTTTAAACAAACTGAACAATTGTCTCTACTTCTAGAAGAAAGTTTCATTCTAATTTAAGGAGTTATCGCTTTTTGTGAATAGCAGTTAACCAGTGCTCAAAAAGGGGCCAATTCAAAACTGGTCAACTGAAAACTTATATACTGAAATCTTGAAGAATTTTAAACAGGCCTATAACCATCCTCCGTAAATTGGAAATCTATAATCATTCCAAGTTAATCAGTCAAGCAGCTCAGAATTGATGATGCGTCAACTGCAAATTTCCTATCCCGTACGTGAATAACCCAATTATTCCCTTCATTGAATTGAACCACAAGGGTCCAATTCAAAACTGGTCAACTGAAAACTTTACATACTGAAACCTTGAATAATTTTTAACAGGCTTATAACCATCCTCGGTAAATTAAGAATCTATATTCAAAATTCTAAGTTCATCAGTCCAGCAGCTCAGACTTGATGATGCGTCATTTGCAAATTTCCTATCCCGTACGTGATAGTGTATAACCCAATTATTTCCTCTATTATATTATAGATAAAAATAGCCTGATTTGTGCAATACTTCTAGAAAATCAACTATGCTACGCTTGCTCATCCGTGTCTACTTAACGTCATTTGCAAATTTCCTATCCCGCACGTGTATAAGCCAATTATTCCTTTTATTATATTATATATATTATAGATAGAGCTCTATTTGTGCAATGTTTCCAGTGGCAACAAAATCCACTATGCTATGCTTGCTTGTCTGTATCTATCTATTCCATGTCAATTCAATTATTCGACTACAAGGAAGAGAATGTTCGGTATTCTATTGTAATGATTGGATATACGTAATTGGAATTTCTGCTTATCGGGCATAGAGATGCAGTCGAACTATTGACAGCATGATTGTGTGTTGTGTCTTTACAGTATCTGTGTTGTGTCTGTATTGTATATGTACTGTATCTGTGTTGTGTCTGTGTGTATCTGTATTGTGCCTGTAATACAGTCGAACTATTGAAAGCATATGTGTTTTGTGTCTATACAGTATCTGTCTTGTGTCTGTGTATTGTCTGTATTGTATCTGTGTTGTATCTGTGTGTATCTGTGTTGTGTCTGTGTGTATCTGTATTGTGCATGCAATAGAGACTGCATTGTCTTGGATCATGCATTAATTGGGCATATTTGTGCATTGTTATTTGTATGAGATTTTCCTGGAAATACCTGTAATAATATTCATCAGCTAATGAGATGTATTGTATATATTCATGTCTGTTGCCATTTGTAGATCTGTACAATCAATTTATTCAGCCTGAAGATACAGGGCGTATAATTATAAGGCCTTGGTCACAAATTATTCTATAAGATTACAATACATGTTTGTCCCCGCACACAAACATCCATTTCTGTACGTACGATATTTTGCCGTCCTAATGAATCCTATCAGATTTAATGGATTTTGACTAACATCATCTGTTTGAAATCATCTGTTTAACTTGATAGGATTTATAAGGACAGCCAGATACCGTAAGAACAAAAATCGATGTGTATGTAGCTAACCTAACTTGCCTTTTCTTGAAACACCCACTCTTGGAGTTAATCATAAAGCGAGCAATTTCTGTATTTCTATATTTTTATATTTGGTTATTTATTTATATTAATTCATATCTGGTTATTTATGTTCAACTGATCTCGAAAACGGCTCTAACGATTTTTACGAAATTTGGAATACAGTAGGTTTATGATATAAAAATTTGATTGCACTAGGTCTCATCCCTAGGAAAACTCGCTGAAGGACATGAGAAGGATAACAATTATTCATCCTTGGGAAAACAGTTGATAATTTCGTCTTCTGTCGAAACAGAAGATGCTTGTGTGGGAGAGAAACAAGATTACTTCCAGCTGTGTAATCAGCGAGAAATATTATCTACATTTTTTCCAATTTTATTTGAGAAAGTATCAATTTAATTTGAAAAAGTTTCAATTGTATTTGAGATTAGTCACTTGTATTTGAGAAAACGTCATATGTAAATGAGAATTGTCAATTATATTTGAGAAGTCATCACTTAATTGAGAATAGTGAAATGTATTTGAGAAATCGTCAAATGAAAATTAGAAGATATCAATTGAAAATGAGAAAGCATGTCATGACTTTTCTGTAGCCTATAGTACAGGTTTGATTTGAGCAGGAAAGGATACTGTACTACATACACAGTATTCCAATTACTATCATAGGCTTTGCATTGGGGAAAATTAATATTTTCAATGGTGAAACCATTTCCCCTGTACTGTTTACAAATGATTAATGAGAATTATTTCTATGTATGTATTGGCAACGCGACTTTTGTCTCCAAACATTTTATGAAACATTGCACTTGATGAAGATCAAATCCTCTATGTTTACGGCTCAATTGAACTTTATCATCAATCAAGTGAATCTCTTGATCAAACAATTCGGCAATTCTTCAATGGATTTTGGGGCTTGAAAATAATGTTTTATTCAAAAACTAAACGTTTTATTAGAATATTAAATATATTCTAATATTATTTTATATGAGTACAGCTATGAGAAATATAAGTACTGGAAGTACTGTTTTTTTAAAATCATTTCCCAATTACAACTGACAACTTCTCGATTGCACATCATATGTTCTCAAATTGAATTGACACTTCATTATAATTATAAAAGCGAAATGGCACTCACTCACTCACTGACTCACTTACTCACTCACTCGCATAAACTAAAAATCCACCGGACCAAAAACGTTCAAATTTGGTAGGTATGTTCAGTTGGCCCTTTAGAGGCGCACTAAGAAATCTTTTGGCAATATTTTAACTCTAAGGGTTGTTTTTAAGGGTTTAAAGTTCGTCTTTTAGCATGTATTTCTTCTCCCAATCTCTTAATTATAATTGAAATTTCCATATTATATGTTACTATAGAACTATAATCTAGATAGAGTACCTCTTCGAAACAGTTGTTAACTGGCAACTAAATTAATAATTTTGTCAGGTTGGCATTAAGTTGAGTTGACTTTGTTAGGTTGTCACCAAGTTGAAGATTTAAATGCATTTATCGCGGAAAAATTGATTGGGCACTGCTACTTCAATCCTGGGAATATTATATTACTAGCCGTCAGGCTCGCTTCGCTCGCCATATCCGTTTAGCCAGCCGTTCAGTCTGGATCCCCGACTGGATCGTCCTAACAAATGCTCAAATGAAAAATGCAGGCGAGCGAAGCGAGCATTCTGATCTCATTCTTGGACGATCCAGTCTGGGGTCCAGGGGGCGGAACCCCCTGGCTAGACGGATATTGCAAGCGAAGCGAGCCTGACGGCTAGTTCTCAAATAAAATTCCCTATTCTCAATTACAAGTGATGACTTCTTGAATATAATATATGACTATTCTCATTCACATCTGACGTTTTCTCAAATACAAATGACTATTCTCAATTACAATACTGATACTTTCTCAAATACAGTTGGAAAAGGTGTAGAAATTTTAATCGACTTGATCAAAAAATCTGATTTGTTGACATGACATGATAATCATTCTAAACTAGAGTATATCATAATTTTCAAATTTAATCATTATTTGACAATTCTAAGTGATTAGTAAGTGTTATCTTGTTATCCAATTTGGTTTGTGAATAATCTAGATTATAACTTTTTTGTTTTTAAATGTGACTGAAAATAGAACCTGAATTTAAGTGCGTATGGAACATAACCTACTTTCTAGACTATTAATGGTGTAATTTAGAATTTGGGGAAGAAACGGTTTTGGGCTGTGCCTGTTAGTCCTTCCCCAATCATTTAAAAGAATTGTGTTCTGTTTATCAATAGTTTATAAATAAATAACGAGCGATGCTCTGTGCCCCGATATTATCAATCTAAAAGATTACATTGATATTAGAGAGATCGAAGAAATCATTGTGTAGTGATTTTTATTCTATAATAAATTGAAAAGTGTAACTCAGTGTTATTTGAACTAAATTGAAACACGGAAATGTGAGAGACAAATAGTCACATTTTGTTCTTTGTAGATCGGTTGCCTACTCTATTGTGAGGTCCACGTTATAATGGCAGTGTTCGATTAGCAATGTTATTGCTATTCTTGTCCATCATTCAACAAAGCGGATAGCGCTATCTCTTTCTCGCTTTGCTCTGTTGTCAGATCATCTTTTAACAATGTAGAATAATTAATTAGTTAACAAAATATTCTATCTTAATTATGAGAATTATTGAAGAATATAACTCATTGCTCAATGAAATATAATTGATTATTTTAAACGAGAATGAACAGTTTATTACATCAATAAACCTGTATCACCTACCGTCTATAGAAAGCATTGACAAGACAGAGGTTCGGCAACGTTTTTCTTCCATCTTTCTCCTCTGCCATTAAAGAGGTGCGTACAGATATACACGCCGCGAACATGAGCAATTCACTTTTAATCAGCTGATGTCAAGCTTTTTATAACTGTATCTTACCGTTTCTGTAACAATACAGATATAGTCAGCTGATTAAAAGTGAATTGCTCATGTTCGTTGCGCGTATATCTGTACGCACCTTGATGTGGACGTCACTACAGAGAAAAAGATTGTACACACTTCAAAATGACATTTTGTGCGAAGTGAAGTTGAGAGGTTTCATGTTAGCAGTGAGAGCTGGCCTCTCTTGTGAAACGTATATTGCCATTGAGACATTTATATCATGAAATGGAGCGACGCGAGTCGTTTCAAAAGTAGTAAAGCACCGACAAAACTGTTGAAAGATTGCGTGTCCTGGCCTGTAGGCCTATGCGTGTGCTGTGTTACATACTATAAAGCAAGCAATAAAATTCTATATGAGTTTCAATTTGGTGAGACTTCTTATATCGACGGCAATACTTTGAAGCTCTGTGACGGGAGACTCACATGTAGGTGACATTGTAGGGAACGATTCCTTGTAAAGAAAATATCATTGAAAGGAAAAGACGTTGATGTTGTCAATACCACTCTATTTGTTCAAAATTAATTCACATTACAGAACCAGGTTTCAAGGTAACACCTACCACAGTCATCTTCAGCTGTAGTATTGACATCAACTTATTTTTCTTTCAATTATGGAGAGATACCACCACATTTCTCACCATACAATCAAATTATTGAAAAAATATCATATAAAAATCAGTTGTCATCCACAGAATCATGGATACAGCTTGCGGCTCAATTCAAGAACAAAGAGTTCATCTTAATTTCAATCCTCAAGTTGTTTCAATGAGTTACATGTTCACTGAATCATTGTTGCTTTAATCTATACTACAATAAAGGAAAGAACTGGCTGAGAAAATTATGTTATTAGATAATTGAGTACGGAATAAGAAAATTATGTTTGACACATCATCACGTCTGTACTGCTGGACTGATTAACTTGAAATTTTGCATATACATTCGTAATTAACCGGAGATATGATTATAGGCCTATTTTCAATTCCGCAAGATTTCATGACGTCAAGTTTTCAGTTTGTCAAGTTTTAAAAAGGACCCTTGCGGAGTACGGGTTAACTGTTAGTGTATAATAATTATTTGAATTCTCTAACATCTATTGATCATGATTTCAACAAGACTGTATAACTTCTTAAATATTTCTCTGTATATTATGGCCTATTTTGTCTTCGCAATATTTTTCTGTTGTGTTATCAAAATTAGGGAGTAGAATAGTTTCGGGCCAAGCCTAATCATATTCATAATAGCATAAGTAGATATCCCATGGTATATGGCGTTTATGTCGCAACTTTTACTGTTATCTCATGCTGATAGTCCACGTAGTTCTTTCCTGTGAAGCTTTATGACGATGGTAGTCTCTCATATTGTGCCGTTCATACACTCTCTTCCGGTCAAAACAGTAAAAATCGACAATAATCGACAGTAATCGGCTTGAGATAACAGTAAAAGTTGCGACATAAACGCCCTATACCATGAGATATCTACTTATGCTATTGTTTCTCTATGATAATACGATCTTCAATCATATCCACAAATGGATAAATAAATAATATTCTACTTGAATTTTGATTGTATGAGGATACTGTATTTTTTGTATATTATATATTTCAAAATTTTTGTAACCAAATGTATGATGTATTCGTGAAGGAGACAAGAGGGGACTACTTTTTGTTCCCATAAATTGATGAATATTTATCTATTTATAAAATAACAATTACAATATCATGATTAAGGGAATACAGAATCATCAAAATTGATAATTTTGAAGATATTATACAAGATATAATAAGTTAGTAGTATTATTTTATTTATATTCTTTTCCCAACATTCTTATGTTGTAGTTATTGTTTGAATCAATAAAGAATGGAGAATAAATCATGTGAGGTACTATAATGAGGTCCAAGTTATAATGACAGTGGAGAAAGATAGGAGAACAACGTTGCCGATCCTCTGTCTTGTCAATGCCTTCTATAGACGGTAACTGATACAGATTTATTGATGTAATACCAACTGTTCATTCTCGTTTAAAATAATCAATTACATTTTATTAAGCAAGAAATTATATTTTCCAATAATTTTATAATCGAGATGGAATATTTTGTCATTCAATTATTAGACTATCAATTCTACATTGTTGAACGACGATCTGGCAACAGATCAAAGTGAGAAAGAAATAGCGCTATCCGCTTTGTTGAATGATGGACAAGGATAGCAATACCATTGTTAAATTACATTATCAATATGAATAATTTGATAATGAATTTTCATAATCGAGATGAAATATTTTGTTAATTGATTATCAATTCTACATTTTTGAAAGACAATTTGGCAACTGAGCAAAGCGAGAAAGAGATAGCGTTATCCGCTTTGTTGAATGATAGACAAAGATAGCAATACCACTGCCGTTATAACGTGGACCTCACTACAGACTGGACTCTCCAGTGACTCCCAATAAATCATGAACACGAATGGAGTCGAGCTGTGAACTCCAATTGCCGAGTAATAGCTTTCGTGCACCAATTTCTCAAATGAATTTCTACGTCAGCGCAAAGACCGATTCAACAAGGCTGACCCAATCAGTTGGCGTTCTCGATGCAAAGAGCGAATCGTATAATATAGTGAGGTCCATGTTATAATGGCAGTGTTTGATTAGTAATGGTATTGCTATCCTTGTCTATCATCCAACAAAGCGGAAAGCGCTATCTCTTTTTCGCTTTGCTCAGTTGCCAGATTGTCTTTTAAAAATGTAGAATTGATAATCAAATAACAAAATATTCCATCTTAATTATGAAATTATTGGAAAATATAATATTTCTTGCTTAATAAAATATAATTGATGAGACTATCAATAAGATTAGCAAAGACACATGAGAGTCATTACTATCAGAGATACATGATATTCAATAAACTTCCACTATGGGTTCATAATCTGCCAGAGAAAAGTTTTAAATTAGTTGTTAGTAGATGGCTGAAGAATCAGCCTTTCTATAATCTCAGTGAATATATTATGGCATCCAACCCAGATACAATTGAAAAATGACCAAATCTTGTTGATCTACCTGTTTTAAAATTCGTAACATTGTTTTTGACATGCTATTCTTTGAGTGAGCTATTAGAGATTATATTTTAGTAGAACATGTCGTAAAATTCATATAATATATTATTATTATTATTTTAATAGATTACTGTATCAATGTTTATTGTTTGTGACCTTGACGAAGCCTATTGCAATTTTTTTGTTTAATGGTAAATAAAGTATTCTTATTCTTATTCTCGCTTTGCTCTGTTGCCAGATTGTCTTTCAACAATGTAGAATCAATAATTAATTAACAGAATATTCCATCTTAATTATGAAATTATTATTCGAAAATATAGTTTCTTGCTTGATAGAATATAATTGATTATATCGAACGAGAATGAACAGTTGATATAACATCAATAAACCTGTATCAGCTACCTCCTATAGTAGGCATTGACAAGACAGAGGATCGGCAACGTTGTTCTCCTATCTTACTGCACTGCCATTATAACGTGGACTCCACTAATAGTGCGATATAGCTACATCAGATTCACCAGTATCAGCTATAGTGAGGTCCACGTAATAATGACAGTATTTGATCAACTTGGGTTTTGCTATCCTTGTCTATCATTTGACAAAGCCGGTGGTACTTTCCTTTTCTAGGCCCACAGCGATGCCAATTATGTTTTTGACAGTGTAGAAATATAATTAATTAATGCAGAGAATCGGCATCACTATTCTTCTATCTTTAACCACTGCCATCATAACGTGGACCACACTATATCCTCTATGGGAGGCAGAGAATCGACAACACTGCCATTATAAAGTGAATCCCACTATAGAAGCATGGCTGACCCAATACACGACGGTCTTGATGCAAAGAGCGACTTGTGTATATCGAAGCAGGCCTGTCCAATCACATGGTGATTACCTTACGATAACAGACTGGGTTCTGGGTTCGTTTTGGGTTCTGGGTCCGTTTTGGGTCCTGCTCATCGTTAATCGACTTGTACGGACCTGCTTTCAATTGCAAAGACCGGCAACGACCGGATGATTGCTTGCACCTGGATTGGTCGCTGAATCATTCGCCAAGAATCCGTGTAATCGAAAGCTTAATCACTAGCGGCTTCTTGGAAGGCATTGGATTATTCTACGAGCTTTTCAATCAATGTTATTGATCATAAGCAATCACGAATGATCAATTGCATGATCATTATAAATAAATTACTTATTCAATTTAATGACAAAAATGCGCAGTGGAAAAAAATTAGGCATAGCTCTCACTATTCCTAACACGATTCTGAAAAATGATATAGTTGAGGTTATTAACATTTGTAAGCATTATTACTATCAATCTTGATATTAATAAAATGTTTTCCAATGAGTATTTCAATAGGACTACTCAAATGTTTAATTAGCCTATACAGTATAAGTGCGCTGAGTTAGTCATGTTCCATAAAATATAACAAAGGTACAATATTGCTTTTCTATAATTGTTTATTCAGACGTAGGCCTATTTGATATTGCACTTAAAAATTATATTCCAGTTTTCTACTTTTGCATTAAATTGCTTTTTAGATTGTGATGAAGGTAATGCTTTTAAATAACTCAGAAGAACATTCTATTCAGCTCCATAAGTGAATGAAAAGTGTCGCAACTTTTACTGTTATCTCAAGCCGATAATCCCCGTAGTTCTTTCTCGTGAAACTGTGTGACGCTGGTAGTCTCTCGTATTGTGACGTTCACACTCTCACCCCACCAAAACATTAAAAATCAACAGTAATCGACAATAATCGGCTTAAAATAACAGTAAAAGTTGCTACATAAACGCCCTATACCATGGGATATCTACTTGTGCTATTGTTTCTCTATGCTGGAACTGACATTCATTCATGTCCTTAGCAATTTTTATGAATGGATGGGACATCCTATTGTATTAAGCGATCAATTTCTGAATATATCTGGTTATTTTTATATCTGGCTATTTAAATATCTGGTTATTTATGTTTTACGGATCTCGAAAACGGCTCTAACGATTTTCACGAAATTTGGAACATAGTACGTTTATGATATGAAGATTCGATTGCACTAGGTCTCATTCTTTGGGAAACTCGCTGAACGACATTAAAAAGATAATTCATCCTTGGAAAACAGATAATAATCTCGTCGTTTCTCGATAACAAAAGATGCGTGTGCCTGTGTGAGAGAGAGAGACAGAATTGTTTCCAGCTGTGTAATCATAATCAATCAGCGAGAAATTCTATCCAGCTAGACAATTTAATTGATTTGATTAACAAAATCTGATTTGTTGACATGACATGATAATCCTCCTAAACTAGAGTATATAATAATTTTCAAAGTTGATCAGTATTTGACGATCTCAAGTGATTAGTGAGTGTTATTTTGTTATTCAATTTGGTTTGTTAATAATCTAAATTATAACTCTTTTGGTTTTAAATGTGACTGAAAATTGAACCTGAATTTAAGTGCATATGGAACATAACCTACTTTTTGGACTATAAATAGTGTAAATCAAAATTAGAGGAAGAAACAGTTTTGGGCTATGCCTGTTAGTCCTTCCCCAATCATTTTAAAGAATTGTGTTCGGTTTATCAAAAGTCAATAAATAAATAACGAGCGAAGCTCGCTTCCCCGATATTTAATTATGAACTACTCAGAACCCAGAGTTGTTTAAAGATCATTCAATTAGGAGTTTCACCCCACTTAGGAACTCCAGATTTTTACTCTATATTTGAACTCCATTCACTAGAATAATGTAGACTATATCCATGATAAACTGTTTTTTACCTGTCGAGGAAGCTATTTTTCTTGCGGCACACGTGATTCATGAAGTAAACAAAGACTGTGTCACGCAACACGTGAGAAAATCATGACTTCACCTCTCAAGCCCTGTTTAATTACCTCAGTTAACCCTAGTTGTTATTGGTTAAGAGAGCATGTGCTTCCAGCAACTTCTGCAGATAGCGTAACAATCGCTACTTGGCAAACTACTTATAAGGATCTATATCGCCAGTAAAAGCTCTGTTATTAAGCTGGGTGGCACAATGGAAGATGCAATAAATAGGCATGCAAGGACTCAGTTCACTTAGAGCGAGAGCATTAACTGAATAGACACTATAACTTCCATCCTTTATTAACTTTAATCAAGCGTTTGTCCTCAGGGTGAAGAGCATATAGGTGCTTGTGTGGTATAAGATGAAGTTGGATTCGCTACTGGATTCAACGTCATCGATCTCAACTCACAAACTTTCTTATTACCTTTCTCTTTTCATCCTATCTTATGCATCCACTTTCTCTCTCTTTTCCACTCTCTCACGAGCTGATTTCTGCAGCCACACACACACACTCTCTCTTTCTCTAACTCTCTGTCTCTTAAAGATGATTCCAAATTTGTCTCTGAAGGTAGGAGGATAGATGCTTCACATACTAGAACCGGAGAAAGTACTTTAAGGATACCCAATCATCGAACTACTATTTTCACAAAATCCTTCTTAGTCAGTGCCTGTCGTGCATGGAATGCAATTCCTGTTTCTATCAGGTCCATCGAGAGCCGAGCGAGCTTCATCCTGACTTTAAAAAAACATCTTTTGGAACAAATGACTGAAACTGTCTGGCCCTAGAACGATCACATGACAACCATCCCCCACCCATCCCACAAATACAAACCTTTAAACCTGTTATAGAATGAATTGTATATACATTATATAAACTCATGTTATTTTAATCATCCACTGCTACTGCTGTATATTACTTAAAGTTGATTACCCTGATCTACTTTCAGCCTACTTCATTTTTATTAATCAATAATTTGATCTTATCTACCTATATAATTATTTTACTCTATCAATTTTCTGTTTTTTTTTCTCTTAAATATTTATATTAATTAAAACTTTTACAATATTTCCATTAGTAAATAAATCCTTAGTTTAATTAATTAAATTAACGTTTTGGTAGAGAGTTAGTGGGAAGGATCTATTTTTAATATTCTTTCGGAAGAATGAACATTGATATGTCTAAAGCTCCGCCAATTCATTTAGATGCATAACAATATAATTAACTACAGTCATTATATTACAAATTGCTTTTTCATATCATATACAGTTCAATAATTATTTTCTTAGTCCATGTTATGTAAATTCATCTATAATTTTGCTGTATTGTAAGCCATTGTAAATAAGTGTATAAGCCAGTATATATTGTAATCTACATAAATAAAGTACTCAATCAGGACCAGGAGTCCTAACTCCCCCCTAATAAAGGCAATTAGTAAATTAATCAATCAATCTCTCACTCACTCATTCTCTCTCGCTCTCTCTCTCTCTAACTCACTCACTCACTTTCTCTCTCTCTCTCTCTGTCTATCTTTATCTCTCGCTCACTCTCAATCTCTCTCGCTCTCTCTCTCTAACTCACTCACTCACTTTCTCTCTCTCTCTCTGTCTATCTTTATCTCTCGCTCACTCTCACTCTCAATCTCTCTCTCTCTCTCTCTCTCTCTCTCTCTCTCTCTTTCGTGAACCCTCCCACTCCACTCCACTTAATTAACCATTGAGTACAATATTAATCACCCGTAGCTCCTTCTACCTCCGAGGTGCTCTGCAGTTAAATCGAATTAGAAATCTTGAAACGGCTCAAGAAGAGCGCTGAATTGTAGAGACGTTTGAGTTCATGAATGGCCGTAAAGCTTTGTTGCATATTATCATTGTGAATTGCTGCACGTTTGAGCTCTTATCTCTGAGAGATGCCGAACCTCATATTTGCTGAGTTTCTTCCTAAACTCTCTCATAATATAAGCTCCCGTTGCTTATTACCACATGGTATTATTTTGAGAATGGTAGATCGAGATAGCATCACAGATTCAGACCTATTATAATTGAAGATTTCCGTTGCATGTACGCTTACATACAGCTTATTACCTCATCATATTGATTGTATTTGAGAATTATAGGTAGATAGATAGATAGATATATTTCTCGATCCATGAAACATCTATAGATGCCTAAGATAAAAATATCAGAACACATACATGATAGATACAAGTCAAATTATTATGCCTATTTGGTTTCAATGGTTTTTATAGCATTACAGGTCTATGCTGGATTCAGGCAGCTGAAAAAACTCTTCAACATTATAAAAAGGGTTTATAGGGTTAAGGGCATAGAGAAACAATTGCGTAAGTAGATATCCCATGGTATAGGGAATTTATGTCGCAACTTTTACTGTTATCTCAAGCCGATTACTGTCGACCATTGTCAATTTTTACTGTTTTGTTGGGGTGATAGTGTATGAACGGCACAATTTGAGAGACTACCAGCGTCACACAGCTGCATAGGAAAGAACTACGTGAACTATCGGCTTGGGATAACAGTTGAAGTTGCGACATAAACGCCCTCATACCATGGGATATCTACTTATGCTATCGTTTCTCTATGGTTGAGGGTTTAAAGATCACTGGGCTATATGGATAAAAACTGAGCATATGCTCATGAGCATGAGCATGAGGCATAAGATTTTGGTCATGAGCATTAGGTGGAAGCATAAGCATTTGCTCATTTTTATATGAATAATCTTCACCTTATACTCTTACCATATGCTCCTCTCCTCTGGAGCAAATGCTCACGTATTTTAAAGTATTTAATCAGCTGATTCGCCTCACTTTGTTTCTATAGTGAAAGGTTGGAATGTGCTACTCACGTAAGCTCTAAATATACAAGTAGTATAGTCCACGGTATTTAGATGGAACGGTAGTGGTCACTAAGTGTGTGCGCAGTGGCCAGCCAGCTAGATTGCGTCATCGCCACCAACCGACCTTTTCAACAACTATTAGTGATAATTTATGAAACTTATTTGTTAAAAACAGATGATTGGATATAAAATGACGTCAGCTACACCGGAAATTTAGCACAAACATGCGCATGACACCAACCGCCTTCTTCTATATACCGTGGTATGGACACACTACCTCCGTAGTGCATTCTGGTGACGTCAGCACAGGTAGGGCTCCTACACCAATAAAAACACTAGCTGATACAGATTAGCTGAAATTAACGAATTTCTATTGGTGTAGGAGACCTACCTGTGCCGACGTCACACGAATGCACTAGGGCTTTGTTTACGTAATGATTAGGTAATGACATTAGGTAATGATAGACACCGCTTGTGTTTGGTCGTCTGCTCTGTTTTCTATGAATTGAGTTCTAGGTTAGTTGAGTTCCGAATTTTGAAATAATAGCGTGAAAAAATGTCATCTCTATAATGATCTTCAGCATAATCTTATTATCACAATAGCCTTCGACACTCTCTTAAATGCCTATTTCCTATTCTGTGATGGCTATCTTTATATCCGATAGGTATCTTTTGTAGGAATAATGGTGATATATCATCATGGTTCAATCTAAAAAGAGTTTTTAAGTTCTCAACTATTGGTTGTGATCGTATCTGGTATAGTTTTCTCTTCCTCAAACGAATTTGTTGAGCCATTTTACTATGAGCAAAAGGTGAAAATCTACTCTAGGCTAGACTCATCTTTTTTGAAGCATTTTATTTATTCATTTATTCATCTATTCGTGGACAGAATCATAAATCATATAAATATGATTAGGAAGGAACAACAGGCTTGGCCCAAATCTATTCCATTCCCAAATTTTGATAAATTAAAAAAATGTCCAAAAATAGGTTCAAATTTAATTTATAAGCTGAACATTTTGAATTTAGAGAAATTGAAACACCAAACTATATTCAAATATAACACTCAATTATCACAACATATAAAATTAATCAAGTTATTCTATAAAACAGTTTGAACCGAAAAATACACACTACTTTAAAAGTTGAGCAAAGGCTCTAGTTTATTCATACATTTTTGTTTATAAGCTTCTACTTTTGAGCAAATGCGCAAACTATTTTTTTGAGCATGAGCATGAGCGAAAGGTTTTGCTCACGTTTATTCATAGAAAATGAAGCATAATATGCTCCATATTTTAGAAGTATAAGCGAATGCTCAAATTTATTCATGGCCCAATGATTCAAAACTGACATTGGGGACTAACGTTGCTGAAGTACACACAATTTAAAATTAATAGCCTCAATCATCTAACAATGGAAGCTACTGATTTATATTCCATCGATCCTTATCCTATTCTATTAAGCGAGCAATTCCTGTATGTATTACAGATCTCGAAAACGGTTCTAATGATTCTGATGAAATTTGCAATATGGTATAAGGTTCTTAATATAAAAATTCGATTGCACAGGGTCTCATTCCTGAAGGACATGAGAAGGAGAAAAATCTATCCTTCCAGGAACAGCTGATACAAGACTGCAGTTTTCATCATATTCTGTTGTACCACTAATGAGAGTGAGATGTGATTATACCAGGGGCCTATTTCACAAATGTACAAGTATTGTTACCAACCATGGTTACGAACAAGTACTTCAATAGTAAGCATAACCTATTTTCATGATGATTTCCTTTTTTCATCCTTCATAAAGGTTACTTGTACTTTTCAATAGTTACTTTGAAAATATTTGAAAGCAATATAATGTTTTTTTGTGCAGTCTTCTCCATTTATTTCTGAATTTGTAACCTACACAGTTTATGTACAGTAAATGTACTATATATAATGTATACTATACTATATAATATACTGTAGTACACATAACCTATGAGGTAACACAATAATAACTATTTTGGATATATGCATATATTTCCAAAATAATGAATTATGAAGGAATATAGGGTATTTTTGATTATTAGAAATATTTAAAATTATTATTTGAATGATCACTTGTAAATCCTTCACATAGCTTTTTACTTCGGTAGAGATTTCATAGTTACGAACAAGTAATTTCGACAAAAATTGTTGGCTACAATGAAAATCTTTGTGAAACACTTGTTCGTAACAAGCAAATCACTTGTAAACTTGTAGAAATTCATTGTAACTACAAGTTTACAATTCTGCTTTTGTGAAACGCTAGTAATCAGCTGTTCTCCAAAACCATGGTTGGCAGCAAGACTTGTAACCTACTTGTACCTTTGTGAAACGGGCCTCAGCTGTATGGCCCGGCATACAATCTATTTCAATCAGCTGATTACTTTCAAAACGTGACAATATTCTCAGCTTCGAAGGAGAGAAGGAGAAGAAGAGGTGTACAAGATAATTTCTGAGTTGGTTACCTAACTCGCAATGTCTATCTGTAGCTATTACAAATCTATAGATGTAGTTGGTAACCCTATGAGTATATCTTTTGTGACTAAAATAGGTTAGATTTTCGGAGTTCATTGCTATAAATTTGGGTAACGATTGAAAATTACTTTTTACATCAAAAATACAATACTCACATTAACTTCCTGATCCATTAACGAGCCACTAGATACCGGAAATATTCGTTAGAACTGCAAAATTCACGAGCGCGACGACATAGAGGTCCGTTCCATTGAAATTCGTGAGGCGACTGCTTGAATCAAAGGCAGAGGTGACCGTCAAAATTTTACAAGTTATGACAGGCGACGTGCTAACGTGCTGGCCGATAGACTGTTCATGGTTGCCGCGTGTCATTTACCAGTTGCCATGGTAACGGCGCTTGGCGGCACTTCCGAAAATTTCAAAATTTATTGCTGCCGACTGAGTTTATACACCTGTAGACAGTTATTATATCACTGAAGAAGGAGAAAAAGAAGAAGATGAAAAAGAAGAAGAAGAAGAAGAAGAAGAAGAAGAAGAAGAAGAAGAAGAAGAAGAAGAAGAAGAAGAAGAAGAAGAAGAAGAAGAAGAAGAAGAAGAGAAGAAGAAGAAGAAGAAGAAGAAGAAGAAGAAGAAGAAGAAGAAGAAGAAGAAGAAGAAGAAGAAGAAGAAGTAGAAGAAGAAGAAGAAGAAGAAGAGAGAGATTAGATTAGATTAGATTAGAGTTCTTGATTCATGTATGTTACAATATTTACTGGCTTACACACTAATTAATTTACATTACGACGGATGATGACGGATGATGACGGATGATGACGGATTATTCGAAGAATTCTACAAAGTATAGGAAATTAATCAATGAGAATAAAAAGATTGATTGATTGATTATTTATGTAGATTATAATATATACTGGCTTATACACCTATATACAATAGCTTACAATACAGCAAAATTATAGATGAATTCACATAATATAGACTAAGAGAATAATCATTGAACTGTATATGATATGAAAAAAGAAATTGGTAATAGCTATACATAATATTGTTATGCATCTACATAAATTGGCGGAGCTTTGGACATATCAATGGGAAGAATATTCAAAATATCCTTCCCACTAACTCCTTCCCAAAACGTTAATTTCATTAATTCAAAGAAGGATTTATTTGTGAATGAAAATATTGTGAAAGATTCAATTCATATGAAGATTTGAGAGGGAAATAATTGGAAATTGATGAAGTAAAATAATTATACAGGTAAATAAGATCATATCATTGATTAATAAAATGGAGTAGGTTGAAAGTAGATCAGGGTAATCAACTTTTAATAATATACAGCAGTATGCAGTGAATAATAAATATAACATGAGTTTATATAATATATATACTATTTATTCTATAATAGGTTTATAGGTTTGTTTTGGTGGGATGGGTGAAGGATGATTGTTATGTGATCGTTCTAGGGCTGGATAGTACAAGTCATTTGTTCCAAAAGATGTTTTTTTAAAGTCAGGATGAAGCTCACTCGGTTCTCGATGGACCTGATAGAAACAGGAAGTGCATTCCATGCACGACAGGCACTGACTAAAAAGGATTTTGTGAAAATAGTAGTTCGATGGTTGAGTATCCTTAAAGTTCTTTCTACGGTACTTGTATTTGGAGCATCTATCCTCCTTCCTTTAGAAACAAATTTGAAATCATCTTTGAAATAGTTCGGATGGAGAGAGAGAGAGAGAGAGAGAGAATGGAATAGAATAGAATTGCTGCCTTTATCTTCCCCTGGGAGGGCGTTGTTAGGGCGCAGCCGGCCCTCTCTCACACTCAACCTTCCAATACAAAGCTGAATAATTCAAGATTAAACAAATACAAATTGAGAAAGAAATATATACAATATTACAAACAAGGTTGATGGATATTATTGAAATACAGAATAATAATCAATGTAGAAAGAAAAAAAAACCAAAAGAGATTGATTGATTGATTGAGTACTTTATTTATGTAGATTACAATATTTATTATACTGGCTTATACACTTCTATACAATAGCTTACAATACAGCAAAATTATAGAATAATTTACAAAAAATAAATTAAGAAAATAATTATTGAGCTGTATATGATCTGAAGAAAAGCAATAATTTGTAATAACTATAGATAAAATAGATAATATTGTTGTGCATCTACATAAATTGGCGGAGCTTTGGACATATCAATGTCCATTCTTCGGAAAGAATATTCGAAGTATCCTTCCCACTAACTCTCCATCAAAAGAGAGAGAGAGAGTGAGAGAAAGAGAAAGAGAGAGAGAGAGAGAAGAGATAAAGACAAAGACTGTAAGAGAGAGAGAAAGGAAGTAGAGGATAATGAGAATGAGAGTTAGAATTCTTCTGTGAGAAAAGTGAGAGGGAGGATGAGGGATCTGAGTAAGCATTGTGGAGTGGAGTGGGACAATTTTCAAGCATTTAACCACGAGCATTCATCCCTCTGTGGAAGTAGTATGGTATTCAACCGCAGCTGTAGCTCCTAGGCTGGCGGACGCGGTTAAACTGTGTTTATCGCCTCTGCATAATACTCTCCACTCATAACAGGCATAACAAACTTCCTTACCTCCTCCAACGGCAATAACATTTTTGTTCATAACTTTGCTGCGAGTCCTTTGAGCTGTCCCCGCCGGCTAAAATAACTTTCAAAATGTGTGGGATGTAATGAACTCTACTGGGATTTTTGCAAAAGTCTTTTATAAAAGGTTTGAGATTAATCGTATTCCTTGTTGAATAGAAAAATCTGGTGAGGCGCACTCACACAACTTTCCTTGCCATTATGAAAATTGATCAACTGACGCTAGTGTTCACGCGCATCTCAAGTCTACTATTCAAAGATTCAAGTCAGCTGGTGACAGGACAATAACACTGGAGACATACGAGTCCTGCTATCTCTTCATAGTGAATCATTTAATAGAATCAACAGTTTTCAACAGTTTGCAATTGAATAATCACATTTTCTCGAATTTCGAGCTTATTTCCATTTCTAGGTGGAAATGTTACTGAACATTAATTGTAGAGATTTTCATGCTCAATCCTTTTCACTTGAAATTTCTTGTTAAAATTGTATCTGAAGACTGATATTTGGGAATCTAAAATAAAACTTTGCACTGATGGGGTGGAGCTCCTGAAATTTGTACAAATATGAGACTTGTGGCAGTTGATAGAGCTTATCAATGACTATTTTGGGTATGAATTTGATAAAAATCGTTGGAGACGTTTCCGAGAAAATCGCGAAAGACCCTGTTTTTGACAACATTTTCGACCTGTTTTGACAGAAATTGATTGGGGTACCTTAATTTTTTTCGGAAAGCAATACTTTCCTTACCAATGTTAATATTGCAAGGAAAGTAAAAAAGACTAAATTTTCGGATTTAGAATAAATTATGAGAGTATCATTTTTATGGATCGTGTTCTAGGGTGAAACTTGATAAATGCAGTTACTGTAGCTCCTTTCTAAGGATCTCGTCTTTGATACATCGTATTGGAAGTATATTGAGGTCCATGTTATAATGGCAGTGTTTGATTAGCAACGGTATCTCTATCCTTCTCTATCATTCAACAAAGCGGATAGCGATATCTCTTTCTCGCTTTGCTCTGTTGCCAGATGGTCTTTTAACAATGTATAATCAACTATTAATTAACAAAATATTTCATCTTAATCATGAAAATTCATTATAAAATTATTGAAGAATATGATTTCTTGCTTAATAGAATTCAATTGACTATTTTGAACGAGAATGAACAGTTGATATTACATCAATAAACCTGTATCAGCTACCGTCTGATACAAGACTACCGTCAGCTACTTGCCGATACAACACAGATCGGCATAGTTGTTCTGCTATGTTTCTCCACTGCCATTATAACGTGAACCTCACTATAGTCAAAATGTTGGCCCAGTCGCTGGTCCAGTAAGTTGGCCCAGTCTGCAATGTGACCAGTGCTCAATCAGGCCAGCCGTAGTCAGCGTTGACATACCACCCTTGACGTATACCCGGGCGTTGGACGTCATTGGCCTACATTAGGCCAACGTGAGGATGCGGCATTACAATAGTAATAATTCTTGTAGCCTTCAGTGTTTTCTCTAACTGATTTGAAGGTGGGGCTTCCGCGAGTAAAAGTCCTATTGGCTGTGAATTTATTGTCATTTGCAGATTTTATATAATGAAGAATAATTGTGGAGTCAATTGTAGAGATTTTTAAAACATTATACCAACATCAGATGCTTAAAATTGAGCAGTTAAATATTCACAGGAGGTATTTGAACAATTCAATCAGCATTACTGCCGGGGCTTTAATATTCCAATGTTGTAGAATTTCTCTCAGAACATCTCAGACTATAATAAAGAATTTTGGAGTTCTTTGTAGAGATTTTTAAAACATTATACAAACAATATTCACAGGAGGTATTTGAACAATTCAATCAGCATTACAGCCGGAGCTTTAATATTCCAATGTTGTAGAATTTCTCTCATAGATTGTCTCAGAACATCTAAGACTATAATAACGAATTTTGGAGTCATTGTAGAGATTTTTAAAACAGTATACAAACAATATTCACAGGAGGTATTTGAACAATTCAATCAGCATTACAGCTGGAGCTTTAATATTCCAATGTTGTAGAATTTCTCTCATAGATTGTCTCAGAACGTCTCAGACTAAAATAAAGAATTTTGGAGTTCCTTGTAGAGATTTTTAAAACATTGCACTTCGTAGAGATTTTTTAAACATTATACAAACAATATTCACAGGAGGTATTTGAACAATTCAATCAGCATTACAGCCAGAGCTTCAATATTCCTATTTTGTATAATTTCTCTCTTAGATTGTATCAGAACATCTAAGACTATAATAAAGAATTGTGAAGTTCATTGTAGAGATTTTTAAAACATTATACTAACAATAGATGCATTAAAATGAGCAGTATAATTTCCACAGCAGATATTTTAACAATTCTTACAGGATTACAATCAAAGCTTCATTACTCCAATTTTGTAGAATTTCTCTCATAGATTGTCTCAGAACAGCTCAGACTATAATAAAGGATTGTGAAGTCATTGTAGAGATTTTTAAAACATTATACAACCAATAGATGTTCCAAATTGGGCAGTTTGATATTCACAGCAGATATTCTAACAATTCATTCAGCAAAACAACCGAAGCTCCAATATTCCAATGTTGTAGAATTTCTCTCATAGATTGTCTCAGAACATCTCAGACTATAATAAAGAATTGTTAAGTCATTGTAGAGGTTTTCAAAACATTATACAAACAATAGATGCGTTGAATTGAGCAGCTTGATTTTCACAGCAGATATTTGAACAATTCATTCAGCATTACAATCAAAGCTCTAATATTCCAATGTTGTGAATTTCTCTCATGAATTGTCTCAGAACATCTCAGACTATAATAAAGAATTATGGAGTTCATTGTAGAGATTTTTAAAACATCATACAAACAATAGATGCGTTAAATTGAGCAGTTTGATATGCACAGCAGATATTTGAACAATCCATACAGGATTACAATCAAAGATTTATTATCCCAATGTTGTGGAATTTCTCTCATGGATTGTCTCAGAACATCTCAGACTATAATAAAGAATTATGGAGTTCATTGTAGAGATTTTTAAAACATCATACAAACAATAGATGCGTTAAATTGAGCAGTTTGATATGCACAGCAGATATTTGAACAATCCATACAGGATTACAATCAAAGATTTATTATCCCAATGTTGTTGAATTTCTCTCATAGATTGTCTCAGAACATCTCAGACTATAATAAAGAATTGTAAAGTCATTGTAGAGGTTTTTAATTAAAACATCATACAACCAATAGATGTTCTAAATTGAGCAGTTTAATATTCACAGCAGATATTCTAACAATTCATTCAGCAAAACAACCGAAGCTCCAATATTCCAATGTTGTAGAATTTCTCCCATAGGTTGTCTCAGAACATCTCAGACTATAATGAAGAATCGTGAAGTCCATTGTATAGAGATTTTTAAAATATTATACAAACGAATTGAGCGTTGAATTGAGCAGTTTGATATTCACAGCAGATATTCTAACAATTCATTCAGCATTACAAGCAAAGCTTCAATATTCTCATGTTGTAGAATTTCTCTCATAAAAGATACATGGTCGAAGTGTAAGTATTGCTCTCTCAACTAAAGACTTCTTGACGCCAAAAATGTTTTCCCGATTTCGACTTTCTCGCATTGATCGGCAGGCAAAGAAGCGAACTTCCTGGACGGTTTGAGAGGGTTTGAACTGGATTTGAGCGAGGTTTGAGCGGGGTTTGGTCAACAGACAGCGATCAGACTGCCGAAAAAAGCAGCCAAGTTTTTCGAAGCGTATCAGTAAGGATTGGGAGATAGTATTAGGAAAGTTGTCGTGGAGCGTCCTTCGTTCCCGTTGGGGACGTATCTTAGATGCTCAAGGACATCCATCCATCTATCCTTGGCAGGACCACCCTCCATCTATACCTCTTTCTCACCTCTTCAACCATACCGCTCTTTATCACTCTTCCATTACCCCTCCACACCACCGCCAACAATACCGTGGACAGCCAGTACCCAGCTTTATGCATGGTTGGACTTGTGACATCAACTATATCGAGGACTTAGATTTTGCAATCCCCTTCATTTATGTCTCTATAGTCTTTATAGTATCTATATTCATGTCTATATAGTGACATGCCGTTATAATGGCAGTGAAGAAAGATACGAGAACAACGTTGCTGATCCTCTGTCTTGTTGACCAACAAGAAGAAGGTTGACCAACAAGAAGAAGGTTGACCAACAAAGTTGAAGTAGAAGCAGTGAAGAAAATGGACTCATTGTTATTTTTCAATTACCTTTAACTGAGTTTACTTATTATTTTTCTTCTTTTGTATATATTTTCAATTTATTATTATTTTCAATTTCGCATTGTATAATTATTGTAATGTATAAATGCATAGGTTTTTCAAGACCTAGTATGTGACAAATAAATCAATCAATCAATCAATCTTGTTAATGCCCTTCTATAGACTGTAGCTGATACATGTTCATTGATGTAAAATTAACTGTTCATTCTCGTTTAAAATAATTAATTATATTTTATTGAGCAAGAAATTATAATTTTCAATAATTCCATGATGAATTTTCATAATTGAGATGAACTATTTTGTTTTAATGACCCTACTTTGTTGAAAGACGATCTGGCAACAGAGCAAAGCGGGGGAGAGAGAGCGCTATCCGCTTTTTTGAATGATAAACAAGGATAATCAAACACTGCCATTATAACGTGGACCTCACTATATAGTACCACTATATGGTGCTAATAGTACCATCATTCACGCACTCGCTCTCTCTCACTTACTCTCTCTCTCTCTCTTTATTTATTTCTCCATTTTTCTCCCATATATCGTGTGTTACATCTCTTCATTATTGTCCCCCTTTTTCAGAGCATCACGAGATAGACCATCGAAGAATTGTAGAAGATACGATTCGGCTACAACGGGAAATTTCTAAGAAGTGAACTGGGTCCCCCTCCTGGGGAGTACAACACCTTGTCGTTGGTGGAGGGGCTTGCGTCCTCCTGTGACCCAGAGAGCTATGCCGGCGGTAGTGTAACTACCAGCAGGGCCACCCAAGCCGGACAGGTCGAAGGGTAGGAGGCAGACAAAGAAGTACTCCAAAGAAGGCGTCGTTGGGCTAATCCCCCACACGCTGGATAAACTCGGATTCAGAGAAGACTAACGAGCCTCGGAACAGGACCGGACTTAAGGAATAAAAAACGGAAATGCAATTTTATGAGAGTGCAATATAAGAAATGGCTGGAGGCACCCGACGCTTAGCGGCATAAGGGGAAGGAAAAGAAGAAGAAGAAGAAGAACTGGGTCAAACAATTTATGGATATTTTAAGGATATTATGGAAATTTCTAAGAACTGGGTCAAACAATTTATGGATATACTTTCGGGCTATAACGGAATATTTTCTTGTCAGTGAAACCAATAGGAAAACAGATAGGAATATTTTTTCCAATTTTAGTGAAGTAAACATTAGTAAATATTAAAATAGAACAGGAATGAGTAATATGATAGGGATGAGAAAATGGAAAGTAATACAACTTTCACTTTCTTTTATTTGTGATGAAACTGAGTCAAACTTCTATGGCCTTTTGATTTGGTGCGTGGAGTTTGGAAACTCACAAGGTGAGTTTGGATATTTTAAAGGAGTAAATACTCATTGTCCGGAATATTTCTTTTTCTAACAGAGGCACATTGTATAAAATTTTGTTGAATTCCATTGAGATTTGATGTATTGGATATGTGTTTCGAAGAATTATAAAATGAAAGAATAATTAATTTATGGAAATCTAGTATAGTATACCATGGTATTATTCAACATTCATAAACCCGATGTATAATGTTTCAAATCATTCAAATTTTTCATCTTTCTAGGGGATAAATACGCTTATGAATACGTTGGGGGATTGATACTCTTATTCTTGGAACATTACATCAAAAAGTCTACGATGAAACATGAAAAAATGATCAGGATTATGACGAGAGAAGAGCGAGATAGAAAGTGTGAGAGAGATTGATTGATTGATTGATTACTTAATTCATGTAGATCACAATATATACTGGCATATACATTTATATACAATAGCTTACAATACAGCAAAATTATAGATGAATTATTTACATAATATAGACTAAGAAAATAATTATTGAACTGTATATGATATGAAAAAGCAATTTGTAATATAATAACTATGGATAATTATATTGTTATGCATCTACATAGATTGGCGGAGCTTTGGACATATCAATGTCCATTCTTCGAAAAGAATATTAAAAATATCCTCCCCACTAACTCTCTACCAAAGAGAAAGAGAATGAGTGAGGGATTCAGATTCAGGGGGAGAAAGAGAGATTGAGAGATATAGAGTAAGAGAGAGAGAGCGTGAGAGAGAAGCAAGTAGTGGTGCCCATCTCTTGAATTGATTGAGAATCGTCATATTATAATAGTCAAGTCCACTTTCAGCTCCACCGCGTGCAAGACGGGTTGCCAAGCTCTTTGAGCCTATTTTGAAGCAACGCGCCACTCAAAGCTCATCATCGTCCTCTTTTCCTTTCACTTCCCTTTCCCTTTCTCTTTCCCTTTTCAATTTCATTTCTTTTCCCCTCTCCCTTCCTCTTTAAATTTCTCTCCATCTTTCACTTTCTCTTACTCTTTCCATTTCCCTTCCTCTTTCCCTCTTTCTCTCTCTTTCCCTTTCCCTCCCTCTCTCCCACTCAATTTATGTTTCCCTTCTCCATCATCGTTCCCTCTTCCTTCCTCTTTTGCATTCCCTTTCTCTTTGCCTCCTCATAACTCTTTTTTCCTCCCCTCTTTCCCTCTCTATTTCTCTTTCCCTTTCCCACCCTCTTCCCTTTTTCTTTTCACTTCCATTTCTTTCTCCCTTTTCCTTCCTCTTACAATTTCCCTTCCTCTTTCACTTTCTCTTACTCTTTGCTTTTCCCTTAATCTTTCCCTCTTCCCTCTTTTTTCCTCTCTCTATCCCTCTCCTCTTTCCGTTTTCCTTTCCATTTCCATTTTTCCCTCTCCTTTCCTCTTTCAACTTCTCCCTCTTTCAACTTCTCCCTCTCTCCTTTTTTCTCCCTCACACCCTTTTCCTCCCTCTTTCCCTCACCCTTCCTCATCACTTTTCTTTTCCTTTTTCCCTCCCCATCTATGTTTATCTACTCCTCCATATTTCCCTTTTTCTTCCTCTTTTGCATTCCCTCCCTCTTCCACTCTCCATTTATATTTTTCCCTCCCTCTTTCCCTCTCCATTAATCTCTCCCTTTTTCTTCCTCTTTGCCTTTTTCTCCCATGTCCATTCCTTTCTCCCTCTCCCTTCCTCTCACCTTTCCTCTTCTCTTTCCCTTCTCCTCTACATTTCCATCCCTTTCTCCCTCGCCCTTCCTCTTACCTTTCCCCTCCCTCTTTCCCATTTCCTCCCTCTTTCTCACTACCTTCCTCTTCCCCGCTCCCTTCCTCTTTCACTTTCCCTCTGTCACCCCTTTGCCTTCCTCTTTCCCTTCCCCCCTCCCTTTCACTTTCTCTCTCCCTTTGCATTCCAGTGATTTAGCAAACCTAATCCTGGATCTCGACCAGTGCTGTAAAGCTCTCCGTGCTTAATAAGCATCCCTTATCACTGCAGCAGTCATGCTAACGGCTTGTCGAATTAAACCAGCCCTAATGAAAAACCGTGTTTCGTTCATATCTTTACGATGGCAGAGTAATCGCTCCGCTCCGCTGTACCTGTCACTACCTTATTATCTTTCCCAGAAGTGCTTTATCTGCTCTCATAAAGAGCCGGTGCTAATATCTGGCCGCCATCTGATCATAGAGTGTCGTCTCTGATGAAAAACGGTGCCGTTTCTAAGGGGTGGAAAGTGTAAAACTGGACGTTATTTCACACTCAAACCGCTCTGACGTCATGAGTACATTCTTCATTCATTCATACAACTAGTAGTTCTGTGAACAGTAGACCTCACGCAGTATTCTCATCCACAAGTACCTGATTGAAACTATATACCTTATGGAAATACAGCAATAGATTGGCTTCTCCATACATCTGTTTAATCACTTGTGAACTGATTTATCATGAGTAATGCTATAGTCTGATTTTTACTCTAATATTGGCGTATGAAGAAGGCTCCTTTTTCCTTTTATATTATTCTTGAAATGCAAAATTTCCAAAAACCTTGTATATACGTCGACGCGCAATTAAGAAAGGAACATATGTGTCAAATTTCATGGAAATCTATTACCGCGTTTCGCCGTAAATGCGCAACATATAAACATTTGAACATTCAAACATTAAGAGAAATGCCAAACCGTCGACTTGAATCTTAGACCTCACTTCCCTCGGTCAATAAGTACATCATCGAAATGATAGAGGGAGAAAAGTAAGGTCACCTTGTGCTCTATTCCTCTCCCAAATTTAGATAAGGTTACACATAGTCCGAAGTAAATTTTATGTCTTGTAGTTCTTCACTTCACAAAAATTTCAGTTCTTAAATTTATTTATTTTATATATTTACAATGCAAATGACACTGATTTAATAACATTGAAATATAAAATAATAAGATAGACCTTGTGCTATTTTTTCCAAATTAAATTTATAGGTGAAGTCTGAAATAAGGTTGGAGTTTCATGTGTACAATTTTTATATAATTTTAGTCCAAAGAAACATGAAAACTATACATTTTGAATTTAGATGGCTTGAAATAATGGATTGATTAGAAGTATTCCACTCAATTATCACTTGCCATGTTTTTTATCACATGAAATATTTTAACGAAATTTTTCAAATATATTTTTTTAACTGTCTTCAAGTGGCCAAATAAAATACTAATTTTCATATAATTTTAGTCAAAAAAAAACATGGAAACTATAAATTTTGAATTTAGATGGCTTGAAATAATGCATTGATTAGAAGTATTCCACTCAATTAACACTTGCCATGTTTTTTATCACATGAAATATTTTAACGAAATTTTTCAAATATATTTTTTTAACTGTCTTCAAGTGGCCAAATAAAATACAAATCTGAGCTCCCTAATATATCAGTATCAGCTATACATTTAGTAGGCATTGGTGAGGCGAAGAATCGACAACACTGTTCTCTTATGTCTCTCCACTGACATTATGTCAGTGGAGAGACATCAAAATCAATTCTAAGGTCGAAAAAGAGAGAAGCAATCAAGCAAAAGATTCTACACCTACAAACATTGAGTGAAACCAACCAGAGTAAAAAATTGTACAAAGAATTGAACTGGTTCAGAAAAGGGTTCCAGGCAAGGTTGAACGGCTGTAAAGACAAAAATGGGCATGTGGTTAGTAATGAGATGGTCTTAAATAGGTGGACCGAGCATTTCGAGGAGGTGTTGAATGAGAGAGAAGAAGATGGACAGCCAAGCCGTCGTTTTGAAATGCCACACAATGTTGACAGGGAAAATGAAGAAACTGCAGAACCTACCATTCAAGAACTAGAGAGAGCAATAGCAGCTCTAAAGAACAATAAAGCTCCTGGTGAGGATGGCATTCTCAGTGGGATTATAAAGACTGGAGGAGATAGATTGAAAAAGGAGCTGTATGAATTAATTTTGATGGTATGGAGAGATGAGAAAATGCCCGATGATTGGAAGACAAGCATGATCTGCCCAATCTTTAAAAAAGGGGATAAAATGGTTTGTGAAAATTATAGAGGAATCTCTTTGCTTAGCATTGCTTATAAAGCCTTCACAAATATCCTACTTCAACGGCTCACTCCTTTTGCAGAGGCAGTGCTTGGTGACTACCAAGGAGGATTTAGAAAAGGCAGGAGCACAGTGGACCAGATCTTCACATTGAGACAGGCAATGGAAAAGTGTATAGAGCACGATATAAGTATCCACATGATGTTTGTAGACTACAAGAGAGCGTTCGACAGTTTATACAGGAGAAAGCTACTTGAAGCACTGGATAAGAATAACTTACCTTCAAAATTAATAAGGCTAGTGGCTGCTACCCTAAATGAGACCTTCTCCAGAGTAAGAATAGGCAAGACTGTTGGGAGGCGTTTCCCTGTAAAGTACGGTGTAAGGCAAGGAGATGCGTTGTCTGCATTATTGTTTAATTTGGCTCTCCATGAAGCAGTAAAAGGTATCACGCATGGAAGCACCATAGTAAATAGACTATGGCAAGTTTGTGGATATGCAGACGTTCTGGTCATAGTAGCTAGAACAGTACCAGCCTTGAGAGAAGCCTTCACATCACTGGCAATCAATAGTGAACCAATGGGATTGGAGATAAATGAGGCCAAGACAAAGTATCTGAGAGTGTCACCAGCAGTAGGCCTAGGTAGGAGAGTTGCTAGAGACATGAAAATTGGACCCTACACATTTCAACAGGTGGAAGAATTTGTCTATCTGGGAACACTTGTGACAAGTAGTGGGAAAGTCTCAGCAGAGATTAACAACAGGATCATGGCGGGAAACAGGGCATACTATGCTACTATCAAGTTGTTCAAATCTCGATTGATATCTAGAGCTACGAAATTATAATTATAAAAAGCATTGGTGAGGCCTGTGGTGAGTTACGGTTCGGAAACATGGGTGCTTACAGCTGGAGATGTGCAAAGATTGAGAGTTTTTGAAAGGAAGGTAGTGAGAAGAATCATGGGTCCTTTTTTGAGAATGGTCTTTGGAGAGGAAGAAAAAATTTGGAAATAGAGCAGTTCTTAAACAATGAAGACATTGTGCGGTTTATTAAAGCTGGCAGAATAAGATGGATGGGACATATGGTGAGAATGGGAGATGAAAGAGTAGTGAAATGTATATGGAAGGACAGGATATATAAAAGAAGAAGAAAAGGTCGACCGAGAAATAGATGGACGGATGATGTGGAACGAGATCTGAGAACGCTTGGAGTTCGTAACTGGAGGGGGCAGGACGAGGATCGTGACAGATGGAGAGGCTATGTGAGGGAGGCCAAGGGTTGCAAAGACCTGTAGAGCTGAGGAGTAAGTAAGTACTGACATTATGAAGTGAACCTCACTTCTGACTTAGATGTGATACAGACTTCTTTAACAAAATAGTTGTATTCAAGTGGCCAAATGAAATACTGATCTGAACTCCCTAAGATATCAGTATCAGCTATACTATATAGGAGGCATTAGTGAGGCAAAGAATCGACAACACTGTCTCCTATCTTTCTCCACTGCTTCTAACGTTGACCCCACTTGTGACTTAGATGTGATACAGAATTCTTCAACAAAATAGTTGTCTCCAAGTGGCCGAATGAAATATTGATCTGAACTCCCTCAGATATCAGTATCAACTATACTATATAGTAGGAATTGGTGAGGCAAAGAATCGACAACACTGTTCTCTTATGTCTCTCCACTGTCATTATGAAGTGAACCTCACTTCTGACTTAGATGTGATACAGACTTCTTCAACAAAATAGTTGGGCATTCATAGTGGACCTCTCTTCTGACTTAGATGTGATGCAGACTTCTTCAACAAAATAGTTGGGCATTCCAAATGGTCGTCGTGGAAATCCACAAACGTCTCAGTGTTGCCATCTCGTTTCACTAATTGCTGCCGATCGTGGCAAAGTTATCGACCAAGTATGATCAATCGCTGAGCAAAGTTATTCAGCACCAAATAGCTTCTCGCTTCTGTGGCGAAGGCATTCAAACTCCCTAATAAGACCACGAGCCGAACTTGGTTCAAAAGGAATGGCATCACCGATTCATTGAGAGATGGGCCTACTTGTCTCTCCGATTGCAAAAGTGATGATGGAGAGAAGCAAGAGAGGGAGACAGTCGTTAGTTGTTAGACACTATGACAGGGTGATAGATAGTTAGATGTCTTTTATTTCCAATTTACAACATTACAAAAAGTGATGTGGTGAGGTTGAGGCAACAAGAACCCACTGTTCCAAGAACCCTCTCTTGAGGAAGTTGTGCCTGCACTTTTTGAAATATGATAAAGAAGACAATTTTGAATAAAATTTAGAATTTAGAAATAGGCCGACACATCTAGAAAATACCTGAGTCTATACCTAATTCATGCAGGTGAACGGGCTAGAGTCAAGAAAACTTCAATTAATCTTGCCATGCCTGATTTAATAGGTTTATACTATAGAATAACACTACAATTTGAAATAATAGAAAAATACAAACAGCTTCAATAAACATTGGCAACTAAAATCGAACAACAGAAACAACAATTTCATGTTACTTTGGTGACATTCTTCATCTGATTCGGGGGCGCATTACTATCCCCGATTAGATAGCAATACGTCACAAAACCAAACAATATCAGTCATCAAATAACAAGTTCATTTCAACATGGAATTACTCAAGAAAGAAAAGCCCGTTGAACCCAAGTTTCGTCGATAGTTACCCATATAACCCATTTCATAATAATTTTGAATCCCCACTTTTGATTGACATTCTCGAATGAACCTTTGTTTCACTACACTGCACTTTCGTTGGTCTGTACGTTGCTTTATCGTCGGGGTTACAGTACCTTGTTTTTGGCGGTGAGCTTTTACCGGTTGAATTTGGCTTGACGGCGACGTCCTCTTACGTCCCTAGACCTGTCGTCTGAACGGGTGTCTTGAAGCGGTGTTACATAAAGTTGCGGAACCAAGGGGTGGTAGTACAAGAAGTTGGTTTGGGGACACACATGAACCGCTGTAAATAAATGTATTACAGCATTAATTTCTAACTCTTCCTACAATTCATCAAAAGCTAAAACAGGAGTTATCTATTGATTACAATTAATTAAATTCTCTCATTCTATTTGAATCCTCATTTTATATAGATTTTTATCTTTAAACTACTGATTCTTTTCATCAGAATTAATGGATCTTTCTTCACAAATAATTCAAATTGAAATGATGCTAACTTATATGATATTTTTCGTTTGGTTTGCGAAATCAAATATAATTTTTCATATAGTAGCTCGGCTAGTATTGTTGGAAACTTGTGCGCCAGCCAACATTTATTTTATTTATTATTTATGAACTATAGGACGCAATCCAAGTGTAAATAACGGGCATTCGCCCAAAACTGCTCCGAACCTTAATTAAAAATGAACATTCCAGAGTTTATGATTTGATTTACCTACAAATACAAGTCCAAAAACTAGTATCAACTGAAATTATGAATTTATCACCTAATAAAACAAGACACTTTATAACACAATAAAAGAAAAAAATATTGAAAATTTCACTTTGAGGAAAGATAATGTTTGCCTTATAAGATGAATCTTGTGGATAGTTTTTACCTTTAATTAAATAAAATTAGTAGACACATAGAAAATAATTTAAATTGTATTAAAATTTGAACATTCATTAATATTAATTTCCTGGAAAAGAAAAACTTTCTTCTTCGTCTATTAAGATTTCTATCATAAAAAATTTACTAAATCATTCGAAAGCCTTAATGACATAAGAAAACAGAGTCTGAAAAATATAAATTATAAAATGTCATAAACTCAATATGAACATAATCTTAAAAATTTCATTCCAATTTAAAGGCTATCTTCCTGACTTTCAGCGATACTCTACGATAATATATTTCCAGAAACAATAACTCAAATGTAACGTAACTGAAAACTTTCTATACTTCTTTAGAAAAAAAATTTATAATTATCTTCCATCACTAATAAAATCAAAAGGATTATTCTCAATCAATATTATTAACTTGAAAAATAACAGGCTTAATTAATTCAATACTCTTATGGAAGTTTCAATCAATTAAATTCCCTAAATTATATTTTAACCTTATTTTACGTACCTTAGCGGTTATTTGAAGAAACAATTATTCGTACATGATGAAGAAACACAATTAAACCTTTCAGGACATGGCACTACTAGTAAATTTAAACATTAATAAAAAATAAAACTAGCTCCTACATTAACTACTGAAATAAACTTATAAACCTGCCCAAAAAGTGGGAAACATAGTGACTTTATCTTTACTCTCGTAGTGCTCCTAGCAAAGTGTCCTCCGGAACGTAATCTGGTCTCTCGACTGGGGAATCCCCACTACTGTATCTAGAAACAGGTCTCCTATTGGGCGAAAGGAATCAATTTGACCAATCGTCGCGTGGCTTCTAGAGCCTTTGGACCAAATAGTAACTGCAAAATCGGTAGTTTGTTATAATTTCAATGCTTGCTGTTTTCCAACTTATCGCACTTTATGTCGCGACAAGAAGGCTAAGTTTTAGTGATAATTCCATAATCTACATTCCTCGACGACTCGGAGCCACAATTTTTAAATATCTATCATGGAAAACTCGAAGTCATGGCCGTTCATAATAGAGAGAGAAAATAATTTATTTCGCTAACTCACTTACAATAATGGCTCTAGTCTATTGCGTATTAAATTTACTATTATAACTCGGGAAAAGGCCTGAATTAAAAGGAGTGCTCGGCACAAAGTGGTAGAGAGTGAGTAAAAAGGGTGAGAGAGGAAGAGGAGGCGGAGAGAGAGAAAAAATAGACATAGTGAGGAAGAGAGAGATAGTGGAATAGAAATGCTGAGTGAAAGAAATTAGATAAGATTAGATCTCTTCATTTATGTATGTTAGAATATTTAGAGGAGAGAGGAAGAGAGAGTGGAAGAGTATCGAGAGAGACAGAGATAGAGAAACTGGAAGAGGATTGAGAAATAGAGAGATACAGTGAGAAAAGATTGGGATAAGGAGTGTGATAGAAAGAGGAAGAGATGGAGTAATGAGAAGGGAGAAAAGGAAGGAAGGAAGAGAAAGAGAGGAAGCGAGAGGGTGAGAGAAAGAGAGAAAGTGTAAGTCAGAAAGAGAGATTGATTGATTGATTGAGTACTTTATTTATGTAGATTACAATATATACTGGCACTTATATACAATAGCTTACAATAGAGCAAAATTATAGATGAATTTACATAATATAGACTAAGAAAATAATTATTGAACTGTATATGATATGAAAAAGCAATTTGTAATACAATAACTATAGATAATAATTAAATTGTTATGCATCCACATAAATTGGCTGAGCTTTGGACATATCAATGTCCATTCTTCGGAAAGAATTTTAAAAATATCCTCCCCACTAACTCTCTACCAAAATGTTAATTTCATTAATGAAACTAAGAACTTATTCATAGAAAGATATAACGAGAGATAGTGGAATAGAAATAGTGAGTGAGTGGAAGAGGAGAGAGATAGAGAAACTGAAAGAGTTGAGAAATAGAGAGATACAGTGAGAAAAGATTGGGATAAGGAGTGTGATAGAAGGAGGAAGAGATAGAGTAATGAGGAATAAGAGATAGAGTAATGAGAAGGGAGAAGAGGAAGGAAGGAAGAGAAAGAAAGGAAGAGAGAGGGAGAGAGAAAGAGAGAGAGTGTGAGTCAGAAAGAGAAATGGATAGAGAGAGAGAGAGTGATCATATATGACATTATAAGGGAGGAGTTAGGACTCCAGTTCCTTTCTTCCAAACAATTCTACTGAAAGAGAGAGAGAGAAGGACGAAGAGAGACATTTTGAATAAATAAGAGATACTATGAGAGGAAGTGGAAAAAATGGGAGAAGACAGATGAGAGTGGAAGAGAAAGAGATTGATTGAGTATATGCATTCATTAGGGCGGAATTAGGACTTGATGTCCCTCCTGTCACACAACTCTAGAGTGAAAAACCTGTGAGAGAGAGAGAGAGAGGATTAGAGGGAGAAGAAGAATAGAGAAAGAGAAGGAGAAAAAAGAGAGAATGAGAGTGAGGAAGAGACGGAGAAGAAAAAATAGAGAGAAAGAGAAGGAAAAATGAAGAGAGGGAATGAGAAAGGGTAAGATGAGGAGATTGATTGATTGATTGATTGATTTATTATTTATTTCATGTGCAAGGTCTGGAGAGACAATTGCACAATAGAACAAAGAAAATACAAAGCATGTTATACAATTATTAAACAAGAACAAAAACACAAAGCAAGATAAATATGAGTATTACATTAGATATAGTTCGACACCTGAATTAATTGAACGTTCTTACAACTTTCACTAAGATTAACAATAAAAATAAAACTGCAAAAACTGAAAGGAAAAAAAATGAAGAATGGATATGTTACATGATAAAATATTAAGACAAAAACTTATGGGAAAAAACAAATTATAAAGAAGATGAAGATGAGAGAACGAAGAAAGACAGAAGAGGGTTGAAAATGAAGAGAAACTTGTCAAGTTTTCCAAAAGCACCAGACATACTGCAAATTATTATATACCTAAGAAGAGAGTAATATTTCCATGTTCTGCCCTTCATGAGCTTGGAAAAAACTGCACACCTGCACTTGAATTCCACTGCTTGCCAAACTAACAGTTTGCACGCACTCATTGATAACTATTCTAATGGTCATAGAGTCTCCTTTTAAAAATGGATTGATTGATTGAGTACTCTATTTATGTAGATTACAATATATACTGGCTTATACACTTATATACAATAGCTAACAATACAGCAAAATTATAGATGAATTTACATAATATAGACTAAGAAAATAATTATTGAACTGTATATGATATGAAAAAGCAATTTGTAATAAAATAACTATAGATAATAATATATTGTTATGCATCTACATAAATTGGAGGAGCTTTGGACATATCAATGTCCATTCTTCGGAAAGAATATTAAAAATATCCTCCCCACTAACTCTCTACCAAAAACCTGATATAGAGATATGAGACCTGATGGATAGAGATGGAGAGACCACAATATTCTTTCTGGTAGCTCATTCCACAGCCTTGAAGCCGAACAACGAATGAGTTGTTGAAGACGGCGTCCAGGATTAAAGTCATTCAACAATGTGAATGATTCAGAGAGATACACTGGACCCTCCTTCATGATCAGGATTTTGTGGACTAAGCACAGTGAGAAAAATTTGCTACGTTCCTTCAACTTAAGCAAATCTGGATCCATGAAAAGTGGTGTAATATGTGCTTCCCGTCTGGCATCATATATGTAACGTAGTGCATAGTTGAACGATCGCTGCAACCTCACATCCAATTAATTTGTGAGATCGTTGTAGACCACACAACAATAGAAGAAAAATGCGAGAGAAGGGTAAGAGAGAGACAGACAGAGAAAGAGCAAGAGAGATAGTGAAGGGAAGGAGAAAATGTGGGCGAAGAGAGAGAGAGAGAGTATGAAAAGATGATGAGTGAGAGAGAGGGAGCCAGTAAAACATGAAGGGAGAGTGTGGAAGAGGAGTGAGAGAGAGTGTCGTTTTCTTAGAAACTATGAGAGATTGATTGATTGATTGATTGAGTACTTTATTTATGTAAATTACAATATATACTGTCTTATACACTTATATACAATAGCTTACAATACAGCAAAATTATAGATGAATTATACATGATATAGACTAAGAAAATAATTATTGAACTGTATATGATATGAAAAAGCAATTCGTAATATAATAACTATAGATAATAATTATATTGTTATGCATCTACATAAATTGGCGGAGCTTTGGACATATCAATGTCCATTCTTCGGAAAGAATATTAAAAATATCCTCCCCACTAACTCTCTACCAAAGAGAGAGAGAGAGTAATTGAGAGATTGATCGATTGCCTTTATTAAGAACGTAGTTAGAACTCCAGGTCCTTTCTGGCACACAACCCTGGAAAACTGAGAAAGAGAGAAAGAGTGTGAGAGAGTGTGAAAGAGGGGTGAGAAAGCGTGAGAGATAGAGAGAGTTGACATGAAAGACGTTTTGTGCTAACAACTCTAGCAACTAATCTAGCAAGTGTGTTGCCTAGATTTAGTGCAGCTTAAGGTTTCTATACCGATTCCGATACCACCAAAACACTGACCGACCGTGAAGATGTTAGAATTTATAGCTTTGGACAGCATCTCTCTTTGTTGTATCTCCTTGGGGGCCCGGTTAGCGTTAAACGATGGCTTTACTCAAACTTAGATTAATATCGAGGCTGTTTGTTCTGTGGAGCTGCAAGCGTTAAACTCTGGTCAGGACACGTTTAAGTAGAAACGCTCAGTTGGCGAATTTCGGAACGAGTTTGATAGCAGTTCTGGAAGTTATCCAAAACTGAACACTGCACTCTGAACTGTATATATTACCAGAGATAAATAATACGATTCAACGGCATCTTCACTCAATGGTATCACTATTCTGGTATCACTGATGTGGATCGACTCTCTATTGTTCGAACCTTCAATCAAATTATGAATCTGTTTGGAAGTGAATTAATCAAATTGATGCAAAAGTCTAGTTGATACTGATTTGAACTTGAAATTGTGTGTGAATAAGCTCATGAACCCTACATAACCTCTGGACTGTTAATATTAAATTAAGGTTGAAAACAGTTTTGAGCGAATGCCTATTATTTACCCCTGGATTGTATCTATTGTTAATGAATAAATAAATCTTCTTCAATCTCTACATCAACAGATATTTCAAATCCTCCACCAAGATTTCACTATAGTGAGATCAACATTATAATGGAAGTATCCGATTAACATTGGTGTTGCTATCCTTGTCTGTCATTCGACAAAGCAGATAGCGCTCTACATTTCTACCTCCAGAACGTTGCCAAATAATACGTTTATTGATTGATATTGATTTGCTATATTTGAATGTACATTTTCTCAACTATCCTTTGACAATACGATTGTTGTTGATTGAGCAGCAGAATGGTGTGGATGAAGCTAGTGGCGTTCGACCAATAGTGGCTGAGATCTACTGTCATTGGCCGAGTTTAGACACGCCCCAGTATTCCAAAATATGTTCATGAGAAACACCGTTCCACAGAAACAAATTGAGAGAAACTCAGTTCACTCCTTCAACAATACGATTGGTGTTGCAATTTTTTCATCGTGAACAATAATCTGTCAAGAGTAATTTATTATTAAACAAGCAGGTAACCCGTGCTCCGCAAGGGTTTATTTTTAAACTTGACAAACTGAAAACTTGACTGAGTGGAATATTGAAGAGTTTGAAATAGGCTTGGAACCATCCTCGGTTGATTAGAAATCTGTATGTAGAATTTCGAAGTTGATCAGATCAGTAGTTCTTATGTGATGATGCGTCAAACATAATTTTCTTTTTTTCTATGTAGAATTTCCAAGTTGATCAGATCAGTAGTTCTTATGTGATGATGCGTCAAACATAACTTTCTTTTTTTCTATGTAGAATTTCGAAGTTGATCAGATCAGTAGTTCTTATGTGATGATGCGTCAAACATAATTTTCTTTTTTTCTATGTAGAATTTCCAAGTTGATCAGATCAGTAGTTCTTATGTGATGATGCGTCAAACATAATTTTCTTATCCAGAATGTTTGCAAAGAATCTGATGGAATATCTGGTCAAATTGTCACTATATTCTTTCCAAGAGTTTAACATTGATTTTTGACGAAACGTTCTTGTCTATTTATACTAGGCTAGCCTATTCATTCATATTAGATTTTTTGACAGTGTTCCAATGTATTTCTTGCATCTCATGAATAAAAACTATTTCTATTCTATTCTATCCCGTACGTGTGAAAGACAGTTCTTTCTTTCTATTATTAAAGTATTCATAGATAACAACATTTCCTGTCTCGGAGTGAATATAAACTCTAATCAATAAGAGATACATAAGCACTTGGCCGATATGGACTCTTATCAAGAAATACATAAGAATGAAGTTATAATGAACATGTTGTATTATAGAGTATGATGGAAATTTGTTTGGAGAAACAGTTTTCAACTGAGAATCAGAATGTTTGAGAGTGCATTGGCCCTTGTCGACTCAGCCTTTTCTGCCCCGCTTGTCTCGTGGCATGATCGCATAATAGATTTGTCGAAACGTGAATAATTCTGGGCGAAGGAAAACGCAACAGAGATGAAGATGAGAGCAACTCCAATTTCCTCGCAAAACTTTTATATTGAAGCTTAGTGAACTTTTTGAATCTATTTGAGACGCGTTCCTTTGAGCGGCTCGCTCAATAAGATGTTGGGATTTTTGCAACTCGCTCATCTCTTGTTGCTCGGAAACAGCATCAAGTAACTCGATTTCGTCGGCAATTGAAGGGGTCTCTGGGCTCGAGTCATCTCGCATCTCACTCACACTGATAGTGCTCTTTCATGTAAACGACTTGCCAAAGTTCTGCGACTGGAATAAGCAAGCGTTCTCCGGAGTACAATCGTTTCTGGTGATTCCCGTACAACATTTCAATCACAGTCTTGAATTATTATCAAAACACAAAAATACAAAGATAAAAAACAATAAACAATAAAACAATCACAATAATTATAGTAACTGAAGTAAAATCACTTCGTTTTTATGGCTACTTGATCCAATTAAATACAATATAAATACATCTAGTATTTAATAAAAGTTTATTTTTTAGTATTTAATGAAGTTTTTAATAGAAGGGTAGTGAAAGTTTTCATAGTGTTTTAACTGTAATAGATAAAAACGCCAACATAATAGAGAATAAGACAATGTTGGTGAAATGATGTGGTGTGCTTGGAAGAAAGAGATGGAATACTTCAACAATTCCCGTTCTTCTTTACTTCTACTACACATTCCACTTTCTATGGTATAATCAACTCTATATTTCATTCATCTCATAAAACACTTATTGAAATGGGCTGCTTTCAAATTAATAAAACGAAATAAAACTTGTAGCACCCTTTATTTATTAAAAAACTTAAAATAGTTGAACAACTAGTTTCGGTTTACACCATCTTCTGGTTCTGAAATCTGAGAACCTGTTTGATGGTGTAAGATGGTGTAAACCGAAACTAGTTGTTCAACTATTTTAAATTTTTTAATAAATAAAGGGTGCTACAAGTTTTATTTTGTTTCATTCATTCATCTCAGTATAATATAATCAACTCTACATAGATACTCCAACCTGCAGAATAAGGAAGATCTCCTTCCAAGTATGATCAGAGAGAATAAAAATTTATGCATTCCAATATTTTATGTGTTATAATCGAGTATAAATGGATATTTCATCCCTCTCAGTATAATTATAGAGAGAATATAGCATAAGAAGTTGATATCCCATTGTATAGGTCATTGTATTGGTTAATGCACCAAATTTCAAGCCGATTTCTTGTTCTTGTTTGAACGAGAATGAACAATTAATATTACAATAATAGACCTGTATCAGCTACCGTCAAGAAGAAATTTACAAGACAGTGACGATCGGCAACGTTGTTCTCCTATCTTTCTTCAGTGCCATTATAACGTGGACCTCACTATAGTACTATAGACATTTCCGGGAACGAAAGGAAGAGACTATCCGACAAAGAAGATCCACTTCCTAGAATAACAGAGGATATAAGACGTTATACATTCTATTTTCAATGGTATAATCGTCGGTTTCAGAGGAATATTTGAAGCGACAAAATAAGGTAAGCGGCAAGCCGTTAATCTATTGACATGAGGACATCTCGTTAACTCACAAACTGAGCCAAGTTGAACGGAGAACTTGCTGGAGAGGAAGCAAACTTGGCTAACAGTGTGTACTTGCACCGCAATCTTCCGGAAGCCAACCACAGACTCGGCTTAGTTACCGGCAAACTGTTTCTCAATTACGATGAATTATTGACAAACACTATTCTCAGCGCTGAGCGCAAATCGAGCTGAATAAGTTCGTTGCTGAATAAGTTTATTGCCGGAGAGTTATAGACAGTGTTCAGCATAAACTGCAACTCTGTTTCTTTATCCATTTATTTATTTTGCTATTACATTCATAGAAACAAAATCATTCTTGACTCATTACGAATGAAACTGCAACTCTGTTTCTTCATCCATGTAAACGGAGGGGGGTTCTTTCTTCTCTTCTATAATATCTACCAAATCTATGCTATCAAATCTCTATTTGAATCCTCGATTGGTTGGGAGCTTTCAGTGGATTCGTTCATTCAAAAGCACAGATTATCATCATTAACTAATTGTCACCTATTCTAGCAGCTAGCAACTACGAGTCAGGAACTTCAATGTAAAATACTAATAAAACTTAACTTCAGGTTTATTGAACTCTAAGTAAATAGAACGAATTAATAAGAGTCAGGTAACATGTCGAATTTTCAAACAGAACAAAGCTATTCAGCAATTGATTCACAAAAATAATATATTCAATACCAATCTACATATTTTGGGAACCTGCTAACTTGCTGCATTTAAATTTGGGCCTCGGTCATTCTATGAAACTAAATTTCGAGCTTAATAAGAAAAACAATAAAAGTTTGGCACTCACCATATTAACAATATTCAAACTTGGACTCTTCAGAAACACTCACATACGCTTTAATAAAACTCACTATACTTGAACTCACACGCACAAATAATTTTCTGATTCTACTCCTACTAACAATATAAAATTTGGTTTCCTATTCCACTAGATAATAATTACTGATAACTCAAAACATAACAATTTGTCCCTCTGAATGGGGAATGGGCCCATTCACAGGACCGAGGCTCGCACACCGTTACATGTTTTCCCAGTTACGTCTCAATTCGAACTGTGGCCTTTTCACTGAAAATTATTCCCCCTCCACGAGCGTCGAGCATAACTTTCAGTGGGAAAGCCAAAGCTGCAAAAAGGTCAATGGTCGTACAATTCCCAAATACAGTAGCTTTTTCGACAAGGAAATGAAACTGCATTTGAAAAATGCACGAGAATTGCTTTAATTTCGACAACTAGGCAACAAGTTGGCAAATTCAAACAAGACAGAGTCAATTCTCACACTAAAAACGCAGGGTTCAACATACAGTTAGAATCAAAGTTCATTTCAGTTCAAAAACCTGAAAAACAATATAAGAAACACAAAAACAACTACAATAATACCCTCTCAATATCACACTATTACATCCATTTATTTATTTTGCTATTACATTCATAGATACAAAATCATTCTTGACTCATTATGAATGATTGGGAAAAGTATCAACAGGCTTAAATCCAAAAACTGTTCCTTTCCAGAAACTGTTGATAGAAATAGATCAAAAATAGGTTATGTTTATCACTTCATGACTACTGTACAATTTTGATTCCAGAATGAATGATTGCCCGAGTGAAGTGAGGTCTGAAGCTGCGTTTACAACAAAGTTATCAACAAAATGTTAATAACTTAAACCTTTTAGATTCTATTATAATGAACCTAACTTATGAAACACATGATGAACATATATGTATTTGTCAAGTTCCATTCAATCTCATAGAATATATAAGTTTAAGTTATTAACATTTTGTGTAAACGCATAACTTTGGTGTAAACGCAGCTTTAGATTCAAGTCGACGCATTTCACTTTATTTTTATAATGTTCCGAATATACGGCGAAACGCAGCAATAAATTATCAAGGATAATACAAAAGGAAAATGAGTCTCCTTTGAACGCCAATATTGGAGTGAAAATCAGACTATAGAGTTATTCTTCATAAATCAGTTGTTGAGTGGATCATTAATTGCATGCAATTAATATCTCAATGTAACTTGGTAGAAATTAAGCTGTTTGTGGACTATTAATTGCAAGCAATGAGGCATGCAATTGATAACTCGAAGTAGCATACTATTTTCACCCGACTTTTCTCCGCTTTCAACACGATTAAATTTTGTTGATAGTAGGATAGTTGTTTACAACAAATTATTGTCGATACATCAACCCAAACAACCATTAGTTGTTTACACACCGATATCCCGCGTACATATCAGGACAGGACAATATATATTATATATTATTTCATATTGTATGAGAGAGATTTGAAATCGAGAAAAGTTCCCATGTTTAAACAGGAGAAAAAAGCTGAACCCCACTAGAGAAATCTTTTCCGACAAGAATTAATGAAAAAAGTCTGACGAAATGTATTACAACTAGTCGAATGAGAACTAACAGATGTATCAAAACCACTAATTGATTGAAACAGAGTCCTGTTCAGGTTGTTACATCACAATCGATATCTGTTAAACTGAAGCAGCCGTGTACATTGCTAGCTAAAAGCTTTGAAAATTAAGCGGCAGAGTGGGTGAAGCCCTACGATTGGTCAATTCCTGTCGACCAATAGACGCTGAGTTCTACTGCCATTGGCCGAGACTAGAAACGCTCCAAATATGGTCATAGGAGCCGCTAAACTTCAACAAATTGAGAGAAACTGAGTAGTCAACAAAACCAAATGATTAATATAAATGGGAAAGGGAGAATGTACAATTCGGAAACCAGTGAAATTCCGAAATATATAAACCACAACAAAAAACAAAGGAAAACAATTTGAACAATTAAATAACGACATAGCAGTCAGATATTTATAAAGGGAAGATGTTAGCTTCTACTCAAATTTTTGGAGAGTTTTAGGACACTCTACCAGTTTTGATGAAGGGCCTAATGTCCGAAATCGCTCCACAAATGTGAGTAGAAGCTAACAGCTTTCATTTAGAAAATATCTGACTGCCATGTCGTTATTTAATTGTTCAAAAGTATTATTAACAAGTAGTTCGTAATGAAAACAAACATTGTAGAGTAAACACATATGACTGATTGAAAAAAAATTAATTGAACAGAGGTTTCAAGTTGTAAGAATGTGTTTTACCTGTGTAAGCCGCCAATGCTTGGAGGCCTTAGCAATAGGATCAGTCACTTGAGTGCAGGAGGCTCCAAAAAGCATCACCTTGTGAGGCCCGTCATGCATCATATCGAAGAAAGCTTTCACTCCCACGGCAGCGTTACACTGTGAACGAAACGAGAGAAAATGAATTATTTCGAGAATAATTATTATTAGAATAAATTGAATATAATTAGAATACAATTAGAATATAATTATTATATTTCACTGTCAATGTCGAATCTTCATTTATTGATTGATGTAACGAACAACACTGATTTGAAAACATTGGTAGATTGAATAAGGTAGTCTAATCCTACTGTTTTTTTTCTTACAAATTTAGGTGATAACACAGTTCAAAGAGTAGGATGGGCCTTCAATATGTGTGAAAATCTTGTGCTAACACAAATTTTCGAGCTCAGAATTTAAGTGTTTTTATTCTTTATTTTGTGAATTTATAGTTTGTTTCATGTTTTTAAGAAACTTTTATTATTAATCCATCCAAATTTAAAATTGTTTGTTTTATTCTAATTTATATTTTAGATTGTGATTTGGTGTAGAAATTTGAATGGACATAACCTATAATATTTGGACTATATTAAAACTAAATTAGGAAATTGAAGAAGTTTTAGGCAATAGCCTGTTTTTTCTTTTCCGATTCTTGTATTTTTTGCTAACCTTATAAATAAATATTCGATTTAAACTCATCACATGAAATACTTTAAACACTATGAACAGTATAAATTTAATACTGAAAACATGAAATTATGAGTTCATATAGATTAAAAATCAAATTAAATAACGTCATTTATGCCAAATTGAATTCATCTATTTCCATTCATTTATTCAACCAATTTGAGATAGTATTCTCGGCTGAGGAAACATCATAAACCTCTAGTAAACTTAAAGCTTGAACATTAAGCGGCAGAATTATTCATAGTGGAAGTAGAGCCCTACGATTGGCCCTTGGCTGTCGACCAATGAAGGTTGAGCTCGACTGTCATTGGCCGAGACTAGACATGCTCAAGTACTCCAAATATGGTCATGTACCTCACGATTTATATTCTTTCAAATGCTTATGAGTATTTAATGTGTCTCTATCATCTTAATGAAATAGTTATAGCATGTGGACATCGACGATAAAGTTGTACAAACGCTAATGTATAAATTATCATTATTAGAGGAAAATGATTATTCACAGCGGTCAACTTTGGATTTCCGTATGATTATAACATACTAAACAAGGCTTTCTTCATCCAAGAATCATGAGTTTCGATTCATGATCAAAATCTCACTGTTTTATCAAATTTTGTTTTTTGTTGATCGATTTCCATACTGGTAACGGCTCTTACAATAGATCAGTTGAAATCAGTGATGATAATCATACATTCCTTCATTTTTATTCATCCATACATTCTATGAAACATAAATCATATAATCTTCTTTTCTTCCAGCTCAATCGTCAGATTGGTTAGTATCCTTCCATCCAAATCTGTTCATTTCTACTCTCTCAGATTGTACATGGATAAATAAATGAATAATTTATTGTCAAAAACATGAAAATGTCATAACAACGTCATCAGCTTATAGCAATATCACATTAAATATCATATTTTATTTTCATTATTATTTTAATCTATTTCATTTTTAAAATCAATTTCCTAGCATTCTCAAGTCAAAAAACAAACATTCACACAAATAACTTTCAAAATTGAATTTCGGAAAACTCATCTACCTTAAATAAACATTCTCCAACAAGCAAATTCTTTAAAATCATAGGTCATAGCACCCAGATCCTTCATCATTTGTCTCAGATACTGTAGCCAGGGTTTCCCACGACCTCTTCGTCCATCAACTGTACCTTCCAGAATACTTGACATGAATGCGTCGTGTCTTATTATGTGTCCAATCCAAGAATGTCATCTGTCCCTGAGAAAATTCAGAAGAGATCTCTTTTCCACCACCCTCTGGAGTACCTCCTCACTCGTAACTCTGTCAGTCCATTTTATTTCGAGCATTCGCCTCCAACACCACACTTCAAAGGCATTCAGAGTCTTCTCCTCAGCCTAACCAATATGACACGTTGATTACTAATTCTTCATTCTTTATTGATTCATACAATAAGTACATCATTGAAATGATAGGAAGAGAGAAAATGAGGTAATATTGTGCTATGCCTCCCAAATTCAAATAAGGTTACACAGTCCAAAATAGGTTAAGTCTTGTTGTTCTTCACTTAACAAAACTTTTAGTCCTTGATTATTCTCACAAAGTAGATTTTAGATGTTTGAATTTACCAATATGACACGTTGATTACTAATTCTTCATTCTTTATTGATTCATACAATAAGTACATCATTGAAATGAGAGGTAGAGAAAAAATAAGGTAACCTTCTGCTATTCCTCCCAAATTTAGATAAGGTTACATATAGTCCAGAATAGGTTAAGTCTTGTTGTTCATTTCACAAAACTTTCAGTCCTTAATTATTTTCACAAAGTAGATTTTTGAATTTAGATGTTTCTAATATTATATGATTCGGAGCGGACCAACAAGCCTAGCCGATTTCTGATAGAAAACCAAGTATTATTCGAATGGAATATTTCCATTTTTGAATGAAAAAGACATTGTCAAAAACCACAGATTTATTGATACTTAGAAAGACCGGTTTCGGTTATTACACCATTGTCAATTTCTGATAAACAATGTATGTTTGTAATAAACACTCCCAGTTTATCAGAGATTGACAATGGTGTAGTAACCGAAACCGGTCTTTCTTAGTATCAATAAATCTGTGTTTTCTGACAATTTCTTAGTCTTTTTCATTCAATATGAATAATTACCACAATATCAACTTCTCAACTACACAAAAAGTATTTCCATTTTACTTATTCAGACACTTTTTCCAGCTCGAATATCCAGTTTGTTTAAACTTCTCAATACCATCTTCTCATACGTCACTGGTCAAATCTATGATGTTTATATCCATGGTCCCACGGTTGTGTCAGTGTATCAAGTTGAATATTCGGTTTTTAGGTCTAAACCACACAATACCGCCGTCTTTTTGTTCAATAATGGTTGATTCTATGATCAGATTCAGCAGGCAACGACTGGCTTAGACTAGCATAGAACGCTCTGTATTCCGATGGAGACTGCGCGGCTTAGTAATGTAATGTTCATGTCAACCATCAAAGCTGCTTCCGAAATGTCACGTGACCAGCAGAACTTGCCAGGTAATCGATTCAGTCTGCTTTGATGTTGATGTTGACAAGATTTCATGTTGCCTGATCTTCCCCGTCCTGCTTTCATGTTGTCCTGCTTTCATGTTGCTTGATCTTTCATGCTACTTATTCTTTCATGTTGTCATGCATTTACTATTGTTCTTGCAATGTTGTCTGTCCTGCTTGCATTCTGGTTGGCTGGATCAAAACTCAGACAGTCTCTGTTTTTGTGAGTTTGTCTACTTGTTCTTTCATGTTGTCATGCATTCAATTGTTTTTGTGTAGTTGAGAAGTTGATATTGTGGTAATTATTCATATTGAATGAAAAAGACTAAGAAATTGTCAAAAAACCACTGATTCATTGATAATTAGAAAGACCTGTTCCGGTTATTACACCATTGATGTTTATGAGAGATTGACAATGGTGTAATAACCGAAACCGGTCTTTCCAATTATCAATAAATCAGTGGTTTTTTAACTTTTAGTCTTTTTCATTCAACATTCAATTGTTCTTGCAATGTCGTCTGTCCTGCTTGCACTTTCAGGTTGGCTGGATGAAAACTCAGACAGTATCTGTCTTTGTCTGAGTTTGTTCCTATTATTCAATTCTTGATTGGAATCTCCATGAGTTAGTAATTGAGATTTGTCTGATGAAGACTATCACAGAATTGTTATTCGATAACCTTATGTCAACTTCATTTCTATGTTGATTCTGTGATTGAGACAAGACAGATTCGGGAGCATAGATTATGGAATAAATGATTTAATCCATTTGAAATTATATGAATAATAGTGACCTTCATACTGTGAACTGCTTCATCTTTCAAATCCCTTGTCATTTATCTCTACAGAATCATCTGTACTGTTCACCCTAGCAACAAAATTATCATAATATATGTTATAGCAGGACCTCCTAAATACTATTATAGGTATTTAGGAGGTCCTGGTTGTAGGCTAACAAGTATTCATTTTTCAGTTAGCTTTCATTCGCACGCTTCTAGTTCAACTGTATCCAATTAAAGCATTCTACCATACTCTATCTATTTATCCAATCATAGAATACCCTCATTGAATTCTTAGTCGAAAATAGACAGGATTATAAAAATAGACCTCAATTATAATTTTCTGATAAATTAATATTTTCAAAAGGCTTCTCTTAAGAAGAAGTCAGAAGAAGAAGACGATACTTCTACGATTGAAATAATATTAAGTAGATCAATTCTTTCTCCACCTTTGTATTTGTTCTTACTAGTAGTTCTGTAAACAGTAGACCTCACGCAGTATTCTCATCCACAAGTACCTGATTGAAACTATAGACCTCATGGAAATACAGCAATTGACTGGCTACTCCTCACATCTATGTAATCACTTGTCAGCTGATTTATGATGAATAATTCTATAGTCTGATTTTTACTTTCCTTGCCCTATTACCATAGGTAAGGAAAGTATTGCTTTCCGAAAAAAATTAAGGTACCCCAATTTCTAAATTTCTATACGTTTCAAGGTCCCCTGAGTCAAAAAAGTGGTTTTTGGGTATTGGTCTGTATGTGTGTGTGTGTGTGTGTGTGTGTGTGTGTGTGTGTGGTGTGTGTGTGTGTGTGTGTGTGTATGAGTGTATGTGCGTCTGTGTACACACGATATCTCATCTCCCAATTAACGGAATGACTTGAAATTTGGAACTCAAGGTCCTTAGGATATAAGTATCCGACACGAACAATTTCGATCTGATGCAATTCAAAATGGCGGCAAAAATGGCGAAAATGTTGTCAAAAACAGGGTTTTTTTGCAATTTTCTCGAAAACGGCTCCAACGATTTTGATCAAATTCATACCTAAAATAGTCATCGATAAGCTCTATCAACTGCCACAATTTCAGGAGCTTCGCCCCATCAATGCAGATAGATTCCCAATTATCAGGCTTCAGATACAATAAATTGAAACGAAAAAAATCAAGTGGAGTAGATTGAGCATGAAAATCTCTACAATTAATGTTCAGTAACATTTTCACCTAAAATTGAAAATAAGCTTTAAATTCGAGAAAATGTGATTATTCAATTGCAAATTATTGTTGATTCTATTAAATCATTCACTATGAAGAGATAGCAGACCTTATGTGTGTCTCCAGCGTTATTGCCCTGTCACCAGCTGGCTCAAATCTTTGAATAGTAGACTTGAGATGCGCGGGAACACTAGCGTCAGGTGATCAATTTTCATAACGGCAAGGAAAGTTGTGTGAGTGCGCCACACCAGATTTTTACTCTAATATTGGCGTATGAAGGAGGCTCCTTTTTCCTCTTAATATATTAATCTAGAAATGCAAAATTTCCAAAAACCTTGTATATACGTCGAAGCGCAATTAGAAAAGGAACATACCTGTCAAATTTCATGAAAATCTGTTACCGCGTTTCGCCGTGATTGCGCAACATATAAACATTTAAATATTCAAACATTTAAACATTTAAACATTCATACATTTATTAGTTTTATAAGTTCATAAGTTTTTTATTATAAAAAACTTTAATCCTATATCAGTGAATGAAGTTTGTAAATAGTAATTATAACATGCAATAAGCAACTAATTACTTATACCCCAACACATATAATTTATAGTGGGGTATATATTTATTCATTGAAGTTATCATTTATTCATTTTTGAAACACCGCTGATTTATGTAGTTACATGACAATACTATATTATCAATATTCTAATGTTCCATTCAATCTTCATTGTAATTAATAAGTTTTCATAATATGTGAAATGTGTTGCATAATTAGCTGTTGTACTGTAATTTATTGTAGATTCGTGTATAGACCGGAATGTATTGTGACTTACTTGAATAAATTTGAATTTGAATTTGAATTTGAATTTGAATTTGAATTTGAATTTGAATTTAAAAATGTCACGTGGTACTTTAGTACCATCAAATATTTTGAAATGAACCAATGAATTTTAATAGAATTATAAAATGGAAAAGAAAGTTAGACCTAGTCAAAGGATCAATCAACTTAAATCGAATATTATTAGCGATTAAGAGTAATAGTATTATCAAAAATGATAAGAAAACATGTATAATTGTGATTCAACAACTATGAGAATCCATTGGCAGAATTAAAAATTATAAAGCGGCTTACTTATTATTGGCGGATTATAAAAAATAAAAGTTTGCATGTACGTTGAGGTTAGAATTATTTGTTTACATTTTTGAAAAGAATCAGTCGATCTTGAATAAATCGATAATTATTTGAATCAATACTGAGCGAATCAGCTGATCACTCGATCAACCAGTATAATAGGTTGAATTATAAAAATTTACTCACAAAAGATGTGTTATTATATATACTAAGGAAGGTCGATGTATAGAAATACGGACAACTATTATTATTGTATAAATATTTATTATAATCTAAAAAGCACGAAAATCCAGAGTATACAAAACTCATATAAAAAACTAAATGTATAGGCTATTGTTTATTAACATCGTATATCGAGATTTATTTATGAAATGAATTCAAAATAAACACTCCATATATTTGTATAAAAACTTTTTATTTAATTTTTTCTATTATAAAGTTGAGGAAGCCCTGATTCTGAGGCGACCAATCGTATTGAGTTTATTAAATTGAAGACCAATCAGAAAGAAGCTTACAAAATTGTTCTAGGAAGAGATAAATTTTTCTGAAAACCTCTTTCTTCTGGCTTAAGATCTTGACCTGAGAGGATGCACAGAGAGTTTAGGGTTCTTTCTTCCTTTAAAATTTTAAAATTATCAAGCCAACCTTTTTTAAATGTGAAATATTTGTATTAAATGTTAAATTATCTGTGAACTCAGTGTTGTTGGAGAGTTCGTAATTTACAATCAATTCCCATAAATATATCTTTAATTCGGAGAGAAATCTATAAGAAATCTGGACCACGCGTTAGCCCAGCAGAGACGAAAGGGACCTGCCTAATTAATTATTGGAAATAATTAATTCAATCCACGAGACCGTCGAGAACTTCATTCATGTGAGTGATAAATCAAACGAGCTCATTTCAAGGCCTTTCTAAATATAGTGGGGAAATTAATTAAAAGCGCTACTAAAATTAACTTAAAGAAAAGTCACATAGTTCATAAGAACATTTTATAAATTTATTTGATATATGTAGGAAGCTTACTTCCATGCACGGCCCGAACTCATATAAATCCCTGAGATCTCATGTTTGAATATTAATTGGTTAATTAATAATTTTTTTAATTGAACAAAGTATATCATATCAAACCTATAGACCAAACAGGTTTTTATTTGTAGAATTTTGAATTGACTGGAAGTCTAAGCATCAGTATTGAATATAATGTGTTTATGAATTTGAAACTCACTATTGTGAAAGATATTAAATCCTGTGATAATTGTTCAGATTTTAGAAAAGAATTTACTTAAGGAAAATTATAGATATAAGAAAATTTTATATAATATATTGAAAAATTATAGATATCGAATATTTTATATACACTGTTTTATGGGAATATATTTTGTGTTTTATGTCAGCATACAAATCATAGAAATTTATTTCATCCTAATTCATCTCGTGATATACAGTTTGAGCTGTTTTAGTACCAATAAGTGTTCAGCAGCACATAAAATTATTGAATCAAGTAATATTGATCTTAGGCTATTAAGAGCACTCAGTATTTATCATCCTTTGATGATAATCACTTTAATCTGTCAGAACAAGTATATAGAGAATTATATTAATAAGGTTCCAGTTATATCATATAAGGATCCAGAGAGCTTCAAGAACTGGCGTTGTAAGTTCTAAGGAATTTCGGAAGGATAAATTGGTGAATACCTGTATCCATGACGAGCGTTTTAAGAATCAACTAGAAACAACTATAGTTGGTCCTTATCATTCTCTAGTTGTACATGGTTACTGACAATCAGTCATCAAATATTCTTTTAATTTCCTCACTGGTATTCTTCAAGAACTTCATAGAAGCAGCGGTAAGAATTATTAATCACCGGTCATTGAACCTTATGGTGATTAATTAAATTTGGAAAATTCATGTATCTACCACTGAGCTAGAGCTGAGGTTTGAACCCAGTAATTTTGCGAGCCGGACGGCCTTAATTTTTTGTGAATTTATTCGCAAAAGAGGGAATTTAGCGACTGCTCTTATAAATCTCAAGAACATCGTATCAGCTGTAAAGGATTTGCAATTTACCACCTTACAAACATTAAGAGAAATGCCAAACCGTCGACTTGAATCTTAGATTTCTCTTCGCTCGATCATCATGAACGAGTTTGAATGGTATTAAAAGTTGATTAGGCTATTTGTTGCTCTTCAAGTTATAATTTCAAGAGGTTCCACAGTGATTGCTTCAATACCATGTCATGGTTCAATCTCAAATAGAAGAGATTAGAAACATGGAATAAAGGTATGGATTTATGTGAAATAAATTCGGTTCACGGCTTTGAGCAACAAAGCAAGAGAGAGAGAGCATGAATACGAAAAAAATATATATTAAAAAAAATATGGAATATGGAGAAATATTTTAATATGAAATGATATAATTACAGAAAATGAGATTATCTCATCATTGAAATTATTATATTTATTCATATTTCATTCTATTTTATTAAAGAAAACAATGTTGAGAGATTAATACTTGTGCTCAGGACAATGTTGAGCTCTTACACTATTTCTGACAACATAGATTGTCACTTAGTGATCATAATCATTCTCACAGCATTTGACAACATTGGTGGCAGTTTTGACAATCATTATCACCCACTTGTGTCAAGCAGTACATGGACCTCCCCATTTTGTGAATTATAATTCGTAATTAACATCTAAACAAGCTACATCTACACAATGTATGAAGATCATAACGATAAACATAGCTTATGGGACGAAAAATTGCATTTCAGAGATATAATGAACCCAACCTGTTTGCTTCCAAACACCCCCAGCCACGAGGACCAAAACAAATTGTGAAAAAAGTTGATAGAAGTTGGAAAAAAGTGCGTTGCGCAATGCGGCAGTGTTTGAGAATACGCGTGTGCAGTGAGGAAAAATTAGAGCAAGCTTTTCAGTTTTCACCTTCAGCTGTACGGTTATCACAATGACGATCGGTTGGTTGTGACGTCTGTGTGTGCCTGTGTTGGGCTCCCGTTATGTCTGTTGGAATAATATTTGCAAAGAGCAGACAACGCGTTTCGTGATGTCATGAATAGACAATTTTTCCGACCATTTTTCCGACAATTCTTCCGCGCATTGTCGAGTCATTGGCAGAGCTGTGTGAAGTCATTGGCAATGGGGTTGAAACTTGAATAAAAAGGTAGGATTATTTGTAGATAAAGAGTGGGGAGGAAGTCGATTTTCACTGCAATAATTGACGAACCCGATTGTCTTCATGCTCTGACAAAACTTCTGCTGTTTTAACAGCTGAACTGAGCAAACTTTCTGGAAAACTGTTCACAATAACGAACGAAAATCTGCATCGAAAAACAGCAAGTCCTAGTTATTCCTATTATAGGAGCTGTTAGCTAGTTTTGTTTGGAAACAAAGCGATGAATGAATCAGCTATTGTGTTGTGGATTGAACCATAGTGCCATAGTGTGGTCAGCATTATAATGGCAGTGGAGGAAGATAGGAGAGCAGTGTTGCCAACCTTTGCTACTGCTATTCATAAAGGATAGCTGATACCGGTATATATCTAATGTGATTTGTGATAGCAACTGTTTATTCTTGTTTGGAATAATCGATTATTGACCGAGCGAAGTGAGGTCTAAGATCCAAGTCAACGGTTTGGTATTTCTCTTAATGTTTAGATGTTCATATGTTTATATGTTGCGCATTCACGGCGAAACGCGGTAATAGGTTTTCATGAAATTTGACAGGTATGTTCCTTTTTTAATTGCGCGTAGACGTATATAAAAGGTTATTGGAAATTTAGAATTTCAAGGATAATATAGAAGGAAAAAGGAGCCTCCATCATACGCCAATATTAGAGTGAAAATCAGACTATAGAATTATTCATCATAAATCAGTTGACAAGTGATTACACAGATGTGTGGAGAAGCCAGTCTATTGCTGTATTTATAAGGTTTATAGTTTCAATCACGTACTTGTGGATGAGAATACTGCGTGAGGTCTACTGTTCACAGAGCTACTAGTATTCTATTTATCAAAAACATGATGAATTTGTCAATGATTGGATAATTAATTTTCATGAACCAGATGAAATTGTCGAGTAATTATTTCATTTATTCATAGGCAATAGATACAATATGCTGATAGTGAATGTTTTTGTGATTTTTCTGGCTTCAAATTTATCAAGTTTTTTAATATTTTTCAATTTATTAATGCATTTTCAAGTGTAATAATAATTTGTTTCATCTTTTTGATCAACCGAGATACAATTTTTTCAGTATAATGTATATTTGGACTGTAAATTTTTGTGATCTTTATAAAAGTGTTTTCATAACCTCATTTGAACTATATTTATCAAAATTAGGGAGAGAAACAGTTTTGGGTTTATCCTGTTGATTCTCTCCCAATCATTAATTTGATGTTGTGATTAAGGAATGTAATGCAGGTAAAAACAACAGGCATTTGCCCAAAACTGCTTCAAACCTTAATTTGGAATATACAGTCTAGAGGTTATGTAAATGATAACTCAATTCACACACTATTTCGAGTCCAAAAAATGTATGTACTACAATAATTTCAAATTTATCAGATTAATTAGTTCCAAGATACAAATCCGAACAAAAATATTCCCTCACAATCACAACACAAGACAGCTTTTCAAAATTACAACAAATATATTTATACATTTGTATTATATTTCTACATTGTTGAAAACGATCATAGAACGTTGCACAGGGTAGCGCTATCTGCTTTGTGCAATGATAGACAAGGATAGCAACACCAATGTTAATCAATTATTGCCATTATAACGTGGACCTCACTATAGTGACATCTATTATTGAAGCTAGATGTTCGAGAACAAAGCAATGAATGGTTCAGCCATTGTGTTGTAAAGTAAAATGAATGGACGTTCAATTCACATCGTGATTCAAAGTTTGCTGAACTGAATAATATGCTTAATAACTTCGATTGATTTATTGAAGCATCGGTCTTTATTCTCGTAAAATATGTGAATACGAGATTGGGTGATGACTGCTCATTACTATGAATAATAAGTACTGTACTTTCTTATCTTTGTTACATGCATTCTATAAGGTAGTTTACAAGTTTTGAATCAGGAATTTCTTGATTGTAGTTGACAAAACTCCCACCTGGAGCGCTAAAAGGCGGCTCTTGTACCAGATTTGCTGTTCCATATTCGGAACTAGGAAACATACTCGACTGTAGAGAGAACATTATGATTTTATTACAGTATAGTATGCTGTAATGTTTATTATTATTCGCCCCACTTGGATGTAATGAGCTGGTTTTCGTGCGTCATATGGAGGCCGAAAATGATTGTTTTCTGACCAGGCAGGTAAAAGTTTTACGGCCCTAGGGCTGTAAAATAACCTTGAAGTCAGCTGATTCTGATTTGATGTGAACGTGTTCACAAAATGGTTTATGAAACGGAATCAGTCTTTGCTTCTAGAATTGAATAAAATATTCTGCAATAAGATACTATCATTTTATTTGGATGAATGAGATACAAATAAGATATTATAAACTAAATAGATTCGATTTTCAGAGTAGGATAGGACTTCTAACCTCAACTTCCGCAGTCGACGATAACAAGCATTGTTGACATCCAGATTGTCCAAATTTCAAGTGCGCTGAAACAGCTGATCTAAAAACTTTTCATTTTGTGTTCATTATTCAAGAATCAAAACATTCATAATAATATCATCTTATTGTCATTTGAAAGAATAAAAAAGTATAAACTCAACCTCCCACATAATTGAACATAATTTTTTAGGCTATTTAAACAAATCAGAATGAAAAATAAAAATACTTGGACAATTTCCTGATATCCAGATTACCTCAGGTTTGCTAGAGCTATGACCTTCCACTTTTGCTTTCGGAAGTGCTCAATGAACAATTATTCTCATATATATTGTTTATTTTTCTGTGTGACGAAAAATAGCGTTCACCCCACGGGCAAAAATGTTTTTCCAACTCTCAATCTTTTCTAGTCCTCGGCCTACGGCCTCAGACTTGAGAACCGATTTCGAGCCGGAAAAGTCTCATTTTCGGCCCTAGGTGCGAAACATACTATTGTTCTACAATCAGCTGTTTACCGGCTTGATTTCATGAATGTAAAACATCTGAAATTGAATTACTATGACAAAAAAACCTTTTTTGAATCCAGAGAAGCTCTGAAAGTATTGAGTTATTGCCTCTGTGGCCTCACACCACTCCTCCTCCTCTATTGCCTTGTTTTGATAACATTAGTGCCCCAAAACGACACGTGACGTTCATTTTTCAAAAGTGCGTCATGATGAGTTGGAATGAAATGTGCTCCATCACGTAGCCGAAATGAGGTTTAGAAAGAGTGACAGTGAAAGCTTCCATCTTTCAGCTTAATCTTGTGCCATTTATACAGAATTCTCAAAGATGCTGACATTAGATGAAGGATGACGACCCGGTTTCATTAAACTTCTCACGTCTTTCGTCTAGCTCACAACATTTCGCAGAATATTCACTCATCATCCAACTCATCTTCCACTTTTACACGCATGTGGCACCTCTCAAACGACCTCCAAGACATGGTATAATGTCCGTCCAAGCCATAATATTAATTCAAATTAACTGTTGAACACAGAATGACCTTGATGCAAGGGGGAATGAATAGATAAATAACACTTTTATTGCACAAATTTACAAATTATTCACATTTTGCATACACATTTTATTGTTATCATGGGGGAATATTTCAAAATAAAGTTAAAAAGAGGGTACTTCCATTTATTTTCTATCCAGATACGAGTAGCCCTCACCATGGAAGTTTATTTATTTGTTACAATATTGCAAAGAGTCACATTTCCACAGATGGAAATTACTGAGATAATGCAATTATTCAAATGCTAATGAATTAAATATTATTATTAAACGAAAATCTAAATTAGATGCTGTAATTCACCCCAAAGACTTCTGCTTTCTGCTCATCGAATTTCCATCTATCTTTTCACCCTGTTGTCAATATTTGCAGTAGCAGAAGTCTTTGAGGTGAATTACAGCATTTGATTTGGATTTTCGTTTAATAATAATAGGTAAGATTCCTCATATACGCAAGATCTTTCGAGCATGACAGCATACATAAGAGTACCGAATACATGACACATACACATAAACTTTGAATATTACTCATGAAACTGAATTAAAACACAGAATTAAACAAGGTAGAATTGTTTGAACTTCACTAAAGCTGTGTTTACAAAATGTTGATAACTTAATCCTTACAGATTCTATAAGATTGAACGGAACTTGACAAACACATATGTTCATCATGTGTATGATAAGTTATGTTCAATCCAATAGAATCTATGAGGATTAAAATATTAACATTTTGTTAATAGCTTTGGTGTAACCGCAGCTTAATGTTTTCTCTCCTAAGAATGTGATTCAAGATTATTTACCATATTTACCCTCATGGCATGTGCTCTTCACATATATCAGTATTATTTGAAGTGTCTATGCTAATACAGTATAACGTATTTGGTATAATTTACAAGGCAATATTATTCTCAACAGTTCTAGTGTCACAATGCACAACGTTCGTTCGACTGGACTAAGTGGAAATAGATTAATCACAGAGAAAATAATTATAGCAAAATAAGATATCCCATGGTATAGAGCGTTTGTGTTCCAAATTTCACTGTTAACTCAACCCGAAAGTCCTAGTAGTTATTTTTCAAGAAGTATATGTGACGCATATTCGTAGTTTACTACCTGTATTATATTCATGTCCAATCTACGATAATATCTGTGCTCTGAAGGTATTCTTCTCTGTTCAGCTGGTACTGCAATTATTGGACATGCTACGAGTGTGCAGAGTGAAATTAGAACATATCGAACTGTGCACTTTTTCCTTTGATGATTTTTAATTAATTTTTCCTATTGTAAAATGGACATACAATATATATGATCTGAAATATTAAGTTCTCAGCTTTCCAAATATATAAAAATGTCGGAATCGACAAAAAGTGGACATACAATGTTTGTGCTTATAACCAACGATATGTTCATTATATACTACCTTCATTGATAGTCTCCTATACTGTTGAGTTATTCTTCAGTAATAAACTTCGCATTGATTAAAGAAGTATTCACTTTGAAATCCTCCATCAAGAACGGGGAAAGTATAATTCGACTCAGTCCAGACAAGAACGGTGGGATAATAATTATGATATACAGAGTGAGTCATATGTATGGGAACCCTTCAATAAGTTAAGAGACTGTTGAAGATACTGTACCTTCCAGGATGAGTTATTGATCAGATACTCTACCTTTTGACGTATAACTGAATTTCAACGCCCCATAAGCGGGTGACTTAGGGGTTGTAACTCGAATATTTTAATTGTAAACACCCATTGTGTGGTACATCATTCAGAAGGCCTTTTCAAAATAGGAAAGATTGCATCAATAAAAAGGTTCTACGATACTTTTATCCAAAATGGCGGCTGATAGAAGTTTCATTTTTTAAAGAAATGAGAGGTTATAACTCAAATATTTTGAATGTGAATACCCATTGTGTGACACATCATTTTAAAGGCTTTTTAAAAACGAGAGAGATTACATGGATGAAAATGTTCTACGATACTTTTATCCCAAATGGCGGCTGATTGAACTTGATCAATATTTTTTTTTTTAAAGAACTAAAACTTCAAACCCTTTATGAAGGGTTAAAATTCAGTTGTACGTCAAAAGGTAGAGTATTCGACCAATAACTTATCCTGGAAATTACAGTATTATATATCTACAACAGTCTCCAATTTATTGAAGGGTTCCCATACATATGACTCACTAGAAATAGGAAGAAAAATAAAAATCCTAGTACCCTTTTTGAATTATTTAATCACAACATGTTTCGGACAACATGAGATAAATATGACTTACTCTATATATATTATCTCATTCCCCAATAGAGAGACAATAATATTCATTCTCTGTAATATATAGGACGTATTCAGTCCTGTTTAGTGTTGCAACAGCCGATGCTAATTTGTGTTATTTCAGCGGTAACAAGCAACTAAATATATTCGGATTCTCGTCTGCTACTGACAAATTTTCCCACGGGCCTTGTTTAGCCCGGTGTTTATTTTTAGAGCGTGAGTCAACAGAAACCGACGCTGCTATGCTATTCTTGTAGAGTTTTCATTTATGGCTGGCAAGACGTATTTGCATTACGAGAAGGAAAATTCTTTTCCCAGAGAAAACATGGACCGCGTCTCTTGAAATGCGAGTCTAGTGTGTCTGTCACTCTCTCCCAATCACTTCCTCTCTCTCACTCACTCTCTCTTTTTCGGTGTGTGTCTGTCTCACTCTCCACCCAGCAGCCCTCAAGGAGCAAGAGTGAAATTGAATGGGACAAGGGGCTCCAGTCTCCAGCCGCTCCACATCTCATTTGAATGCCTCCCTATTTTTGGAGACGCATCCAGAAAGCACCTCAGTTCTGTTGTTGTCTCACTTGAACACATTTGTTACGGTAATGGAGTCGCTGTTCACTCTCTCAGTCTCTCTCCTCATTTCCTGGCCTCTTGCCAGCGTAATATTGATGAGCTGCAGATTTACTCACAGAATTATTCTGAAATACGATTCTAAATTTACTCTCAGAACTGCATTTGGCGATCATGATCCCTGGCAAGGGTCACCCATAAATTAAGGATTGGAGATCACTGAGCTCGATGATGAAGATGGATTCATACTAATTATGAGTATCAGTGTCCGGTAGAATGAAAATATTATTCCAGTGTTAGCCTGGTCGAGCTAGTATGAATAGTCCTATAAAAACTCATTGGAATAATAATTATGTACACTGTATAGGACTCGTATACTGATATGTGGGAATCCAAGTTTCCTACTTTTAAAATAAACGGATTTTTATTGAAAAGCTCATTATATTAAGATCCGGTTCCCGAGCTCGGAATTTAGCTAAGTTCTAGACTTTAAACAGCTGGAGTCAGAATATTAGCTTTCCAAAACGGGGCGTAGTCGCAGCTTTTATAACAGTAGCCACAGTTTCTATTTTCTCATTTCTATAATTGGAAACGTTTTTCCTTGACGAAATTAAACATTTCTAAATAATTCAAAATATCTGAAACTTTACACTATTTTCTCTTCATTTCATTATGTGTTCAATTTTCCAGTTTTTTGAAATTTAATTCAAAGGTGACTTTGACCACGACTACGCCCCTTTTCGGAAAGCCAATTTTTCTTACTCCAGCTGTTTAGTCTAGAACTTAGCCAAATCTCGAGCTCGGAAAACAGCTCTTAGAGTTCTTGCACGGTATTCTGCTATTTCTATATTCTATTATATTGAGCGAGCATTCTCTGTATATCTGTATATATTTTTGTATTTGGTTATTTATGTCTCGAAAACAGCTCTAACGATTTTCACGAAATTTGGAACATAGTAGGTTTATGATATGAAGATACGATTTCACTAGATCTCATCCCTGGGAAAACTCGATGAACGACATTAAAAGGATAATTTATCCTTGGAAAAACAGCCTTTCGTCGTTTGTGGATCATAAAGAAGAGTGAGCGAGTGCGTCTGTGGACAATCAAAATATCACATCCCGTAAACACATAAGCTGACGTATAGCAAGCTGTAGAATATGAACACAATCATTTGAAAGAATTGTGTACTGTTCGTGTGTTCATCAATGAATAAAAATAACGAGCGAGGCACGGTGCCACGATATTATCATATTATCTTTAATATTTTCACTCAGAAATAAAGTCAAATTTATTATTATTATTAGTATTATTATTAATATCTATATTATCTAATATTATAACCATTATCTTTGATTTTATCTTATCTTTAGATAACTGTCTTTTGGAAGTATTCTGTGAAATCTCACTCACTCTCAGTTGGAGCCTTGTAAATGATATCACAACACTTCCGAATATTCTCCTTGGAATATTATCACACAAACATCATTCAAACCGCTTCTGGCATCCTTTCATGTACCTAAGCAAACATGGAGGCTTTGTTCACGGTGTAGGCGTTTGTCACTAAATGGCATTCTCGCACAACCCGGCCTGGTCCTTCATATTTCAGGAAAGCCCGCCCGTCTTAGTCCCTCTGGAATTGTTGCTCTTAGCTGGTAATATTGCCCGAGTCCCTTAGGCTCCTATGATGATGGTCCAGGCTTTAATGTTTGATGTCCAAAGCTCCAGAACTGAACATGACTCTTCCATCAGCTCAAAGTCCATCTCTAGCATATCAAATTTGATACTCAACTCACTATATCAAAGCTCTTCCTCAGAAGTGCATAGGATTTCCAGAATAGAATCATGGAGGAACAATAACGTAAGTAGATATCCCATGGTATAGGGAGTTTGAGTCGTAACTATTACTGTTATCTCAAGCCGATAATCCACGTGGTTCTTTCCCTTGAAGCTGTGTGACACTGGTAGTCTCTCATATTGTGCCGTTCAAACACTTTCACCCCAATAAAAACAGCACAAATCGACAATAATCGACAGTAATCAGCTTGAGATAACAGTAAAAATTGCGACATAAACTCATTAGACCATGGGATATCTACTTACGCTATTGTTCCTCTATGATAGAATCCAGAAGTATTCATAATTTACCTTTTTCATGAGTTTATTTTTCGACACAGCTGAAATGCATCTCGTTCTACTAGTACTAGTGATTAACTTATGAATTTGAATATTTCGAAACCCAATTGAGAGATCTTATCTCTATATATTAAGCGAGCAATTTCTGTATTTTTATATCTAGTTATCTATCTGGTTATTTATATTTATATTTGGTTATTTATGTTCAACGGATCTCGAAAACAGCTTCAACAATTATCACGAAATTTGGAGCATAGTAGGTTTATGATATTGAAATTTCATTACACTGAGTCTCATCCTGGGGAAAACTCGCTGAACGACATTCATCCTTGGTTGGAACAGCTGAGACTTTCGTCGTCTGTTGATAGTAAAAAGTGAGCGAGTGAGTCTGTAGAAAATCAAAATATCGTACATAATGTCGTTCAGCGAGTTTTCCCGAGGATGAGACTCAGTGCAATCGATTTTATATCATAAACCTACTATGTTCAAAATTTCACGAGAATCTTAGAGCCGTTTTTGAGATCCGTTGAACATGAATAATCAAATATAAAAATAACCATATAACCGGATATAAACAGATAATACAGAAATTGCTCGCTCAATACAATAGGATATTGATTTGAATGATTGATTGGGATTAGTAGATCTATAGAAATAGGAATACACCTTCAACCATCCTCAGTAAATTCAGTATCTTGATTCAGGATTAGTCAATCAGTTTAGAAGTTCAGAAGTGATGATGGACCTCGTCAAACATGTATTTCCTATTCTGTACATGTTAATTCCAATTCTCCACCTTGTTAATAGAAAAGACTAGTCTCAAAGGCAAAAATGGTTCAATGAATCAGTATCACCATAGAGAAACAATAGCGTAAGTAGATATCCCAGGGAATTTATGTCGCAACTTTTACTGTTATCTCAAGCCGATTACTGTCGATTATTGTCAATTTTTACTGTTTTGTTGGGGTAAGAGTGTATAAACGGCACAGTTTGAGAGACTACCAGCGTCACACAGCTGCATGAGAAAGAACTACGTGAACTATCGACTTGGGATAACAGTAAAAGTTGCGACATAAACGCCCTATACCATGGAATATCTACTTATGCTTGCGTTTCTCTATGGTATTACTACGTTTCTACTGCAAAAAGTGATGAGCAATCTCTCTCTATGCAAAATTTCAAGTTAACCAATATGGAAGTTCAGAAGTGATGTTGCGACAAACATGTATTTCCGGTCCCATACATGTCAATTTTAATTCTCCACTTCATTTTTATTATAGATAGAATGACAGAGATGTACAGAATAGTTCCAAATGCGATCACAGTTCAATTATTCAGTATCCTATGTATGTTTCTACTGCAAATAAACATAAGCAACTCTCTGCTTTTGTATCCAGCTCTATTTCCATCTACATTCTATTTCCAATTATATCCCATTTTAACTTCCAGCTCACATATGAAGCTCATTTATGTTTGACACAATATCACACGCATAGTTATTTTTCAACATATTCTCAAATGCTGGAACAAGTCAGTAATCCTCATGTAATGGTGCCGAAGAGATCTGTGAAACACGAGTATCATAGAAATTCATGAATTTATTAATGAAAGAGACACGTTGTTTGATTTACTAGCTTGGGGATTTACTGAGAGATAAATTTCACGATTAAACAATCCATTGCAGAATTTAACAGTCGACCGCATAAATTATGGATTGTGCCATCACTCCTGGGATTGGATTAGTGAGTGAGTGATATTGCAACTGTTTTATCTATAATTTAGCAGTCCTACATCAATTATTTTAATGGAGTCCGGCATAAATAAACTTTGAACTCAACAGCTATCATTTTCTCTCTTCAACTCATGGTTCCTAATCAGCCTGCTTTTCATCTCACTATTGATTTCTCTCTCTCACACAATGGAATATGGAAGACAGCATCAGAATTCTTGTTCTATGATGAATTTGTTAGTGATCTGTCACTGTATTTCCTTGTGTTTTTCTTTTAGTTCACCTTGTTTTTCTAACATTTTTCTTCTTCTTTCATTTGTCGTCCAAGGATCATCATCTCCATTTGTATATGAGAGGTGTTCACTGTCACCTGTTACATTCTATCTTCTCATAGAATATTACAGAACGTTATTTTCTCATTACGAGGCTGAGTTTTTTACTCGTGGCTGGAGCTCGAGGCTTCTTTCTCCAGTTACGCCAAAAACTACTGTAATTTAATGATTATTTAGTTTGTAAAATATTTCTTGTATTTGGCAATAAATTCATTATCCATTACATTTCACAATCACAATATAATATCAAATTATTGATTGGGAGAGAGTCAACACGATAAACACAAAACTGTTTCACCCCCAATTTTGATAAAAATATTCCAAATGAGGTTATGAAAACATTTTTATAAAAATCACAAAAATTGACAGTCCAAATATACATTGAACTAAGAGTGTTGTATGTTGAATTATGTTGTTTTTCTTTGATACTGTGTTTGAGTTCATAAGTTTTCATTCTGTAATTAGTATTTTGTTTCATAAAGATTTTTTTCTGTAAATTAATAAAAACAATATTTTAAAAATCTTTAACTGCCCTTTATTTTTTAAAAACTCTAGAATCGTTCAACAACTACTTTCGACCCTAACTTAGGTCATGTCATTTCAACATTAGGAAATGACACTTCAACTTGAAAATGACTCAAGTTAGGGCCGAAACTAGTTGTTAAACTATTTTAAAGTTCTCAAAAAATGAAGGGTACTAAAAGATTTTTATATTGTTTTTATCAACTTTTTGTCTGTCTGTTCTATCATTGCAATATTGAGTTCACATTCTCATCACTGGTACCAATCAAGGAAGCACCGCTGCATCATTATCATTCAGATCATTTGGGTAAGATGGAAACACGGCAACCAACCAGGAGTGAGCACATAATTTGCGAATTTGCATCGACGGGTGAGAAACGGGCAGTTAGCTCATTAATTCAGGACTCGGTTTATTTCGATCAAAGCGACTCATCACCTATTCTATCTTGGACCCGGGGCCCATTAATAACCGGGGGCATTAAAGAGGTAAATGGGGGGTCACGAGGGCGGTACTAGGGGCAAAGGGGGGCACGGAAGGGTACAGAAAGGGGTACGAAAGGGGCAACTACAGAGTACGACCATGTTTGCCACGGTCATGAATCATCTCCGCCATTATAACAGCGTTGTGGCTTGTTGGTCTATTCACAGTTCTGCGCAAATAACTTTGGGTCAAGTTGTGAACCGGTGATGCATTGTTGAAAAACGATCTGGCAACGTTGGGGAGCTGGGGAAGGATAGCGCTATCTGCTATGATGAATGATAGACAAGGATAGCAACACCAATGTTGATATTTTAATGTGGTCCTCAATATATTCATACTTCAGCGAAACTAACTTTGGGTCAAGTTGTGAACCGGTGATTCATTGTTGAAAAACGATCTGGCAACGTTGGGGAGTTGGGGAAGGATGGCGCTATCTGCTCTTATGAATGATAGACAAGGATAGCAACACCAATGTTGATATTATAATTTGGACCTCACTATATTCATAGTTCAGCGAAACTAACTTTGGGTCCTGTTGTGAACTGGTGATACATCATGGAAAACGATCTGGCAACGTTGGGGAGCTGGGGGAGAATGGCGCCATCTGCTCTGATAGATGATAGACAAGGATAGCAGCACCAATGTTGATATTATAATTTGGACCTCACTATATTCATAGTTAAGCGTAACTAACTTTGGTTCCTGTTATGAACCGGGGATACATCGTTGAAAAACGATTTGGCAACGTTGAGGAGCTGGGGAAGGATAGCGCTATCTGCTATGATGAATGATAGACGAGGATAGCAACACCAATGTTGATATTGTAATTTGGACCTCACTATAATCATAGTTCAGCGGAACTAACTCAGGGTCCTGTTGTGAACCGGTGATACATTGTTGAGAAACGATCTGGCAATGTTGGGGAGTTGGGGGAGGATGGCGCTATCTGCTCTTATGGATGATAGACAAGGATAGCAACACCAATGTTAATATTATAATTTGAACCTCACTATAATCATAGTTCAGCGAAACTAACTTTGGGTCCTGTTATGAACCGGAGATACATCGTTGAAAAACCATCTGGCAACGTTGGGGGCTGGAGAAGGATGGCGCTATCTGCTCTGATGGATGATAGACAAGGATAGCAACACCAATGTTGATATTATAATTTGGACCTCACTATAATCATAGTTCAGCGGAACTAACTCAGGGTCCTGTTATGAACCGGTGATATATTGTTAAAAACGATCTGGCAACGTTGGGGAGCTGGAGAAGGATGGCGCTACCTGCTCTGATGAATGATAGACAAGGATAGCAACACCAATGTTGATCAAATATACTGTCATTATAACGTGTACCTCACTATAGATGTCTTCATCCATATTTTTACCACTTCAATCTGCTCCAGTCAAATTATCATGTAGTCCTATACTATTAAATGAGCAATTTACCAGATCTCAGAAACGGTTCTAACGATTCTCACGAAATTCAGAACATAGTAGTTCTATAATATAAAAATTCGATTGCACTAGGTCTCATCCCTGGGAAAACTCGCTGAAGGACATTAAAAGGATAATTATTATTCATCCTTGGAAAAATAGCTGATAATATTATTTCTTCGACTACTGATGATGGAAGTGAGTGATCGAGTTCATGTGTGTGGGACTATCTCAAAACTAGGACTCAGCTTTTGAACTTTTGTAATCATTCAATCAGGTTGCAAAAAAGCCGGGTTGATCTCAATCATGATTAATTCCAGTAGAACCATCTTTTTGAAATGGTCTTCTCTGATTTGGAAATTAATCAGGATTAAAATTCAACCAGCTTTTGTGCAACCGGGCCTTTGTGAGAGGAATTTTTGCATTCCTCTGGGAATCAATATCAATTTACTGTGATTAGATAGAACATTTCTGTATGAATGTTTTTATAATTTCTTGTTTCGTAATAAATTTTTATGCTTTTGTACTACAGAGCGAAGCTCGGTCCCCGATATTAACAAGTATGTCCCAAATTCTTCCACATTCCAATAACAAGTATGTCCCAAATTCTTCCACATTTCAATAACAAGTATGTCTCAAATTCTTCCACATTCCAATAACGAGTATATCCTAATTCCAAGCTTCATTTCAATTTCAATACTATAAATTCAACCAGACTATCTCAGAATGAAGAAAGCTGACATTCCAATTTTCAACCAAAAATACTGTGACATTATAACGTGGACCTCGATATAGGAGTTCTGTTGATAGGTGTGGGAATGTTCTCTTCTAGAAGATGTGTGCCGGGTGGTAGGGGGAGGTGTGAGACCGCCCCCCAAAAAGGGTACCCTTTGAGGGGGTGTGGGGCACGAAGGAAGTTAGCCAAGTTCTGTAGAACGCCAGCGGCCGCGCTATCTCTGTTAATTACTGTTGCAGAAACCATTAAAGGTCTCGCACCATATATACGATTATAACGGACGAGGTATATTTGCCGAATCTCAGCCCGTTATACCAACTCACATACCCGGCCTTATCGGAATGTCGTGCCATTATTACCAGAATTCGCAGTTCCAGTGTGAGCACTAAATGCCCCGAGCTAACCGGTCTGACGGCAGATTACTAAAAAAAAACAAATAATGCTCAGTACTTTAACGACTACTCTATAACAAGCCTAACGAGTACACGGTTTTCTGAATTTCATTTTTTCTATAGTGAGGTCCACGTTATGATGGCAGTATTTGATCAACATTGATGTTGCTATCCTTGTTTATCATTCATCAAAGCAGATGGCACTATCCTTTTCTAGCTCAGCAACTTGCGATATCGTGTTTTAACAATGTAGAAATATAATTGATGAACAAAATATTCAATGCCAATATAATGGAAGTGTATTGTTTATTCGTTGGAAAATATATTTTGTTCACGAATTAAATAAAATTGATTATTAATTTCAAACTAGAATGAGAAGTGATTATTGCACCAGATACACCGGTAGAGGGGAAAGATAGGAGAACAGCGTTACCGATTCTCAGCCTTGCCACTGTCTTCTATAGAGGTGGCTGATACTGGTATGTTATGTAGTACCAACTGATTATTATTGTTTAAATTGATTATATTTTATTCCTCAATAAATATATTTCTAAATGATTGAAAAAGAGATATTCATGATCGATAGGAAGAAGGATAGATGGACAGATGGAAGAAGAAGGACAAAACCAATGTTAAGAATCATGCGCCTGATACTCCCGTTGGAAGGGTGACCGCTTGAGCCAACTCCTCTGAATATGATTCATGAGTTGCAGAATCGCTTCCTGGTAGTTCGGAACCCACCTAAACCAGTGGGTCCATTCATCTCTTATCTTCACCCGCCTCATTACCAACCCACAAGCCTGAAGCTCATGTGGTCATCACCCTAAAAAAACAGTCATTATAACGTTTTAATTTATTCAAAGTGCGGTGATATTGAGTGCACTATTCGACTATAATTTGGTATTTTAATCATTCTAAATTCGAAAGTTCTGGCACATATATATTTTTGGACGGAACTTTGAACTCTAACTTTCCTCAGTAAGAATATAGGCCTAACCTATTTTTCCGGACATTTTATTATTTATCAAAATTTGGGAACATAATAGCATAGAGAAACAATAGCGTAAGTAGATATCACATGGAATATGAAATTTATGTCGCAACTTTTCCTGTCATCTCAAGCCGATTACTGTCGATTATTGTAAACTTTCACTGTTTTGTTGGGATGTGAGTGTATGAACGGCACAATTATTTGAGAGACTACCAGCGTCACACAGCTTCATGGGAAAGAACTAATTATAAGTGAACTATCGGCTGAACTAAAATTATAGAATTAGAACTGAACTAAACTAAACTAGAATTATATCGGCTAGAAATAAAATTATAAGTGAACTATCGGCTTGGGATAACAGAGTAAAAGCTGTGACATGAACGCCCTATACCATGGGATATCATCTTATGCTATCGTTTCTCTATGATCATAGTTTTGAGCTATGCCTGTTGTTCTATCCCGATCATATTCATATGATTTGTAATTGTATCTCAGAATAAATTGTTAAATGAATAAATAAACCTCACTATAGATTGGATTGCGATAACAAGACAGAAAAAAATCCCAGTTTTATTAGAAGTGGGAAAGCGTGGTGGTCATGAAAACACTGAACGTTCCAAGAGACCGGCTCCGTTCCATTAGGTCACTGAATACAGTTTCGGTCAAGAGCTGACGACAACCCGCCAGTCTCAAGAAAGGAAACTATTGAGTCCGAGAGTATTACGACGGAAGGACCGAGAGATTTTCACGCAAGGGAAAATAGCAGCTGGACAACTTCGGAATTCAATGGACGTAGGCTTTTCCGAGCCCAGGAAGAGAGTCGGAAAAGGCGCTTTCAGGAAATGAAATTCCCCAACACAAAAACGCTAACACTCTTCAGGTACCCATAGATGGTTCCCTTTCCTTGCCGGTTATAATAAATATGTTTTTGTATTCTCTTTTGAACCAGTTACACACACATCGATTTTGGACGTTCGATTTTTATTGCTAAATACAAGAAATATTCTTACAAATGAAATAATTATAAATTACAATAGTTTTTGGTGTGACTGGAAAAAGAAGCCGTGAGCTCCAGCCACAAGTTCAAAAACAATCGTTTTTTTGCCGTCCTTAGAAATTGTTCCAGATTGAAGAGAGCTTGGCAAACACGTCATGTACTCGCTATCAGTTTTTCAAATTTTGTTCAATCTTCAATATTCTTTATTCATTTATATAATAAGTGAATCATCAAAATGATAGGGTGAGGAAAATAAGGTAACCTTGTGCTATTCCTCTCCCAAATTTAGACAACACAAAGCCCGAGATTAAGTACTGTAGGACTTAATCTGTAGGACAGGTTAAGTCCTGTAGTTCGTCTTCAATTCACAATATTTCCAGTCCTCAAGTATTTTAACAAAGTAGATTCACAAATTTAGCTGCTTATAGATCTAATAAAGTATTTTTAGGACGGCAAAAACTGTACGTCCAAAAATTGTTCCATCAGGATTCCAACCTATTCTGCATCATAAAGATAATTTATTACCAACTACCGAAATCTATTCTTGAGGTACTACTATAAAAAGTCAGAGAACGATTCAAATATATTAGGACTCCGGATGATTTTGCATCATGATGATCAATTTGTTCAACAACTATCATTAAAGGTGCGTACAGATATACGCCCCGCGAACATGAGCAATTCACTTTTAATCAGCTGACTATATCTGTATTTTTACAGTAACGGTAAGATACAGATATAAATAGCTTGACATCAGTTGATTAAAAGTGAATTGCTCATGTTCGCGTAAATCTGTACGCACCTTATCATTTCAATGGAGATATACATTAGAAGGAATATAGTTGAAGTTATAGTTGAATGAAATCAAAAATATAATAATCGGTTCTACTGGGAAAGAGCATAGTAGGCCTCTAGGTTCTATTCTCAAGAAATGTATGGCAGTATGTGTAGAATCATGTATCGAGTCGTCAGATCAACTAACAAAAGAAACAAGTCACAATAGAGGTTGAGAAATAATTATACTTATAAAAATATTCAAGAAATATACTTTCGGAAGGAAATGGTTCAGATGGAGTCCTTTAGTAATGACAGATTTGGTTCGAAAAAATATTTTGACATAATGCTGTGCCATCATGTTATTATTATCTATACTTTTAAAATCCTTAACTCACTGATCACGATTTCTGGAAAACTATGGATGGATTGCAACAAAACTTATATATAATAAAGGAATATATCTTCCTTATAAGTCCTAGGTGCTCACTAAGAAATCTTTTGGCGATATTTCAACTCTAAGGGCCGGTTTCCGAGCTCAGGATTTAGCTAAGTCCTAAACTTTAAACAGCAGGAGTCAGAAAATTGGTTTTCCTACAGATACCCTGAAAAGTGACCATTTGTGCACTGATTGCAGGCTGCAAAGAATCACTTTTCCGCACTAGTGCGCAAAGTGAGTACTTTGCGTACTCCAGATTTGCAGCATGACAACGCAAAATAGTTAGTAGGTTATATGGAGCACTAGTGCAGCAAAATCAAAATTAAGTTGGTAACAGTGAGTGGGCTGCTATAGTGAGCAGAGGTGCAACCAAGCACAACGCGCTAATTATTAAGTAGATATTGTAACCAAGGACAACGACAGCACAGTGCCACCACAGCACACACCACACAGCCGCCTCGCCATTCAAACACTACTACATTATTCAGGCAATTTTACCCATAATTACCCACTTTTCATATTCAATGGTAACTGTAGGAAAAATTTAATGTGAAATACGTGCGCAAAGTTCGTTTGCTGCACTTAAGAAACCATTCCGCCCTCGCCTACGGCTCGGGCGTAAACGTTTCTTTCGATGCAGCAAACTGTCACTTTGCGCACTAGTTGCACAAATAACTATTTCCAAAACGGGGCGTAGTCGCAGCTTTTATAACAGTAGTCGTAGTTTTTACTTTATAGTTTTTATAATTGGAAACGTTTTTCCTCGACAAAATTAGACATTCCTAAACAATTCAAAATAGCTGAGACTTGACACTATTTTCTCTTTATTTTATTTTGTGTTCAGTTTTCTAAATTTCCAAGTTTCTCGAAATTTAATTCAAACATGACTATGGCAATGACTGCGACTACGCTCCGTTTTGGAAAGCCAATTTTCTGACTCCAGCTGTTTAAAGTCTAGGACTTAGCTAAATCCCGAGCTCTGAAACCGGCCCTTAAAGTGGTTTTTGAGGGTTTAAGGTCATCTTTTAGCATGTATAATTTATTGAATCGAAATAATAATCTGACATAATGCTGTGCCAATATATACAAAAGTATATGAATAGTATAAGTATATGAAGTGTCGATAGGCAATATGAAATTAAATTATTGCAAACAAATGTGAAGTTATATAAGTCAGAATCAATTCGATGTACTATCGCGATCTTGGGATGAAAAAAGATTCTCCTCATAGGGTAGTTGATAACTACCTGTTTAGTGTCCAATCTTCGATACAAACATTGCAATGCAATGAAATATTATTTCTCAAGATCTCTGGAATGATGTAGAATGAATAATATTCTGCATTACTCAGAATAGTATATTTCGCACCTAGGGCCGAAAATGAGACTTTTCTGGCTCGAAATCGGTTTTCAAGTCCGAGGCCGTAGGCCGAGGACAAGAAAAGATTGAGAGCCGGAAAAACATTTTTGCCCATGGTGAGAACGTAATTTTTCGCCACACAGAAAAATAAACAATATATATATATGAGAATAATAATTATTCTCATTGTCTATTATAAGCACTTCCGAAAGCAAAAGTGGAAGGTCATAGCTCTAGCAAATCTGAATATCAAGAAATTGTCCAAGTATTTTTATTTTTTATTCTGATTTGTCTAAATAACCTAAAAGATTATGTTCAATTATGTAAGAGGTTGAGTTTATACTTTTTATTCTTCCAAATGACAATAAGATGATATTATTATAAATGTTTTAATTATTGAATGATAAACACAAATAATGAAAAGTTTTTGATCAGCTGGTTTATCACACTTGAAAAAGTTTTTGATCAGCTGGTTTATCACACTTGAAAAAGTTTTTGATCAGCTGTTTTAGCACACTTGAAATTCGGCCAATCTGATGTGATCTGAATGTCAATGGAAGTTTAGGTTAGAAGTTCTATCCTTCTATGAAAATCGAATTATTTGAATAGTTTATAATATATATCTTTTCTGTATTTTATTCATTTAAATAAAATGATAGTATATTATTACAGAATACTTTATTGAATTCTAGAAGCATAAAATGATTCCGTTTATCCACCATGTTCCGTGATAAACGCTTTACTAGGAGGTTTGAGGTTAGATTCTATTATACTCTGAAAATTGAATTTGAATAGTTTATAATATCTCATTTGTATTTCATTCATCCAAATAAAATGATAGTATCTTATTGCAAAAACTTTATTCAATTCTAGAAGCATAAACTGATTCCGTTTCATAAACTATTTTGTAAACACGTTCACATCAAATCAGAATCAGCTGACTTCAAGGTTATTTTACAGCCCTAGGGCCGTAAAAATTTTACCGGCCTGGTCAGAAAACAATCACTTTCGGCCTCCATATGACGCACGTAAACCAGCTCATTACATCCAAGTGGGGCGAAAAATATATTTCCGTATCATCTTCCATATAAAGTTATGGACTTCATATACTGTTTTTGGTAAGATATAGTGTTTTATTAGTGAGTAGTTGATAAATACATGTTCAGTGTCCAATCTCCGACACAAACATTACAATGCAATAAAATTTTCTTTCTCATGATTCATGAAATGATGTGGAATAGCATCCTGTGCATTCCCCAGAAAATCTTTATTATTTATGGACATCACATACTTTTTCTGGTGAGATAGTGTTTTATTAGTGAGTAGTTGATAACTACATTTTCACTATCAAAAATCTAGAACACAAACAATAAAATCTTGTAATAACTAGTAGTTCTGTGAACAGTAGACATGTGTATAGAACTGTGACGCAGTATTCTCATCCACAAGTACCTGATTGAAACTATAGACCTTATGGAAATACAGCAATTGACTGGCTTCTCCACACATCTGAGTAATCACTTGTCAGCTGATTTATTATGAATAAAATTGTATAGTCTGATATTTACTCTGATATTGGCGTATAAAGGAGGCTCCTTTTTCCTTTTATATTATCCTTGAAACGCAAAATTTCCAAAAACCTTGTATATACGTCGACACGCAATTAAAAAAGGAACATTCCTGTCAAATTTCATGAAAATCCATTACCGCGTTTCGCCGTAAATGTGCAACATATAAACATACAATTATTTAAACATTAAGAGAAATGTCAAACCGTCGACTTGAATCTTAGACCTCACTTCGCTCGATCAATTATAAAAATCTTCTATAAATGATGTAGAATAAATAATACGAGTATCTTGCATTTCTCAGGAAATATATTTCAGTATCATCCTCTAGGCTATATCAATTATTATGAAATTCGGATACTGTTTTTGGTGTGATATAGTGTTTCATCAGTTAGATTCCAGTGTTTTATTCAAGTTATAGCCAAGAGATAGGATGGAGATAGTCTGATTGATTGATTGACTGAGTACTTTATTTATGTAGATTACAATATATACAGGCTTATACACTTATATACAATAGCTTACAATACAGCAAAATTATAGATACATTTACATAATATAGACTACGGAAGTAATTGAACTGTATATCATATGAAAAAACAATTTGTAATATAATAACTATAGATAATTATATTGTTATGCATGTACATAAATTGGCAGAGCTTTGGACATATTAATGTCCATTCTCTGATGAGTGTTAGAGAATTATTTTCTGAGAACACACAAAAATGATAATTCTCCAAATGGAAACAAAGCTAATAAATTGCGGTGCGTCTTTCAAAACTGGTTGTCGTATATGTTTTCATATTCATAGTGGTCCATGAATATGGATAGTGGACGATTATTATGCAGCTCAAGCTAGCATTATTTCTCTGCCATCGGTTGGTTGTTTGTATTGGTGGCCGATTTAAGCCAATATTTTCTCAACGCAACTCGTTTCGATTGTACTTTCAGAAGATATTAAATATGAGAAATGTATTCGGCAATCGAAAAGCTCTCCATGGGGAAAAAAGCACAACAATAAACGGAGGGACGGCGTGTTTCTAATGGAGCTGTGTTTAGATACAGAAAGGATAGCTGAATATTTATAGAGCTTTTTCAATCCATTACGGGTGCCGGCAACGATGTAACTCTATCGACTAGATATATAGGGGTTCACCTAACGATATAGGATCGGCCCTTTTCGAGTTTTAGACTAACATGTCCGGTTATTTAGATGTTTCGCACTGTCACGTAATGAACATTTTGCGCGACAAATGGCTTAATCGAGCAGACTTGATTGAATTGCTCGCTGTTTACCCGATCACGAACGTAACATTAGCCGAAAATTGTCCAAGTGGCGCAAGAGAAAGGTCCAAGTCCATCCAGCAATTGTTTTCGATCCTCTATCCATGGACAACCATTGATAAACAGTATTGTTGTTTTCATTTCATCGCTCAGCTTAAAGTTACATCAGTTAGAAGTTTTTATTATTTTATCGTTCTACTATGAACGACCTTTAGTTCATGATCTACCTTTAGTTCACAGACAACAACAATAATAATTATTGATCGAAGCTGAAAGTAAGGAATTTTAACGAAGAAATAACATAATTCCAAGTTCTATAAATGATTGTCGACATGTTGAACTTACATCGGTTAGAAGTTTCTATTATTTCATCGTTCAGTTATTTTAGAACGAGAGCAAGTAATATTAATCATTTAATCATTCAGAATGATTACACAACATACAGAAAAGTACCACAGGCTTATAAGCCCAAAACGGTTCCAGTTCTAATTCACACAACAGTCCAAATGTAGCTAGGTTATGTGTCACTTAACATTCTCCAATTACACACTCAATTTACAATTCAAAACACACAAAAATTATTTTTAAATTCGAAAAAATACTTCTAAACTAAATTAAATAGATCACAATTTTTATTTTGACGTAGAAATAACATAATTTCGTGTTCAATAAATGATTGTTGACATGTAGAAGTTACATCGGTTAGAAGTTTCTATTATTTCATCGTTCAGTTATTTTAGATCGAGAGCAAGTAATTTTGACGTGGAAATAACATAATTTCGTGTTCAATAAATGATTGTCGACATGTTGGAGTTATATCGGTTAGAAGTTTTTATTATTTCATCTTTCAGTTATTTTAGATCGAGAGCAAGTAATTTTGACGTAGAAAAAACATAATTTAGTGTTCAATAAATGATTGTCGACATGTTGAAGTTATATCGGTTAGAAGATTTTATTATTTCATCTTTCAGTTATTTTAGATCGAGAGCAAGTAATTTTGACGTAGAAAAAACATAATTTAGTGTTCAATAAATGATTGTCGACATGTAGAATTTACATCGGTTAGAAGTTTCTATTATTTCATCGTTCAGTTATTTTAGATCGAGAGCAAGTAATTTTGACGTAGAAAAAACATAATTTCGTGTTCAATAAAAATGATTGTCGACATGTTGAAATTACATCGGTTAGAAGATCCAATTAGGTATCTCATATTTCAGTTATTTAAGATCGGGATCAAGTAATTTCGACGTAGAAATAACATAATTTCGTGTTCAATAAAAATGATTGTCGACATGACCTACTTTTAGTTCACAGACGACAACAATAATTTATTATTGTTTTCATCTATTCAATGAAGTTACATCAGTTAGAAGTTTTTATTATTTCATATCTCAGTTATTTTAGATCGAGAGAAATTAATTTTGACGTAGAGATAACTTAATTTCGCGTTCAATAAATGATTGTCGACATGACCTACCTTTAACAATTTCGTGTTCAATAAATGATTGTCGACATGTTGAAATTACATCGATTAGAAGATTTAATTAGGTATTTTTCAGTTATTTTAGATCGAGATCAAGAAATTCTGACGTAGAAATAACATAAATTCAAGTTCAATAAATGATTGTCGACTTGTTGAAGTTATATCGGTTAGAAGTTTTTATTATTTCATCTTTCAGTTAATTTAGATCGAGAGCAAGTAATTTTGACGTAGAAAAAACATAATTTCGTGTTCAATAAATGATGTCGACATGACCTACTTTTAGTTCACAGACGACAACATTAATTTATTATTGTTTTCATCTATTCAATGAAGTTACATCAGTTAGAAGTTTTTATTATTCCATATCTCAGTTATTTTAGATCGAGAGAAATTAATTTTGACGTAGAGATAACTCAATTTCGCGTTCAATAAATGATTGTCGACATGACCTACCTTTAACAATTTCGTGTTCAATAAATGATTGTCGACATGTTGAAATTACATCGATTAGAAGATTTAATTAGGTATTTTTCAGTTATTTTAGATCGAGATCAAGAAATTCTGACGTAGAAATAACATAAATTCAAGTTCAATAAATGATTGTCGACTTGTTGAAGTTATATCAGTCAGAAGTTTCTATTATTTCATATCTCAGTTATTTCAGATCGAGAGCAAGTAATTTCGACGTAGAAATAACATAACTTCGTGTTCAATAAAAATGATTGTCGACATGATCTTCTTTTAGTTCACAGACGACAACAATAATTTATTATTGTTTTCATCTATTCAATGAAGTTACATCGGTTTGAAGTTTTTATTATTTCATATTTCAGTTATTTTAGATCGAAGCTGAAAGCAAGTGGTAATTTTGATGTAGAAGAAACATAATTTCATGTTCAATAAATATGATTCTCGACATGACCTACTTCTAGTTCACAGGCAACAACAATAATAATTGTTCTCAATAATTTCAATAACAGTAATACTTGTATGATGATTTTGTGTTTGAAAATCGAACTCTACTATTGCTGTGAATGATGGGAAATTCACTTCACATCATCATATCTTATTCTTATTTCAATCCATTCCCATTATCTATGGTATGTCTAGTACTCGACAAATCTACTCGATAATCTCGTCTCAGTTATGTCTGCTCAAAAGCGGAGCAGAAAAATTAATTCACTAATTTATCAACTGATTCAAACATCATAATACTATACAATAAAATATATTTGATCAGAGGAAGACAACAGGCTGCACCCAAAACTGTCTCTCTCTCTCTTTGGTAGAGAGTTAGTGAGAAGGATATTTTGAATATTTTTTTCCGAAGAATGAGCATTGATAAGTCCGTCCAAAGCTCCGCCAATTTATTTAGATGAATAACAAATTATCTATAGTTATTACAAATTGATTTTTTCATATCATATCGGCCTACAGTTCAATAACTATTTTCTTATTCTATATTATGTAAATTCATCTATAGTTTTGCTGTATTGTAAGCTATTGTATATAAGTGTATAAGCCAGTATATATTTTAATCTACATAAATAAAGTACTCAATCAATCAATCTCTCTCTCTCTCTCTCTCTCTCTCTGGAATATTGATTGATGAGAAGTTTCCATAAGATTATGATTTTCTTGAATAAATTTCAGTCCATCCTCTCTCAAAGGCAATATAAACCAAGAATATTACATTTTGACGATTGTTGAACAGAAAACAAAAATTTCAATTTTTTTCCTCTTTAATTTATATAATGGCAACATCCAAGGAACAAACTAAAAAAAACAATTGGAGAATGCTTCAGTAAATTCAAAAAAATTGGAGCCAGAAAAACACAAGTCAGTATATTTACTAGTAGATCTAGGGCCTAACTCAAGATCAAATTCAAATTCATTCATCAATCTTGAAAGATTATTTTGAACTTAGATGAATCAATTCCATAGCAAAAATAATCCAGCCCAATTACCGGCCGGGTTGGTATAGTGGTAAGGAGAGTTACTAACTTCGGTTGGTTAGCACAGCCTTGTTTGTGGGTTCGAATCCCACCGAGCGCATGGATGTTTGATCACCTCAATAATATACCAACCCACTTTCCAAAAGGAAGGCTTTTTTGAAAAGACGGCTTGTCTGTTTGATTGTCTGATTGTGGAATTAATCACGGTTAGAGTTTAACCGGCTTTTGTACAACCAGCACTAAGGAGAACCAGAAAATTATAGAATTAGAGAAAAAAATAAAGGTAAAACAAATTTAGATCATAAATATTAATAAAGTAGATGCATTAGAAGGTTTCAAGCTCAGTGAATCATTCATTCCTGCCGTCTCAGAAATTGAGTTTTTGAGCTTCTTCCACTTGTTTCCCGGTTTGCAAAGTCCCATCAAGTGTGCTTACCACGAACTTAGACGAAGCACGAAAGATTATTATTCAGAGAAGAACCAGCGGAAAGTTTCAATAGCTTAGTACTTCATACTTCGGCAGGCTGCGGACTTAGTTCCATACTTGTAGGATACTTTTTCCCTCTTCTTCCGTCCTACACAAGTGGTGAGTTGCACACACTTAGGTCCACGTTATAATGGCAGTATTTCATCACCAATGATCCTTGTCTATCTTCCTTGTATCATCTTTGTTTTTATTTTTGCATCATCCTTGTATCATCTTTGTTAAATTTTGTATCATCCTTGTATCATCTTTGTATCATGTCTGAATCATATTTGTATCATCTTCCCATAGTGAGGTCCACGATATAATGGGAATATATAATATTATCATCTTCGTATCATCTTTGTATCATGTCTGAATCATATTTGTATCATCTTCCCATAGTGAGGTCCACGATATAATGGGAATATATAATATTATCATCTTCGTATCATCTTTGTATCATGTCTGAATCATATTTGTATCATCTTCCCATAGTGAGGTCCACGATATAATGGGAATATATAATATTATCATCTTCGTATCATCTTTGTATCATGTCTGAATCATATTTGTATCATCTTCCCATAGTGAGGTCCACGATATAATGGGAATATATAATATATCATCTTCGTATCATCTTTGTATCATGTCTGAATCATATTTGTATCATCTTCCCATAGTGAGGTCCACGATATAATGGGAATATATAATATTATCATCTTCGTATCATCTTTGTATCATGTCTGAATCATATTTGTATCATCTCCCCATAGTGAGGTCCACGATATAATGGGAATATATAATATTATCATCTTTGTATCATCTTTGTATCATGTCTGAATCATATTTGTATCATCTTCCCATAGTGAGGTCCACGATATAATGGAAGTATTTGATCAGCTTTCGTGCTGCTATCCTTGTCTATCTTCCTTGTATCATCATCGTATCATCTTTGTTTAATTTTTGTATCATCCTTGTATCATCTCCCTATAGTGAGGTCCAAGTTATAATGGAGGTATTTATTTAATCTGCATTGGTGTTGCTATTGTTGTCTATCTTCCTTGTATCATATTTGTTGCATTTTTGTATCATCCTTGCATCATCTTCTTATCATTTTCGTATCATCCTTGTATCATCCTCTTATTATTTTAGTATCATCATCCCATAGTGAGGTCCAAGCTATAATGGCAGTATTCGATCAGCATTGGTGCTGCTATCCTTATCTATCATTCGCCAAAGCAGATTGCACTATCCTTTTCTAGCTCCGCAACTTTGCCAGTTCATTTTCTAAGAATGTAGAACTACAAAATAATTATCAAAAAACTTATCTCGATAATTTTCAAAGATTCATAATTATTTCATTATAGGAAAGTATAGTTTCTTGACGAATAAAATATAATTGATTAATCTGGAGAAGAATGAAGAGGGAATATTCACCTACATCAGATATACTGGTATCAGCTATCCTCTATAGATGGCAGTGGCAAGGCAGAAATTGGCAAATCTGTTCTCCCATCTTTCTTCACTATCATCTTCTTCTTCTTCTGCTTCATCTCATTTTCCTGTCTTCTTCTTCTTCTTCTTCTCCTTCTTCTTCTCCTTCTCATTCTCCTTCTCATTCTCCTTCTCTATCTTCTTCTCTATCTCCTTCTCCTCCTCTTTCTCCTTCTCCTTCTCCCTCTCCCTCGCCCTCTCCATCGCCCTCTCCTTCACCTTCACCTTCTCCTTCTCCTTCCCCTTCTTCTTCTCTTTCTCATTCTCCTTCTCCTTCTCATTCTCCTTCTCCTTCTCCCACTCCTTCCCACTCTCTCTCGCCCTCTCCTTCTCCTTCTCCTCCTCCTTCTCCTTCTCCTTCTCCTTCTCCCTCTCCTTCTCACTCTCCCTCGCCCTCTCCTTCTCATTCTCATTCTCATTCTTCTTCACCTTCACCTTCTCCTTCTCCTTCATCAGCTCCTTCTCCACCCCATCCCCTTCTTCCTCTTCTTCTTCTTCTTCTTCTCCTTCTTCTTCTTCCTCTTCTTCCTCTGTTCCCCTATATATTCCTTTTCTACCATTATAACGTGGACCTCACTATATACGACGGTGGTGTGCTGCACATATTTATGGAACGAAGGTCCAACTTTGAATAGGACTTCGAGATGACAAAGGATTTCTGATAAGAGATGTTCGGAGAATCGACACAAGAGTTCGTTAGAGAACATTTCTCGTGAAAAGTTGTGATTTTTTTCTCTCCTATTATATTGGTAGGTACGAGGACACGTAGAAGTTCTCCACTTATTCCTTGCGGATGTGAAATCTTCTGGAATTTTATCGTATGGAATCGCTGGTCAACAAAACAAGAAAATTGTTGTTGGAATTTTACGTCACCTATTGCGAAAAATTGTAAGAGATTCACTGAATTTTTCATTGAGATGAATTGTAATTCATCAATAGAATTCATATTATACAAGTAAACATCATTACCTTTAAAATGTAATCTTCTATTGCTAGGGGAGAATATTCTAGAATTTTATCGTATAGAGAATTGTCTCTTCACAATCGATAAGAAAATCGTAGCTGAAATTGTTGGTAGGTCACTGAGGGCCGTTTGCACAGTCAAAGCTTGAACTGAATTCAATCAGCTGGTCGCTTGAACTAAAAAATAAACCACATTATAACGAACGAGACTTGATATGGATATAACCTTCCAGCAGTCGTGCTGTTGTAAAAAGTACAATAGTGTCAGTTTTTTCTGCTGCACAAAACTATTGAATGGAGTGGTGTCAGTAAATGAGTCACCTTTGCATCCCAAAACTTTCCCCCCATCACTCCACTGAGTTGCAGTTTCAACCGAGCAATGGTTCAGTCTTTAGGTGCCATTTAGTCGCGACAGTGCATAAGTCGCACTGTGCATAAGATAGGGAAAGACTGTATACGGGGACTGTAAACGAACCAATAACACAGAATTGATGACTTTGCTTGATGTACCTTATTGGGCTATGAAATGGTAATCAGCCGAATGTTCGAAGGCGTAAAATAATCCAAGAAGATGGAAAATGTTATTATGAATTAATTAATATGTTTCGACAGTAAACAGAGTACATAACACTTGGAAAATTGGGTGTTGTACAAAATACAACACGCGACTGCTCGTGTGATTAGGTAGGGCGTGACTACCGAAAGGTTAATGGAGTTTAAAATCAAATTTACTTCTAACTGATACTGTGCAAACGGCCTTTATTGAGAAAAATTATAAGAGATCTTCTCAGATTTACAGTAGAAGTGAACTGTGAACACATTATCAGAGTTAATGTCAACCAAGTAACATTATTGAATTCAAAATGTAAGCTTTCATAGGGGTAAGTTCTTTGGAAATGATAGTTTTGAAAACTCTCATACTGAACTATCTTACCACATGAAGTCAAATTATCAACTTATTAGCTGAAAAACATGTATCGAAGCAAGGAAACATCTCTCAATAGTAAAAGTTTCAATTAATATGAATATTTAAGAGAAAAAGACAGAAAATTAAAGAAGTAACATAATTATATAGGTAGATAAGATCTTTGATAAGATGATCTGTGAGAATAAAAATAAAAAAATGGCATTCTTTCAGAAGAAGTGGTTGGGGTATCCACGAAAAATCGGTAAAAGCACAGAAAAAAAATATAACTAGTGAATGTTGCTCTTTACCTCGTGGAACATGATGGATATCCTGTTCCTTTATAGTCTTCATAATAAAAAAGCAACATCACTAGGAAATATAGTACTTTGTTCCTGTACACTCCTCATCATAAACTCACCACAACAGAATCAAATGGATGTCGCGAGACGGATATAAGTCCACCTGCCGAATTAATTCACTTATGTTTCTATGGAACAACACACATGTTCCGCAAGACGTCTCAAGGGCCATGTTCACTTCCACAGTGACACGTTCTTCGCAACAGAAAAGCAATACAACTTCTCCATCTAAACTTTGTCGTTTCTCCCTTGAGATGATGTTATCACAACAAATGACACAAGTCTTGAATCAGTTTTTGCGTCGTACCACTCTGACACAATCATGTCAAATTCGACCCGACATGGCGATAATAACAACTCACATCTGGATAATCATGCACCCTCGAGAACTTTTGCCATTGTTCTCATACTTTGTCATTGATAATTATCATCATCTTCCTGAAGAGAAGATTTGTGTTTACAGGGATTATCGTCTAGAATTCTCATTCCTCCCTTTGGAGAAGGAAAATCTCATTGAAGAATGGAATGTTTGGAATCATCTTCACTTAGGAAACATATTATTTATGTTCACAGTAAATTCTCACGTCTAAAGCTAGGTTTACACTATCTGCTACATAGTTATAGCTGTATAGCAGAGCTATATAGCTCTGCTAAATGTTCAAAAATTGACACTGGAAATTTGCTATATAGCAATTTTAGACCTATTTTCTCAGCTATATAGCAGAAATTGAGCTATCCAAATTTCATGTTAAACATCAAAGAGAATTCTAGCTCTGCTATATGTCAATTTTTGTTTATAGCAGAGCTAGATGTAGCTGCTCTGTCCTTGAAGGAAGGCTGCCGCAACTGTTTACTGCTGTTTGCAGCTGTTTGGTCCCTCCTGGATTTACACCCGATCACCTGATATACTGTACTCATTTGATGTCAGAGTGCTAGTAGGCTACTGCGCATGAGAAGAATTTCTTCCTGATTATATTATTGTGCAAAATTGGAGAGTGAATTTAACTGGGATGAAGACAATATTATAAAGTTGGTTGAACTATTCAGGGATTACCCTGTGCTATGAGACGCTAAAAGTGCTGATTTTAAAAATAGAAATAAAAAACAGGAAGCGTGGAACGAAATTTCGGTTGCAATGGATGTGGAGAGATTAGAAGTCGAAAAAAAAATCGACCCTGAAGTGAGGGTCTCATCCAAAATCTTCTTTCTCTTCTCTGTGCTGAAAATATCACAGTAGCTGCGGCGAAAGCAGTGACTGCTGCAAGAACTACCTTCTTCCTTGGCATCTGGCTGGGAACTAAACAGTGAACTTTATTCCAAACATCTTGCAGAGCTACATATAGCGTCATATAGCTCTGCTAAATAAAATTAGCGTTAAAATCTACTTATAGCAGAGCTACATCTAGCAGAGCTATATGTAGCTCAAATTTTATATAGCTCTGCTATGTATAGCTCTCCATCTACATAGTGTAAACGTAGCTTTAGATTCTCATTCCCTTCTTTGGATAAGGAAAAACTCATAGAAGGATGAAATGTTTGTTTCAACAAGCTAATAGTTTGATCACAAATACAAACTTCCGCTGTCTGAATGTGGTTTATACTGTGTTATGGTTCTGTGTATAGTCCACGATATAATGGCAGTATTCGATTCACATTCTTTTCGCGATCTTTGTCTATCACTGGAATAAGTACATATTTCACTAGCTCCACAACGTTGTCAGATCGTTTAAAACAATTATTAAGTATGATAATAGATAGAACATTCAATTTTGGGAATTCATTATTATATGATAAGAAAAAAATATACTTTTGACGGATGAGATGAAATTGAGTATTTGAAACAAGAATGAACAGTTGATATTACTCTAGGTATACTTGTATCAGCTCATCATTCTCTACAGGAAACAGTGACAAGGCAGAGAATTGGGAACGCTATTATCCCATCTGTTCCTGTTTTAACGTGGATCTCACTGTATGAACTTTCCCAATAATCATAAAATTCCCCAGATAACTCAATTTTCCTGTGAGGGTTCATTAGAGAACCATCTGAGGGTGACTTGTACCATCTACATTTAACGCTTAACGACGTTTACTTGTAGCGCATGGTTGCATTTATCATAATGTGTCTCATTCGACGATTAACCTTCCGTTAGTCGCGCCCCACTCAAACACACGAGCAGACGCGTGTTGTACTTTTTACAAAATCCAATTTTCCAAGTATCATGTACTCTGTTTACTGTTAAAACATATTAATTAATTGTATGATCACTTTTTTCACCTTTTCGGATTATTTTACACCTATGAACATTTAGATGATTACTCTTTCATAGCCCAATAAGGTAAACTAAGCAAAGCCATCAATTCTGTGTTATTGGTTCGTTCACAGTCCCCATATTATACAGTCTTTCCCTATCTTATGCATAGTGCAACTTATGCACTGTGGCGACTAAATGGCACCTAAAGACTGAACCATTGCTGGTTGATACTGCAACTCAGTGCAGTGATGAGGGGAAAGTTTTGGAATGCATAGGTGACTCATTCACTGACACCACCCCATTCAATAGTTTTGTGCAGCAGAAAAACTGACACTGTTGTACTTTTTACAACAGCGCGACTGCCGGAAGGTTAAACGAACAGCTGGTGTTTCTCCGTTCAAACCGGGTACCCACATACGGGCCTTATTAGTCTCCTGAAGATTATCACCTGATAACCTTCATCGGCTTCTAAACGATTCAAATGTTTTCCGCTTTATGTCGTCACATCAAAGTGTTCCAGGCACTAATTTGTTAATGCAGTGCAAGTGATTTCTCCCAAGTTCAATCGTTTCCAAGTGGCGCTCTACGCCAGAAAATGGCCGACAGACAAAACAGAGCTGGGCTGCTCAAAGTGAGATAATGGTGATTGCTGAGAGGGGAAGTTTTAAGTGAGAGAGAGAGAAAGATTGAGAGAGTGAAAGTGAGGTGGTGAGAGAGAGAAAGAATAAGAGAGTAAGAGTGAGGTAGAGAGATAGTGAAAATGAGTGAAGAGAGATCGATGGAGAAAGATGCTTAAAGTGAGATAATGGTGATTACTGAGAGGAGGAGTTTGAGGTGAGAAGGAGAAAGATTATGTGAGTGAGTGTGAGGTAGAGAGAGAGAGATTGAGAGAGTGTGTGAAAGTGAGTAAAGAGAGATAGATGGAGAAAGATGCTTGAAGTGATACGTATAATGGTGATTGCTGAGAGGAGAAGATTAAGGTGAGAGAGAGAGGGTAACGGAGAGAGAGACAGAGAGAAATATTAAGAGAGTGAGAGTGTGACAGAGAGAGAGTGGAAGTGAGTGAAGAGAGATCGATTGAGAAAGATGCTTGAAAAGAGTTAAAGAGAGATAGTGGTGATTGCTGAGAGGGGAAGTTTGAGGTGAGAGAGAGAGAGAAAGATTAAGTGAGTGAGATTAGATTGAATTAAATTAGTTTTCTTTATTTATGTATGTTACAATGATTACTGGCTTATACACTAATTCACATTTAATGACGGTGATGCTAATTATTCAACGAATTTAACAAAGTTTAAAAAATTGATAAATGGGAATAAAGGTCAAATGCAATTACAATAACAATAACAATAATATGAAATTGTAAGGTAACTTCATAAATCGGCGGTGTTTCAACTAATAAATTATTGTCGAAACAAACGACCTGAGAGATTGATTGATTGATTGATTATTTATTTCGTGTGAAGGTCTGAAGAGACCCATTGCACAATAGAACAAAGAAAATACAAAGCATGTTATAGAGAGAGAGAGAGTGAGAGAGTGAATGATTGAGTGAGTGGAAGTGAGTGGAGAGAGATAGATGGAGAAAGATGCTTGAAGTGAGATTATGGTGATTGCTGAGAGGAGAAGTTTGAAGTGAGAGAGAGAAAAAGATTGAGAGGGTGAGAGTGAGGTGGAGAGAGGAGAGAGAGTGAGTGAGTGAAGAGAGGTCGATAGAGAAAGATTCTTGAAGTGAGATAATGGTGATTGCTGAGAGGGGAAGTTCGAGGTGAGAGAGAAAGAGTGGGTAGGAGTAAGTGAGAGAGAATGAGAGGGTTTTAATGAGAGGTTAGTAGCAATTAGGAGCCAGTGGGCTAGATCAGTGTTGGGCGCAAATGACTCAACATTTCGGAATTGTTTCTGGGGATTAAGAGCTGTTGCTACGGTCTGGAATCAAGTGTGTCGGTGGAGGGGGAAGTGAGATTGTAGGGTGGGGGTAGATTGAAGGTAAAGTAGGGAAAGGGAGGGAGAATAGTGGATAGGAAAGGTTGTTACCCCTACAGAGGGAATAACGCTGACCAGCAGGATATGTGCCAGTCGAAATTAGAGGGACGATGCTTAGTGGGAAAGGCCACTGCTGACTAGAGTGTCAAACGTGCAGTCAGCACTCCTCATCAGCTGCTACACTGGTCACATGATCAAGTTGGCTTTGAAACTGAGAGGTGAGGGGATTTAGAATGTGTGGGAGAGAGAAGGGAGATGCATTGAGACGTGAGTGAACTCGGCTAGCAAGAGAGAGGGTTGGAGGGATTTGGAAAGTGTGCGAGAGAGAAGGGAAATTGAATAACAAAATAACACTCACTAATCACTTAAAAATGTAAAATAATTATTATCTTTGAATATTATTATATACTCTAATCTAGAATGATATACCATGTCATGTCAACAAATCAGATTATTTTGATCAAGTCGATTAAAATATTTCTCGTGAGATAAGCTGATTGATTGATTTAGCAGCTGAATATAATTCTGTCTCTCCCAGACAGGTACTCACATCCTCTATTATCGTCAGACGACGAAGTTATCATATATTTTTCCAAGGATGAATAACTATTATCCTTTCCTTGTTCTATCAGCGAGTTTTCCCAGGGTTGAGACCTAGTTCAATCGAATTTTCAAATCTTAAACCTACCATGTTCCAAATATCGTGAATATCGTTAGAGCTTTTTGAGATCCGTCGGACATAAATAACCAAATATGTAAATACATCATACAGAAATTGCTCGCTTAATATCATGGGATTTTACAATTTGACGCATTCCACAAGAATAGAGATAATGTGATAATTCCATGCAGAGAGAGTAGCGATATACTCCATAATATTATGTGAGAGAGTGGAACAGTGATCCTATAAGAAAGATACATCAGTATTAAGTGTGGAGGGCAATGAGGATAGAATGTAACAAAAATTGATGTTGCTGTGTTGCTGGAATAGAATGTTACATCCATAATACACACTGGTGCAAACAGTCGATACTTTTTCAGCCGATTTAGAACATTGTGTCTTCAACCAAATGAAGACGTCCAGAAACAGGATTTGACTAGTAACTGATCTGGGACATGGTACATGAGAGGTTAGAGATTGGAACTAGAATGAAACATCAAATCATTGAATTGAATTCAATCTCGTAGCAAAGTACGGTTCGTTGTGTTTTGAGACCTTTTCTATTCGAGACGAGAGTGTGTCTCTTTCTAACTGTTCTACATGAGCTCTACTGTAAATTCTACTTGTTATCATTCTGAATTGAATTGTGTTGTAAGAGGTGAGTCCACAGTTTCAAAGCTAACTGACCTTATAGGCACACAGTAGAGTAGACTCTCCTATGCATTCAAGATAAGGAGCTTTTTTTTGGAAAAATGAATTGACCCAATCAATATGATATCATGATTGGATTTTACAATGGTATACTTTTTGAACATAAAACATCTAATAATAAAATTTACATATCGTCGACATCTACATAGAGCATTTTATGACAAACTTGATGAATAAGACACTTCAAATATTAAATTTTGATAACAAAATTGAATTTCCCGTTCCTTCAACAATAAAAAACAATATTAGTTCAGCTGAAGATGTGGTAGGTGTTACCAAGAAACCTGGTTCTGTAATGTAAATTGATTATGAAAAAATATAGTGCTATTGACAACATCTTTCTCTTTCAATATCGAATTTTGGTGGCATGTTGGAAGTTGAGAGCTAAGACTTGATTTGGAGGGACCAATTGACGAAGAGACGGTATCCGGTGTTATTAGTGAATCAACTGTAATTTAGTATTGTACAAAAATATTGACAATCCGATGTAGTCAGATGTCAGCTCCAACATAGTACTGTACTTTACAAAATTATTGACGATTTGATGTCAGCAGTATGTCAGCTCCAATTTAGTATTGTTCAAAATGATTTACGATTCGGTGTCGTGAGTATGTCAGCTTCAACTTAGTATTGTTGAAATCATTGACAAACCCGTTAATCCAGTGTGTCAGCTCCAACTTAGTATTATTGAAATGATTTACGACGGTGTCGTCAGTATGTCAGCTCCAACATGAAACATCTAATAATTAAGTTTTATCGTCAACATCTACATAAAGCATCTTATTTAAAGCTTGATAAATTTTACACCTGAAATATTATTCCTCGGTGACGAATTTGAAGGTCAGAGCTGTGTCTTGATTTGAAGCGACGTATTGACGAATAGACGACGGTTTCCGGTGTCATCAGAATATTAGCTCCAATTCAGTATTCTTCAAAGTTATTGACGAACCCGTTTCTTTAGTGTGTCAGTCTCAACTTGGTTTTGTTCAGAATTTATTATCGACGATCCGGTTTCTTCAGTGTGTCAGCCCCAACTTATTTATTTGTTCATCGACTGAATGTGCCTAGCGAACCGCAAAAGTCACTGCCTCCGGCGACTCCAATCGTTTCGTTTTTCGGAGCATGGCTTCTCCAACAATAACAAGCTTTTGTCACAGCAGAAGACAATCTTCACAAAGTGGAGAATGAAAACTTTTGCAAAGCGCAACGTTAACTTATTCAAGCGACTCAGTTTGTGACCATTGTTCTGGAAAAGTGATGCCGACAACAGTTTGTTTGAAACTGAACGACGTTTTTGTCCGAAAACAAGTTGGAAATGTCGTAGACTTCAATGGATAGAATTGTTACTTCGCACAATCATTCATAACAACAACTAGACAAAGCTACAATAAAATCTTGATAATTTTTCAAATTCATAAAACAAAATGGCGGTCATTTATTATTTTCTTTCTTAAATAATTCAGTAACCGTTGGCTTTACAGAACATTTTTAGGAATGACTTATTTATTGACTTCAATCACCAATCGATTGGTACCTATCAATTTTCCAAGTTTGATACAATAATAACTGAGATTTGGAAGCTTTAGTGATAGGACACCGTGGGTGATTAGTTACAGTGCATTCCAAGGCATGCGTCCAAAGTCTGCCACAACAATGCAACAGTCTCCGTCTGCTTTGCATGTCATTTGTGAGCTATTTAAGATTATTTCGAACATTGATTAATGTTACATAACCTTCTAGGTCTTGGCCTGAGTTCAGAATAACTGTAATTTATTTCAGTAGAGAAAAATTAGGTAATCATTGTTAACAATATGTTTTTCATTTACATACAGAAACTTCTATACATTCTGAAAGAAAAATGCAAAATAAAATGATCATAATTAGAAAATAGAACTTGATTATTGTTTGTATATGTATGTGGGGTGCTCGAAACAGAGTGATGTTCTCATCCAGAGAACATCTTATCTTATTCATCTCATTTATTCTTTTTTACAATGATGCACAAATCGGGAGAAAAAAACTAAGGATACCAAAGATGGAAATTACTGAGATATTGCAATAATTATTCAAATGCTTATGAATTAATAATCATTGTTAAACCAAAATCCAAATTGAATGCTGTAATTCACCCCGAAGACGTCTGCTACTACAAATATTGAAAACAGGGTAACAGCTAGATGGAAATTCGATGAGCGCTACTATTCAAAAAATATTTTTGTCATACTTACTCAATTGCAGCTGTTTCCCATGCATTGAATAATCAAGCCGGTAAACAGCTGTTTGCAGAACAAGAAAACATGTGATTTTCATTACAGCATACTATACTGTGAAGAGATCATATGCTCTCTTTACAGTCGAGTATGTTAGGACTCTACTGAGTCCTAATAACATCTGAGTAATTAATATACTAACTCAAATAATTGAAGAACTCATTCAAGGATTTTCAAGTTATAAGAACTCATCTGAAATCTTATAATTTAGGCCATTATTATTTTATTTGAGCTCGAAGGGTCTGTCTGTTATGAACTAGGAACTACGGGCTAGGTCATGTTTATAGAATGCAGTAGCTCGAACAGCAGCAGGTAATGGCTTCTATTTCTCAGCAATATTATTCTTTCTCAAATAAATATAACAAAAAATATTGTACGTAACTTGTACGGTAACGTATTTACCGCATTCGTATGATAATTCTGCCCTCAACTACGTTTCGGGCAGAAACAATCATACGTATGCGGTAAATTATCGTTACCGGACTTGTTACGTAAAGTACTATTGTCAGCCCGGGAACATACCTTGTACTATTTCTCTCCCAAAATTAGGTAACATTCAAAGTCCGAAATGAGGTTATGTCTTCCAGATTTCTAGATGTCTTATAGATTTCCACAAAAGTTGATTTTAGTGGATAGAAAATGCTCCTTCGAAACATAAAATAAGCCTACTCCGTTGAAACATAAATATATGTATGTGAGAAGTTGGGTGCGGACAGGACAGGGTTCATATAAGATGGGAAGGCGGATGAAAAAGTGATTGAAATCCTTTGAGAGAAAGCACTGAACTGAACAGTCAGTTTGTCTCTGTCGAGCTACAGCTTCTCTATCTCTCTCTATCGATCTATTTATCGGTAACTTCTGCACTACCTCTCTCACTCACTCTCTCTCTCTCTTTATCCTTTTGGCTTTTCATTTTGTGTGGCGCTTTTCCACCGGCCGTCAACGTATTTCTTAGAATGGGGACCATCTATCAAAGCCACCGCTCTCTCAATGCCTTTTGTAGGCTTTCAATGCATTTCGTTGTCGGCGGAACTTGGCTTTGCACTTAGCAAGATCGAGACAAAAGTTATCCTCTGTCAACAATAATATTTACCTTGGTCAACAACCAATTCATTTCCTCTTCCTAACTTAGGCTTTCTTTCACAGGTTGAGTCAACTGTTTTTCATACCTCAATTAATGAGTCATCAATAAGATTGAGGAGAAATTTTACAACTTTCTACGTTGTTCAGTTAACGGAAGTATCGTTCCGACAGCTGTTTGAATCAGCTGTGATTTTCGGAGTGAGTTTATTTTTGTTCTTTGGTTTCTAAATTTCTAAATAATCCAATGTTCTCAACTATTGAGAATTTTATATTTTACAGTTTGGCTCAATATTTCTATTTTTTTCGGTTTTCCATCTAATTGAATTCTAAATTTTGGTTTGAATATTTCTGGACTCAAAATTTGATTCAAAGTGAAGCAGCATAACCTACCTTTTAGACATTGGCTTACTACTATCAAAATTCGAAAAGGGAACAGTTTTGGGCTAGGCCTGTTGGTCCTTTTCTAATCATGTATTATTGATCTGTGCATTTGTTAATGTTAATTAATGAATACATAAATAAATATGAGTATCAGTCGTGAGCATCCCGAAATTACTTCATGGGAATCATAAGTGAATCTCCAAAACTATAGTGAGGTCCACGTTATAATGGCAGTATTTTTGATTAACATTGGTGTTGATATTCTTGTCTATTATTCAACAAAGCGGATAATGCTATTTCTTTCGCGCTTTGCTATGTTGCCAGATCGTCTTTAACAATGTAGAATTGATAATTAACAGAATATGTCATCTTGAAAATCCATTATTAAATTATTGAAAAATGTAATTGATTATTCTAAACGAGAATGAACAGTTGATATCACATCAATAAACCTGTATCAGCTGCCTTCTATAGAAGGCATTGACAAGACATTGGTTCGGCACCGTTGATTTCCTATCTTTCTCCACTGCCATTATAACGTGGACCTCACTATAGAATCATGAGCTTCAAATAATGACTATTCTTCATAGTGGAAAAAGATATTTTTCACAAACATGACCTCAACCGTCTCACCGATTCAACTTGCATAACTGCTTCTTTGTGGTGAAGACTATAGTGTGGTCCACGTTATCATGATGGTGATGATATAGAAGAACAGCGTTGCCGATTCTCTGCCTTGTCACTACCTCCTACAGAGAATAGCATAGATAAAAATACTTCACTTAAATGGGCTACTTTTGTACAAATTTATAATAAAATATAGGAACTTGTAGTATCCTTTATTATTAAAAACTTTGGAATATTTTAACGACTAGTTTCGTTAATTTTTGTTAATTTACGTTTTAACTTGAAAATGACCTTTGGTTGGAACTAGTGGTAAAAATATTTTCAATTTTTTAATAATAAAGGGTACTATATGTTTCTATATTGTTTTCATTAATTAAACTGTAGTATCAACTGTCCATTCATGTTTGGAGTAATCAAATATATTGTACACTATTCTTCAAGAAAATAAATTTTCCTATGATAAGATATTCAGATTTCCATGTTTGAAATTGAATATTTTGTTGACTATAATGAGTCTGTACATTGTAAAAAGACGATCTAGCAACGTTGCCGAGGTAGAAAACGATAGCGCTATCTACTTTGTCGAATCATAGACAAGGATAGCAACACCAATGTTAATGAAATACTGCAATTACAACTAATATAACGTGGGCCTCACCATATCTACTTAACCCTCCGGCACTCGCGATGTTGTAAAAAGTACAACAGTGTCAGTTTTTTGCTGCACAAAACTATTGAATGGGGTGGTGTGAGTGAATGAGTCACCTATGCATTTCAAAACTTTCTCCCCATTACTTCACTGAGTTGCAGTATGAATCGAGCAATGGTTCAGTTTTTAGGTGCCATTTAGTCGCAACAGTGCATATGAAAGACTGTATACGGGGACTGTGAACGAACCAATAACATAGAATTGATGGCTTTACTTGATGTACCTTATTGGGCTATAATCCAAGAAGATGGAGAAAGTAATTATACTATTAATTAATATGTTTTGACAGTAAAAAGAGTACATAACACTTGGAAAATTGGATGTTGTACAAAATACAACACGCAACTGCTCGTGTGATTGAAAAGGGCGCGACTACCGGAAGGTTGAAAAGACAATGATTCCAATGGGCTAATTATTTTTAAACATCGATTTCCCTCCGATCAATGACAAACTACTCAAGGTTTGTCAACTTCAAATGTCAAACTCGTTGCAATAATTGCTGCAACACTGGAATATCCATTATTCAAATCGAAAACAACTAAAGCTCTTAAATACCTCGTTCAGAGAGTGGAGGAAATTGATTTGACCTCCAGCTTTCCTCGATGGCGTGCTAATTATATAATTCCACCCTCACCCTGACCGTTGACATTTAGCCAGAAATATTTCCAGACTCACTTTCTAAGGTGATATCTAAAGAATAACTATTTTGTGGTATATTTCAGTAGGGTGAAAATTGAGCTCTATTGGCCTCAATATGAGTTTTCACTTTCAATATCTGTTAACTTGAGTGGTATGATACTATTTGGAAAAAACACCATGCAGATCAATTTAATTACTAGAAATGATTCTCAGCCGTATTATAAGTTGCCTAGCCATAGTTATGATAGAATAGAATAAAATATTTATCTCGCATAAATACAATATACATAAGATGTAAATTATGATAGATCTTTGGTACAGCCAGCAAAGTCAGACTTGTGCGCCAGCTGTAAGACTAGAATAGAATAGAATAATAGAATAGAATAGAATAGAATAGAATAGAATAGAATAGATAGAATAGAATAGAATAGAATAGAATAGAATAGAATAGAATAGAATAGAATAGAATAGAATAGAATAGAATAGAATAGAATAGAATAGAATAGAATAGAATAGAATAGAATAGAATAGAATAGAATAGAATAGAATAGAATGACCGCCTTTATTTTATGCCTGGGAGGGCGAAGTTAGGGCGCAGTCGGCCCTCTCTTAAACTTAACACTCACTAGCTGAGTTGGCTAGGTATTTTTCATCCTTCCTTTCTTTGCAGCACACTCGACCATGGAGCCTGATTTTTGTCTTTTTTAGAAATTTGTAATTTGATTGTGTTGTTTTGTATTATGATTTCTTTTGTGTTTATTTGAATGAGATTATTGGTTGAAAAATGATAATTTCAATAAATGTTATAGTGACTTATTTAAAAAACGAGACATATACAGGTGCTTTTTTCTTCCAATACTACTTTTAATATGAATAAAAATATAAATGTCAGTACCCTTTTGAATCATTTTTTCACATCATGTTTCGGACATTGAAGCATTTTTAAGTGATTTAAAAATAAATGAATAAGAATCTTCCAGCAGTATTCATTTATTTTCAAATCACTTGAAAATGGCTTCAATGTCCGAAACATGATGTGACAAAATAATTCCAAAGGGTACTGAGATTTCTATTTTTATTCATATTAAAAGTAGCCCTAAAGAAAAAAGACTGTATGCACCTGTATGTGTCCCGTTTTCGAAAGAAGTGACTATGACATTTATTGAAATAATCATATTTCAATCAATACTCATTCAAATAAACCCAAGAGAAATCAAAATGCAAAACAAAACAATAAAATTAAAAATTTGAAAAAAAACAAAAACCAGGCTTTATGGTGGAGTGTGCTGCAAAGAGAGAAAGAGATTCTTATTTATTTATTTTCAAATCACTTGAAAATGGCTTTAATGTACGAAACATGATGTGACAAAATAATTTCAAAGGGTACTGAGATTTCTATTTTTATTCATATTAAAAGTAGCCCTAAAGAAAAAAGACTGTATGCACCTGTATATGTCTCGTTTTTGAAAGTAGTCACTCATCATAAGAATCTTCCAGCAGTATTTATTTATTTTCAAATCACTTGAAAATGACTTTAATGTCCGAAACATGATGTGACAAAATAATTTAAAAGAGTACTGAGATCTATATTTGTATTTGAAGGTACATACAGACGTATGTGCCACGAACACGGGCATCTCACTCACTCTTCATCAGCTGATGTTATGCTTATATCATAGGATATTACTAATCAGGTTCAATTTTCTGTTCAATCATTTGAAAACGTGAAAATCATAATTTAGATTATATACAAACCAAATTAAATAACCAAATAGCACTCACTAATCACTTGAAATTGCCAAATAATGATCAACTACGAAAATTATGATATACTCTAGTTTAGGAGGATTATCATGTCATGTCAAAAAATCAGATTATGTTGATCAAATCGATTGGATTGTCTAGCTAGTGTAACGGCATATTTTCCAATAAAAACAGCCTAAATCAAAAGAATTTTGAAAGTAGGCGCCAATCTCTGAGTTCATTATCTCCAATTTCCGATAACAGAGAGCGCTCCTTCCATACAGCTGATAGATTGATCAGCCAAAAACAAAAATATTCTACAGATGATGATGATATTTTCCAAATTATTAAAAAATTAAAGTAATTCGAAATGGAATAAAATATCAAATTCCATTCACCACCTATCTTATGTCCTCCCTTAATTTGGCAATTGAGTGTGACGTCACATCTCGGAAGTGCGGTGAAGAAAAAATCTTATCGTTTGTCGGGTGTGTGTCGGATCGTGCCGTATGATGATGTGTTGAGAACTGAACGTGCTTCATATGTGAAGGAGAGATACCACATATATGTCGCTGTCGTATCGTGTCGACCGGTTTTATGAGGACTATATATATCGATGAGTTTATCAATAATATATATATTGCCAAATTTTCATGCATATTCCATCACCACCACATGTGTAACTTAGGCCTATTAATTGATTGAGTTATTCGGAGCAATTACGAAATACAATGAACCTTTTAAAATATGAAAATATGGAACTAATTCAAGTTTATCCAATAAAAAAAGGCCAAAGTAGTAGTGGATATTTCTAAATTGAGATTTCAAGATTATAAACCCCAACTCTTGATAAAATTTCTCGCTGATTGATTATGATTACACAGCTGGAAATAATTCTGTCTATCTCCCACACAGGCACACGCATCTTCTGTTATCGAGAGACGACGAAATTATCATCTGTTTTCCAAGGATGAATTATCCTTATTGAATGAAAAAGACTGAGAGATTGTCAAAAAACCACTGATTTATTGATAATAATTAGAAAGACCGGTTTCGGTTATTACACCATTGTCAATCTCTGATAAACTCAGTCTTTTTCATTCAATATGAATAATTACCACAATATAAACTTCTCAACTACACAAAGAAAGAAAAAAAAAGATGAATTATCCTTTTAATGTCGTTCAGCGAGTTTTCCAAAGGATGAGACCTAGTGCAATCAAATCTTTATATCATAAACCTACTATGTTCCAAATCTCGTGAAAATCGTTAGAGCCGTTCTCGAGATCCGTGAAACATATTAAACAGATATAAAAATAGCCAGATATATACAGAAATTTCTCGCCTAATATAATAGGATATATATGAATATAGTGAGATTCACGGTATAATTGCAGTGGAAAAGGATAGGAGAACATCGTTTCCATTCTCGATTGGCCTCAATTGGAGTTTTCACTTTCAATATCTGCTAACTTGAGTGGTATGATACTATTTGGAAACACCATGCAGATCAATTTAATTACTAGAAATGATTCTTGGTCGTATTATAAGTTGCCTAGCCATAGTTAGAATAGAACAGAATAGAATATTTATTCCGCATAAATACAATATACATAAGATGTAAATTATGATAGATCTTTGGTACAGCCAGCAAAGTAAGACTTGTGAGTTGGCTAGGTATTTTTCATCCTTTCTGTCTTTGCAGCACACTCCACTATAAAGACAATTTCACACAATATTATATTTGTGTATATATTTATATATTATATTTTTATTCAGACAATTATTTTTGCTCAATTTCCACCCTACTGGAAAACTGCCATCTACAGATGATAGCTGATACTGGTAAATCTGATGTAATATCAACTGTTCATTCGTGTTGAAGATAATCAATTTTATCTTATTCCTTAAGAGAAGATATCATTTTCCAATGATTGGATTGTCTTGATAAGGATTGAATATATATTGTTAATAAATTATATTTCTAAATTGTTAACGAACGATCTGACAACGTTGCAGAGTTAATATAATACCAGGGGGAAGAGCAATCTTGCTATAAACTTCTGCAATTACTCTAGGTCACAAAAAACATTTTACTTCATAGCTATTAAGCTTTTCAATGCTTTACCTGAGAGGATGCAGAGTTTGCCATTGAATTTATTTTCAAAAATTATCAAAAGATTCCTATTAAAGGATGCGTTCTATACATTGGAAGAGTATTATGGAAGTGTGTGTTCTATGAATATTTTCCATGACAAATCATCATAAATGTACTGTAGTTACCACCTGTAATGTGTTTAATATATTGAGACTGTTATTGATTGTTATTTGGATTTCTTATTAGTTAATAGTGAGACTCTGTTGCTTGTATGTTTAATATTTTTTGTTGATTCTGTATTCTTGACTTGTGTAATGCCCTTGATGTCCTCAAGGGTTCCTGCAAATAAACAAATTTTGAACTTGGATTTAAATTTGATAAGGATATCGCTATCTGCATAGTTGAAACATGAATGTTAATCAAATACTGCCATTATAACGTGGACTTCACTGTAGAATATAGAGATTGAAAAAACTTTCCACAAGGAGAAACTAGGAGAAGCAATGCAAAATCTGTATCCTTTTGAAAATATCTGTATGGAAAATCAGGGTTACCGTACTGCCCATTCCACCGCGATTGACTGGAAGGTACGATAACTAGCTCAAATCGAGTTTGCCATTTTTGTTTTCCATATTCACGTTGTACATGCAACAGGAGCGATATGATCACCGTCATATTTCTCGAATATCTGGTGAACTCAACAGTTCCGATCATTTCTGAAACACTGTATGAGGGCTGCATATCAAATTTTGTTTTGTATCTTTTTCGTCAGAGATTGGGAAGGGAATAGTGCGCCGTCTCTCACACCACTCACTCTCTCGCACTCACTCACTCTCTCTCTCAAAGAACTCACTCTCTTTCACGCTGGAGCTGATTTTGTTCTTTCCATTGCTTTTTACGAGCGTTCGAATCCCCTTCGCCAACATAAAACTCGAATTGAGAAAGCGCTCCAATTTTCCTGGATTCTCTCTCACACACACAAACACTTTCTCATCACTCTTTCTCTACATGGTATCGACCCTGATTTGAATGGAAAATAATATTATCTAACAATCCTACAAATTCATATATTTTCGAATCATAAATAAACGAGTGATTTCCAAAGAAATTCAAACCTTCAAGTAGTCACTTCTATAGAATATTGATCGAGGAAATATTCACCAAACACCAGAGCTTTTTTATCTCGCTCATTTATTCCCAGTAGGTCCATTAACATTGTTTCCAAATTAGGGAATATTTTTCAATTTCCTCAGATTCTATCTATATATACTCGTATAAAAGCGAAATGGCACTCACTCACTGACTGACTGACTCACTCACTCGCAGAACTAAAAATCTACTGGACCAAAAACGTTCAAATTTGGTAGGTATGTTCAGTTGGCCCTTTAGAGGCGCTCTAAGAACGGATTTGAAAAATTTCTAAAGATACGCAAAAAATCTGCGTTTTTCAAGCGTATACTCAGCTTTATCTAGAACAAATAAACATAAATTGTTCAAATTCAGTACAGAAGCAAAGCTAGGGTGTAATAATGTTGTGTTAGGAGGAATTTGAAATAACGCCAAAGATACACCCAAAATTAGCGTTTTTTCGCGTTTTCCCAGTTATTTCATCAAGTAATAGACAGAAAATTTTTAAATCTGGTACAGAGGTTTAGCTAGGGTCTAAAAATTTTGTGATGAGGTGACTCTAATATTTCATCAAAGATACGCCCAAAATCAGCGTTTTTTCAACGTTTATCTCAGATTTTCTGCGTTTTCTCAGTACTTCGACTTTCTGATGGAATGAAGCACGCTCAAATGAAAAATGCAGGCGAGCGAAGATAGCCCGCTGATCTCATTTTTGGACGATCCAGTCGGGGGTCCAGAGGGTGGAGCCCCCTGGCTAGACGGATATGGCGAGCGAAGCGAGCCTGACGGCTTTTCCGATTGATTACCATAATAATCTTCTCATTTTTTCATTTATTAGCATATTGATCTTTGTGTTCAAGATATTCTTATGTTGTATATGTATCTTTATGTATGATACTGTTGTTGGTGAAACTTAGTTGAGAATTCATCCATAATGGTACACTAGAATTGTGTCTGAGAATATCACAAGTTTATTGAAGTATTATCATTTATCTACTATTTATTCATAACAAAACGAGGAAGACTACAGGCCAATAACAGTCTTCACTACAGACAGATTTATTAAAGCGTTATATATCCTATTTATTCTGAGTTGAATGATGATTGATAATCAATTTCTTATTAATGAACTCTTTCTAAAAAGCTGGTTACACTCATACCTATTTCAAAGTACTCGAGCAATACTTCAGATTAAAGAATCAGTTCTCAGACAGTAACCGTTCGATACTGTCTTTATATTGAGGAATTGATTCTCACAAACAATGCTCCGATAAAATCAGTGCTCACTAAAAACCTCCATCCAATACACGTGGGTCTATCATGCGACATTGTGAATTATTCATGTGGCATTCTTCATATTTGATGAGAAGCCCAATCTTTCCTACAGCCGAAATATCTTTCTGATGAGAGGCTCCCAAAATAACTATTATTTAAGAATGGAAAAGACTGCTAGTTAAGAATGGAACAGCTATTAACTCACTGTTAAGAATGAAAGTCTGATAGAGCACATTAGTGTCGAACCCTATTATTATCTCCAAATCATGACAATCGGTCTTTTATTGTCGCAGCCAATGAGAGCGACATTTGATTGTATCGTCTCTGGCACAGTTTCATTGAGAAATCGAACGTGAATAATTTGTAATCAAACGAAATTAATTGTAGTTTTACTTCTTCACTATTCCAAGAGAAACAAGTTTGTACCTTTTCCTACAGTTACGTTGAAAAGTGGCCATTGCTGCACTGATTACAGAACGCAAAGAATCACTTTTCCGCTCTAGTGCGGGAAAAATTTTTCTGCACTCCAGATTTGCAACATGGCAACGCAAAATACTTAGTAGGTTATATGGAGCAACAGTGCAGCAAAATCAAAATGAAGTTGGTAACAGTGACTGCTGTGGCTGCTATAGTGAGCAGAGGTGCAACCAAGCACAACGCGCTAATTATTACATAATATATTATAACCAACGACAACATTTTTATTCAATTTGACAATAAATTAAGGTTTTTATCAATAATAGAATTACACAGAAAAACATTTGATGCATTTCAGGCAATTTTACCCATAATTACCCACTTTTCATATTCAATGGTAACTGTAGGAAAAACTTAATGTGAAATACGTGCGCAAAGTTCCTCTGCTGCACTCAACAAATCATTCCGCCCTCGCCTACGGCTCGGGCGTAAACGTTTCTTTCGGTGCAGCAAACTGTCACTTTGCGCACTAGTTGCACAAATAGCTATTTAATTGCAGTAATTTCAACCGATGTTAATTTATTTCATTCTTTTCTGTGATGATGAGGGTTTGGAACCTTATTGAATGGATAGTTATCGCATGAACTTTGTGAAATTTAGACTATGAACGAATCATTAGAACGTATCTTTCTGCCAGTAACTAGTTTCCTGCTATCTTTAGTGAGGTCCACGTAATAACGACAATGGAGAGAGATAGGGAGAAAACGTTGAAGATCCTCTGTCTTGTCAATGCCTTCTATAGACGGTAGCTGATACAGCTTTATTGATGTAATATCAACTGTTCATTCTAATTTGAAATAATCAATTATATTTCACTAGCAGGTAACCCGTGCTCCGCAAGGGTCTATTTTAAAACTTGACCGAGTGGACTCTTGAAGAGTGAGAAATAGGCCTAGAACCACCCTTAAGAATCTATATGAAAAATTTCAAGTTAATCAGTCCAGTAGTTTGGACGTGATGATGTGTCAAACATAATTTTCTTTTCCCGTACGTATATGAGCCAGTTCTCTCCTTTATTATAGTATAGATAAGTTCTTCAACTTGTTGCTAACCTAATAAAGTTACAGAACTTAAATCTTGTTCAGAAACCTTCCTCAACTCAATTCCATCCTGACAAAATTGGACTGATTATTAATTTAGTTGCAAATTTTAACTATGTGTTTCGAAGAGGTAGTCTCCAGATTATGATTCTATATTAACATAAATTATGTGTATTTATGTTCCATGAAAGAAATTTCATCATTAATTCTGAAAAAATCTAGAAAGAAAATTGAAATTTGGGCTTCGAGGTGCACAAGATTGATATTTTTAGATTCTATGTGCAAAATTTTGAGATCTAAATCATTCCCGTTTTTCCGGTATGCAATCCACAAGTTGACATGTTTTGATACGAACAAACACAACCCTAATCTTTCTCTTATTATATAGATTAACCAATAAATTATATTTCACAATAATTTTATAATGAATTTTCATAATTTAGATGGAATATTATGTTAATTGATTATTAATACTACATTGTTAAAGACGATCTGACAACAGAGCAAAGCAAGACAGAGATAGCGCTTTCAGCTTTGTTGAATGATAGACAAGGATAGCAATACCATTGCTGAACAAACACTGCCGTTATAACGTGGACCTCACTGTAGTTATGATTATCTCATGAGAGGTTGATCAAGACACGTACGGTTATCTAATAAGTTGAAATATGTAGTTGGTATACTCTAGTCTTATTTTTATTTATTGGATAGAGCAAACAGTACAATAGTTGGAAAGAAAAAAAGCAGGCTTTTGCTCAAAACTCCTCCCATTTTCTAATATTGATTGATAGCTTGTTAGCTCTAGTTCATAGAGTGAGGAAGAGCTGCTTAACGATCTCCAAACTCACAATCTTCAAATCATTATCGTACAAATAAGTTACTAAAGATTCTCAAAAATCCTCATATCCCCAAGTTAGCTAAAAGAGTTAGACCTTCTCCTAATACAGTTCTCGACTTGTATCTTAATTAGACAAACGCAACCCTGGAAAAATAATCCTCAATTACACACAAAACGAAGGAAAAATAGACTAAATCTGTCAAGCTCCCTATTTGTCATGTGTTTTGTATGTAATCAAGGATATTTTTCCAAGGTTGCGTTTGTCTATTATAGACTTATTCCACACCTTTCTCTTCGAAATTAAATTTTCTACAAGTTCCGTAGGAAAATATTTTGTGTTTATCGTATATTTAACATAGTAAATCTGCTTCAAGTTTTAAACGAGCTTGTTTTTCGGGACCAAGTTTAGCGTATTTCGTCACTATCTTGAAAACTACTGTAGCTACAGGTCTGGAAACGGTTTTATCCAATTTTTCAGTTCATTTTACATAAAATGCACCGAATTGAACGTCTTAATTGACAGCTAACAAATACCTGTATAGCATCGTTTCGGCAGGGGAACTGGAATTCAGACGAAATCTTTCACCCTATATAACTTGGCAACTAAGCATTTCCGGACCCATGTTAATTGGAACTTATTTTATTCTTTCGATGTGAGGAATCACCCCTAGGGGCTTATGAGCATTTTTTTCAGAACACCCTCTATACATGGAATATCTGCATTCTATAATCTACTCATAGCTAAGAAACCAAAACAATACTATACGAGTTTCTCCATCCTGACGCACATTTCAAATGAGAGTGGAAATGTTTTGAAACTCAACCATTGCTCTATCTTTTCCAAAAGTGGAGTTGAAAAGTTCTACCTTGAATCAGGCTGAAATGTTCAGTCTCAAGAGAAATAATAACAGAAATCACAAAAGGAGAAAGAACTCTCGAATTTTTTTCCTGACAATGCAAGAATTTTCCATAAATTTCGAGTTTCCTTGTACAGAAGCAGTCATTCCTCGATATCAAGTTACCGAGAACCGTTCATTTCATGTTCGATTCAGTATCAAATTAGAGTACCTATCGTATCTGAGTCATATGAATGACCTTTTCAAGAGTCATATGAATGTTATGGCATTTTTCATTCGTATTCCACGAATGAAGATGAGCCAATGTATTGTAATATGAATATTTCAATCTACTTTTTGCTCGAATATATTGCAACATATATTATACCGGTACATGAATGAAATAATAATTATTCAAGAGAGAAGAATTCAATATTCTGTTCAAGAGAGGAGAATTATTCTTTTCTATCCAGTTCATATAGCTTTCATGAGGAAATATTAAAAAATGTTTCATTTCATGGGCATTCATAAGCTACTCTTATTTGTTTAATTAGAAAACGTGTTAGCTCACCTTCATTATCCATGTTTTTAGAAATATCCCTGGCTGTATTAAAACACCAATACACATCCAATACAATTATGTTCTGGCTGTATTGGGATTCCAATATTTATCTTCCTTCATCATTTTTATATATGATATCATTTGAAAATTCATTTTTTGAAGAGAATTTTTGTTTTTTTTTTGGAACTCGAATGCTTTTCCACTTTCCTTATGTTCTAGTTGTATCAGGACTCCAATCCTAATCCTCTTTCATGATTGTTTTTCCTACCACTCGATAATGGATAAAAATATTCATTTTTTTCTGAATTCCAATTTTCCCGAGTATCATTCACCAATTGAAATACAATGAAAGTTATACTATTAAGGGCTGTTTGCATAGTTACAGTTGAAACTGAATTTCATTCTTAACTTGGATTAAATCCATATCAAGTCTTGTTTGTTATAATATGTCTCATTTCGAGTTTGAGCCACCAGCTGATTGAATTCTGTTTAAGATTTGACTGTGCAAAAGGCACAGTTTAATTCTCTTTCATTTTATCTTAATCCTATTATATTAGGCGAGCAGTTTCTGAATTTTTATATCTGGTTATTAAGGTATATTTTTATTTATAACTGGTTATTCATGTTCAACGGATCTCGAAAACGGCTCAAACGATTTTCACGAAATTTGGAACATAATAGGTTTATGATATAAAAATTCGATTGCACTAGGTCTCATCCTTGGGAAAACTCGCTGAACGACATCAAAAGGATAATTCATCCTTGGCTGAACAAGCTGTGGATGGTAAAAAAGTGAGTGAGCGAGTGAGTATGTGAAAAATCAAATTATCGCATCCCTGAAATTCATAAGATGACATAATAGCCAGCTGTGAAATATAAACACGATCATTTTAGAGAATTGTGTTATAATTATCAATAAATGGAATTGGGTGGTATCAATAAATAAAAATAACGAGCGAAGCTCGGTGCCCCGATATTAATTATTAATGATTGATAATTATAATACTTGATAGCTCTTATCGTGTTCCTATTATTTCAGAAGCTCTGATTGAAAAAGTATGAAAAGTATAGATGAATATAAGTAGAGTATAGTATGAGTATAGATAAGAAAAGTATCTTCTCTGACGAGAAATTCACTGATGCTCATTTTCGTTCGAATAATATTATTTATAATTCCAGAGATATTCCCTCATCACGTCTCTGAGTTTAATGACATCAAGGTATCAAGTTTTATCACCATTCTTCAGACTTCACTGGAGGATCCAGGTAATTTTTAATTATTACCTCAGTTTCACAGAACCTTTTGTACTGTAATCCTGAATGACGTGCATTGTTTAGCGGAGACATTGCCTGCGGTAACGGCACAAAATTGAGATGTATGTACCCCTTAATTAAGTTGAGCTTTGTGACACAATAAATTCTGCACGGTGCGTGACTCAAATTCCCAACGCTGACTTCTGGCTGAATTTTCAACCACCCTGCCTTATTCGTACCTTATCTAATTGTTACTCTCTTCTCTCTCTCTCACACATAGACATTTATCTGTGGGATATGGTCCATATAGATATCTGTGTATCTATCTCTTTTTCTAGTCTCTCTTACTTTTGTTCCAGGTTGAGTCTTATTATCTTCCATATTTTGTCTACAAAAACCATCTCACACACTTTATTCTGACATTCCTCAGTAAAATTAGCATAGCAACATATTCCTTCTAATGTGAGGTCCACGTTACAATGGCAGTATTGCCTCAAGGTCAACAGGAGGATCCTGACATTGTTATTTTCACAGAGCATGGCTTAAAAATAAGGGAAATAAATCAAGTTAGGATTCCAGTCTATTCACTGAGATCAGAATTTTGTAGAATAGCTCATAGAAGTGGTGGTGTATGTATATTCACTAGCAATGCTAAACATACCCAAACTTATGAACTGGATTTTGTTAAGAGATTTTCTGTTGAGATGGATTTAGAGGTGACGGGACTAAGGTTAAAAATTGATGATCGATTTGAGGTAGCAGTGTTAGGTATCTATAGGTCACCAAATGGAGACTGGCAAAAATTTTGTGAGCTGCTCCATACACTTTTGGAAATTACAACCGCTCGTTTCACAAATGTTATAGTAGTAGGAGATTTCAATACCGATTTTGCCAGGCAGGATGAAATGACAGAGGATATTAGAGATATTATTAATATGAATAATTTAGAAATTAAGGTCCACGAATATACAAGAGTAACTCGAACTTCACAGACAATTATTGATAATATCCTCACAAATATAGAAGGTTGTAATGTCAGGTTAGGTAGCTCAGATCTATCAGATCATAACTATCAAATTTTAGATGTTAAGTTGCAGGGCCAGAATCCAAGCAGAAAAAAAACTTTTGTGAAAGAAATTCAGCAATATGAGCTAGGAAATATAAATTGTTTGAAGCAGGAACTGCTTCAAGAAAATTGGAGTAGTGTTTATAACAGTTGTAACCTAAATTACAAATATAAGCAATTCATTGATACTCTAAGATTTCACATTAGTGTATGCTGTCCAATAAAAAAAGTCAAAGTAAAAAGTAAATTAAACAAAGTAGATGAATGGATAACTGAAGATATTCTTACTCAAAGAAATATTGTTAGGGAAGCTTATGAGGAATTTAAATTAGTAAGGGATGTTCCGAGTGAAGTCAAATACAAATGTCTAAAGAAAAACTATGCAAAAGAAGTGAGGAAAGCTAAGTGTAAGAAAACAGCTGAAATATTAACAACTAGTACCAATTTTAATTCTGCTGTTTGGGAGATAATTAATAGAAATAGGAGAGCAGCTCAAAAAGATACAGTTACTAATGTCCCTAGGATAATCGATGAACATGGAAATTATATGGATGATAGTATAGACATTTGTAACTTTTTCAATAAGTATTATCAACAGGTTGCATATAATCTCCAAAAGTCACTGAACACTAATACTTATAATACAACTACATTAAATGCTGAGCCAATTGAAAAGGTATTTAAATTTCATCCATTATCAAGAGATGAGTTGTCAAGAATAATAAAAAATTTGAATAACAAAAAAACAGTAGGATTGGATGGGGTCTCAAGCAAAATTCTAAAAGAATGTGAAAATGAATTACTGGACCCTTTATTGCATCTCCTTAATACTTCACTAGAGCAGGGCTATTTTCCCTGATGATCTGAAACAAGGAAAAATTTTGCCAATTTTCAAGAGCGGTGATTCTGAAAGAGTTGAAAATTATAGACCCATTAGTATTTTATATGTAATAAGTAAAATTTTTGAAAGAGTAGTTTTAAATAGGCTATTGATGCACCTGGAAGAAATTAATTTCATATGTGATGAACAGCATGGGTTCCAGAAAGGGAAATCTACTAAGACTGCAATAGTATCCCTTGTTGAAAGACTAATAGATATAATAGATTCAGGTGAGAAGGCAGCCGCAATATTTCTTGATTTATCCAAAGCTTTTGATTGTGTGAACCATAGAATATTATTGGAAATACTAAAAACTGTAGGTGTGAATGGTATAGAACTAAAATGGTTCGAATCATATCTCATAGGTAGAAACCAGTGTGTTGAGCTTACCAAGGTGGATGGGAATGAAATAGTAAAAATTAAATCTCAAAAACTGGAGGTCCAGGCTGGAGTACCTCAAGGCTCAATTCTGGGTCCCCTACTGTTTCTGTTGTATGTGAACCAATTACCAAAAGAGTTGAAAGATCACAGAGCTCTGTTGTTTGCTGATGACACATCGCTTATCTTTTACAATTATTTATTAGATAGTCTAGAAATAAATGCTTTTACTGGAGTACAGTCAATTGTCAAATTCTTGAAGCAAAGGCAATTAACAATAAATAGTAAGAAATGTCAATCCCTTAATTCAAAAGTAAATATAATTCAGTAGAGGATAGAGAAATAAATGTGTTTGTAGAGGAAAATGAATTAGACCAAGAAGAGAAAGTAGCATTCTTGGGAATTTTATTGGACAGGAAATTAACATGGCATCCTTACATTGAGAGGATATGTAATAAGATATCATCTGGGGTATTTGTTCTGCGGCAGCTTGCTAGGCTGAATGATAAAAAACTACTGTTAACTGCTTACCATGGACTTATAATATCTCATATTAGGTATGCTATTTTAGTATGGGGTAATTCATCTCAACAAAATATGGACAGGGTGTTTAAGATTCAAAAGAAGGCACTCAGATGTATAGAGAAAGTGAATAGGTTAGACTCTTGTAGGCCTTTATTTAAAAAGCTTGGTCTATTAACTGTGCCATCTTTGTATGTATATGAAGTTGTAATGCATGTGAAAACGAGTGGTGTGATCCAGAATTCAGATGTTCATGAGTATAATACGCGAAACACAGCAGATTATCATATAATGGGTCACAATAGTAGGTTATTTGAACAAAAACCAGATTATATTGGTAGGAAATTTTATAACAAGCTACCTCAAATCTTGAAAAGTAATGATGATTTGAAGATTTTCAAAAAACAAATTAAAAAATATTTAGCTGATAGAGCTTTTTATAGTGTACAAGAATTCCTTTCAAACCTAACTAGGTTGAACTACTTAGTGTTAAAATTATTATGTAATAACATGACTTGTCTTATACTCCATGACTGGAGTATACCAAGTCCTCCATAAGGGGTAATACACCCCTTAGCATCCTCCGGTAGAGCCACAATTCAAATACCTCTAGTTTGCGCTCAGTTGCAGCTGTCAATGTCCATGACTCCACACCATATAGAAGAATGGAGAAAACATAACATCGAAGAAATCTCATTTTCGAATTAACTGTCAAATCGTGACTTTTGAACATGGTACTCATTTTCAAAAAACACAGCTCTGGCCTTTTAAATGCGGTTCTTGAGAGCGTTACTATTCAAAAATTATTTGAATTTCCATCTAGTAGCTGTTTAGTTTACCCTGTTGACAATATTTGTAGTAGCAGAAGTCTTCGGGGTGAATCGCAGCATTTTATTTGGATTTTCGTTTAATAATAATTATTAATCCATAAGCATTTGAATAATTGCAATATCTCAGTAATTCTCATCTGTAGACTGGCTGGCCGCTATGGCTTCGTATTAAATGCGCACTGTTATCCATTGTCAGTTTGGTGTAAGGGTAAGCATTCCTGACTGGCAAACAAGAGGTTCTGGGTTCGATTCGCGGGCTGACAAATTACTTTTGAATAGTAGCACTCATCGAATTTCCATCCAGCTGTTTACCCTGTTGTCAATATTTGCAGTAGCAGAAGTCTTCGGGGTGGATTTAATTTGGATTTTCTTTAAATAATAATTATTAATTCATTATGATAGCTGATACCAGTATATCTGATGTAATATTAACTGTGCATCGATGTTTGAAATAATCAATATCATTTTATCAGTCATGAAAATAAATTTTCCAATGACTGAATAATCGATTTATATCTTCGTTCAATGATAATAATTATTAATTCATTAGCATTTCAATAATTGTAATATCTAAGTAGTTTCCATCATCAGCTATCCTCTATAGAAGGCAGTGGCAAGGCAGAGAATCGGCATCGCTGTTCTCCTATCTCTCTCCACAGCCTGACGTCACAATACTGCTGTCCTACACGGAGTGTGTAAGCCTTGAAAATGGGAAAAGTCCGCACAGGTAGAAAGAATGCAATATCAATTGAGGGGTACGAGCGTCGACGAAATGGAGCGATAAGGAGCGAAATTGGAAACAGAGTGTCTGAAAGATAGGAAGCATGGCAGAGTGGAGGCGAACAAAGCGAAAGGGGAATAAAATGGCTCGAGAAAAGGGAAAAGAAAATGGATCGGGAAAGCGAAAATAAATGGGGCAATTGAAAACGACGATGAAGCAACATTATTGGAAAGAGCGCGCGGGTCGGACTTAGCCCAGATATATACGGCTGAGATGTTGACTCAAGACTTTTTTACGATCTCGGACGAAATGCAAAGTCTAGAGGTGATTTGTGGTGGATATTACTTTCACGGATGACAGATCACTGAGCAAAGAAAATCGGAGACGTCGCAGAATTATTGGTGACTCAGTCACTGCTTTCCGGCCTGGAAGAATGTTGCTGAACAAGGTGAATGTATAGAGTAAGGTGAAAAAATAATAATACTGAGAGTGATGTCCACATAAGCTTCTAGGCTTGTGCGTGGGCAATGAGTAAGATATTTGATATTCGAGACATTATCTCATTTATATTGAGACATTGAGATATATATATATATATGAGACATTTAATACAACTTACAACTTACAGGTCTGACAAGACCTATGCCAAACACTGGTAATAATAAACAAAATAATAACACTCCTATGATAAAAACATTAATGAGATTAATAGTACATAATAACATATTTATGAAAATGCATGCTGAAGATGAAATGATGGGTGATATGAATGGATTTAATCTGCAGAATCTACAGGGAAGTGGAAAATATAAAAGGTACAATATATGTGAATTTTATGGGATAAAATAATCTACTCATGAATGGAATGGATATCTTCTTCATTTGACTCATTTTTCGACATCTAGTTAGAATATAAAGATAATGAAAGTTTAAATCAGAAGATGGAGTATAAAATAGGAAGATATTACTGATACATTGAAATTAGTCAACGTTCATTCTGTCATCCTCAAACTGTTCAAGGACTCAAACTGTTCAAAATTGTCTAGAGGACAGTCACAGCGAGGATTACATGAGCTGCCAACCTTGGAAAACGAAAATTCTCAAAGCTACATACAAAAGTTACAATTGGGCGGCAATTTGACGCGGGCGCGACTACTCGATCATATCATCTTGAATGATCATGGAATGATCATATTCATCTTAACCAAATAAAAATATAAAATACATTGTACAAGAACCTTCTCTGGTGAAGTCAAAAAAAGTTAGCAGTAAGAGTTGATGAAGGTGTTAACGAGCAAACTATTGAGTCAAAATTAATTAATTATATCATTGACTTCCACTGAAAGAGTGTGTAAAATCTGTTGTACAAGACACTTTCTCTGTGAAGTTGAGAAAAATTAGCAGCAGTTGGTTGAAGGTCGCCAGCCCAACAGCTACTTGACAAGAGAGTAAATCCTGAATTGTGGGACCAGGATCAGCGCTCTTAAAGGATTCCTCTAAGTCTCAGAAGGACATTTGGATTGCCGGCAGTGATTTATGGAACTTCTCCTAACTCCTCCTCAATTCTTCTCCTCACTTCTCCTCCTCCCCACCACTCCACAATTCTCCTCGCTTCCATCCTAATTCTCCTCCTCACAACTCCCCCTCAGTACTTCCCCTCACTTCACCTCATTACTCCTCCCCATCCCTTCTCAATTGCCCTCACTTTCATCCTAATTCTCCTCCTCACAACTTCTCCTCAGTACTTTCCCTCACTTCTCCTCACTTCTTCTCCATACCTCTCCTTAATTCCCCTCACTTCCATCTCAATTCTACTCCTCACAGCTTATCCTCAGTACTTCCCCTCACTTCTCCTTCTCACCACAACTTCTCCTTAGTACTTTCCCTCACTTCTCCTCACTTCTTCTCCATACCTCTACTCAATTCCCCTCACTTCCATCTCAATTCTACTCCTCACAGCTTATCCTCAGTACTCCCCCTCACTTCTCCTTCTCACCACAACTTCTCCTTAGTACTTTCCCTCACTTCTCCTCACTTCTTCTCCACACATTTCCTAAATTCCCCTCACTTCCATCTCAATTCTCCTCCTCAAAACTTCTCTCCAGTACTCCCATCACTTCTCCTTCACCTCACAACTCCTCAATACTTCTCCCCACTTCCCCCTCTTCATCATACTACTCCTAACTCCTCCCCACTCCACGACACTTCTACTCCACTAAGCTTCCAATGTTAAATTACTATCCCTGAAGAATTACCCGGGAGTATTACAGTGCACTCCCTGAACGGTCTCCGGATTTGTATTAGAATAATCTGGGAGTCCCTTCACAATGACAGATTCTTTCATGAGCTGTGATAAGGAGAAGTGTAAAGGTTTTTTGGATGAATTCTCACACACATTTTATGTACCGTAAGTTCTTGAAATGATCCTTTGAAAACAACCTGAAAAATTCCCTTACAGCAAATCTAATGAAGGAAAGTTGGATGATGATTCAGGAAATTGGAAATGATCAAGGAAATTTAGTTTCACTTCAGATAGTGTTGCTGGTGAAATCTTATGATATCTATTCATAATGAAATCACTGGGATGTTGTGAAAAAATCAGTGATATTTTTGACAACATCCCATTGTTTTGATTCAAATTCTATTACATGGATTGATATATGGAAGAAGTTTTCTTGTATTGAAAGAATAAGACTGATGTTGTCAATACTACTATATCACTGTAGATGACAACATCAACGTCTTATTCTTCCAATTATGGAGAAATACCACAACATATCCTCCCAAACAATCCAGTTTTGTGAAATCAAATCAAGCGGATATCCAATACTATAACCAAATAATAGTACTATAATGTTAGCTACACACATATCGATTTTTGTTCATACGATATTTTTCCGTCCTCATGAATTCTATTTGATTGAACAGATGATCTCAAACAGGCGATGTTTTGGAGACAATAGAACGATTAATAAATAATTAATAAAACGATTTTGGAGACAATAGAACAGATACGATTATGAAATTTTATAAGGTAATGGCCGCTCCAGTCCTCCTCTATGGTAGTGAATCATGGGTTACTACGAAGCCACTTGAAAGTAGAATTCAGGTAGCCGAAATAAGATTTCTCCTAAGAACCAAGGGATGTGACAGAAGAGATCATTTCAGGAATGAAGATATTAGGAAACAATTGAAAATCTGCAGCATGAATGAAAGAGTTACGGAGAATCGGCATCAATGGAGGGAGCATGTTCAAAGAATGTCAGCTGAAAGAATACCATTTAAAGTCTATAATTATCAGCCAGTAGGCAGAAAAGATGTTGGCAGACCACACAAGCGGTGGCAATGATAGGACTTTTCATGTTTATTTGAATAATTGGCTAGATGTGAGTCAGAACAGGTTAAATCCTAATCCTTGTTTGTAAGAAGAAGAAGAATTTATTAGGACGGCAAAATATCGTATGAACAAAAATCGATGTGTGTGAGGGTTTCAACTAATTCTATTATATGAATAAAATAATACTATCTTACGAATTCAACAAATTCCCTATCAATCATGATTATACCGTCAAGCCGATAAAACAAATATTCATCGTTCCAGCGTAATTAGTGTTCATACTTCTCCCACACACTCCTAAACCCATCTCAATACATCTAATACCGTCTCGATACATCTCAATATTCATTCTTGCGAAGTGTTCGTTCAACAACTGTTTCAACAGCGAAGAATATCTCGCACACGGGGATTGTTATTGGTACTGCAAGCCCCGGAGCGCAGTTCCAGTCAAATTTACAATCAAATTAGAATAGTGGTTACCTGACCGAGCAGAGCTTAGCATCATCGGAGGTACAGCAATCTAGCACCGAGGCTTGTATCGAGAAGCAAGACTAATTTATGGATTGCTCGCGAGCTTTCAAACAAATTGAATTTCCTCCTCCGCAGGCCTCCTCCACGAGTCGCCTCCACGAATCACCTCGTCCCGCCTCGACAAGTTTAGTATTGTGGCCGGTTCAACTTGTTATCGCACACACTCTATGCAGTAATGATCTTGTTCAACGGTCGTATCCTCTCAACTATACACATTCGTTCATTATAGCCTACGAAATAAACGAGTTTTTCAACTTTTCCCCATACGGGATTGACTTTTTTTCCGATATCCTGCCGATAACAATAATTGTATCACTTGTTCATTACATAAATTGGACGAGTTATTCAATAGCTAATTTCGTAAAATCGTTGATTTCCTGTGCAATATCGTGAAAATACGAGTGCATCAATCAAGTTTTTACACAGTTTTTGTTCGCATGTTGATGTTTTAATGGGTCCTATCAGAATTGATAACCATCAGATTGTGTCTGCATGAAAATGTTTTTATAGCTCTTATCAGAACTGATAACTGTATAATTAGATGATGAAGAAACAGATATGGGAGGGGGTGACAGCCGACAATTAAAATTAGTTGCACAATATCGAAATTGATTTTTTTCGTTTTTATGCACAGCTTGAATCAAGCAAACGGTACAAGTCAATTTTTAATATCGCTGAAGTACTTTCACGTTACACGTTTCTCATTCTCGTGTTAAGAACTAAAAAATTAATTGATATCGTGGAACGAAGTGGTGGATGAAGTGAGAAACGTGATAAAGCTTAACGTGTATGATATGCATCATCCTTATTGGTGACACAAAAAAATCAATTAATTATTTTTGAAGTTCTCGGAAATACAAAATAGAAATTTCATGTCTATATATTAGCTATCAGAGTTCAGAGTTCGTGAATACAATGATAGGGATTGATACCTTTTGGATCGAATGGTTAATTAACGAAGATTAGCAAAAACCTAGTTGAGAACCCAGTTGTGTTTACTACTTCATCTAATTTGAATAGCATCATAGAATAAATAAGAACATTTATAACCTTCAAAAAGCATGGTGCGCATGAACGAGGTGGTTATAGATAGATGTAAAATGAATAGCCTAGATGTAGAGTGAAGTAGATGTAGAGTAAATAATGAAATATATATTAAAAGTAGTCCTAAAGGAAAAAGACAATAGATGTGAAAGTATATTATTCAAGCCTCCACGTCAATTGGATCATCATACATTCGAGATCAGAGAACAATAACGCTTGAAAAACATAATTTGGTTATTTTAAAACACTTCACTCAAATAGGCTACTTTTCAAAAAAAATGATAAAAACAATATAAAAACTTGTAGTAGTCTTTATTTTTCAAAAACTTTGAAATAGTTCAACAACTAGTTTCGACCCTAACTTAGGTCATTTCCAAGTTGAACTATTAAAAAAAAGGGTACTTCAAGATTTTTATATTGTTTTTATTCATTTGGTAAGTTCGTCTAATTCGATATGATTGAATAGTAAATATGGATGCAAACATATAGAAATGGATAGAAAGAAAAATAAAAAATCTCAGTACCCTTTTTGAATTATGTTGAAATATGTTGTGATTGAATAATTCAAAAAAGGTACTGATATTTTTTATTTTTCTTTCTATTTATATTACAAGTAGCCCTATACAAAGAAGATAGACAGTGAAATAAAATCACTTCACATAAAAATATGGACTACTTTATTCAAATCAATAAAAACATTATAAAACTTGTAGTACTCTTTTTATTTGAAACATTTTAAAAGCTTTCAAACATTTCATCGACTAGTTCCGACTTGAGAATTTTTTCAAGTTAAAATAAAACATTTTAAATCAAAAATGGCCAAAGTAGGTTGAAACTAGTCGTTGAAATGTTTCAAAGTTTTTAAAATGTTTCAAATAAAAATAGTACTACAAGTTTTATATTGTTTTTATTGATTTGAATAGAATAGCCCATATAAGTGAAGTGATTTCAATTCACTTCTATATGTTTGCATCCATTAATGCTTTTATTAAGAAGTGAATTACTTCATATTACTTCATTTTTCTTGAAGCTCCGGTGAAAAAACGATCACAAGTTATACAAGAAATGGGATGATGAATGATCATAGTTTTTCTATCAAAACTATCCATTTTTATTGATAAAGGTAATTTGGTAAGAAATTATATTATCATAAAACGATGTATAGTTAACTCTGTGATTAACTATCATAATCATATCATAGTACAAGGTATTCTTAGTTTTTCCCTTTTGATCTGTGCTTTATTGTAAAAAAGAATAAATGTAGAAGAAGAAAAAGAATAAATAAAGAATAACAAAAATGGATAAAGGCCGGAATTCAATCGGTATTTCTGGACAAGAAAGAACATCTCAAGTTTCTCCTCCACTCTTATTCATGAAGAAGAAAACTTCAACTTCAACAATATAGAACAATAATCTACATAAATTCAGGAGAGATCCACAAAATCAATTGGAAAACAAAGGCAGGAACAAGACAAACTAGCAGACGGTATTGTTTAATGGGAAATACACACTTGGCACGCTTCTGTTGAGGTCTACATTGAGACCCAGTGTATATATTCATGTATGTATATGTATAGTCAAGCTCATCAATGTAGGGACGGGCTAATGACGTTATAAGAAGATGAGTGCAGAGTCGAGAGTGCAGCCCTACTCAAGAGCCCAAACAGGAAGGGAGGTATACAATGTAAGAGAGTGTGGGTGAGAGGGTGCGAGGATCTAAGAGATGGTCTGAGGAGAGAGGAAGATGTTATACATGATACGGTGGTGCGAGAGAGATGAGGAGTGAGTAAGATAGAGAGGAAGAGAGAGAAAGAGAGAAGTGTGAGTGAGTATCTTTGAGATGACCCGGAGAGAATAGGATATATTATAAAGAGTGTAAGAGAGAGAGGAGAGTGTGAGGATCTGTGAAATAGCCTGTGGAAAGAGGAAAATATACGATGGTAAGAGAGTTTGAGATAGTCGGGAAGAGAGAGGGGAGTAAAAGCATCTGGGAGATAGCTTGAAGAGAGAGAAATATACACAGAGTAAGTGAAGGTAAGAAAGAAAGGGGCAATAGTTTGAGGATCTGAGACATACCATGGACAGAGATGACAGGTGAGAGGGAGTGAGAGTGTGAAAGATTGATTGATTGAGTACTTTATCTATGTAGATTACAATATATACTGGCTTATACACTTATATACAATAGCTTACAATACAGCAAAATTATATTTGATATAATATAAACACTTATAAATATAATATTAATTAAGAAAATAATTATAGAGCTGTATATAATATGAAAAAAAACAATTTGTAATAACTATAGATAAAATAGATATTGTTAAGCATCTATATAAATTGGCGGAGCTTTCGACATATCAATGTCCATTCTTTGAAAAGAATATTCGAAGTATTCTTCCCACTAACTCTCTACCAAAACGTTAATTTTATTAATTCAACTGATTTATTCAAAAATGGAAATATTGTGAAAGTTTCAATTGGAATGAAGATTTGAGAGAAAGAAACATGAAATTTATAAAGTAAAATGATTATAAAAGTAAGTAAGATCAAATCATTAATTTATTAAAATGGAGTAGGCTATTAAAATGGAATAGATCAGGGTAATCAACTTTCAGTAATATACCGCAGTATACAGTGGATAATTAAAATAACATGAGTTTATATAATATATATACAGTTTATCCTATAACAGGTTTATAGGTTTGTATTTGTGGGAGAGATAGAGAGAGGGTGAGAGAGAGAGAGAGTGTGAGGAGGGGAAGATATCGTACAAAGAAGGATAGTGTAAGAGAGAGAAATGTGAGGATATGGAAGATGGCATAAAGAGAGAGGAAGAAATACAGAGTATAACATGGTGTGTGATAGAGTGAGAGTGATAAGTGGGAGAATCTCAGAGATAACCGGAAGAGAGAGGGATATATTATACAGAGGAGGATAGTGTGAGAGTGAGAGTGTAAGGATCCGAGAGATGGTCCAAAAAGAGAGAGAGATATTGTTCAGAATGGGATAGAGCTAGGTAGAGGGGAGCGTGGGAATCTGAGAGATAGCCCTGAGAGAGAAGAAGATATAGATAGTATGAGTATAAGAGAAAGAGAGATAGAGTGAGAAGTGTGAGTATCTGAATGTTAGTGCAAGGAGAGAGTGGATATGATACAGAGTAGGAGACCATGAGAGAGAAAAAGAGTATGAGGATATGAAAGAGTGGGTGAGAGCGGGAATGTGAGCGTCTGAGTGTGAAAGAGGGAGTGAGTGAGTAAGAGGGAGAGAGAGAGAAGTGTGAGTATTTGAAAGATAGCCCGAGGAGGGAGTAAGATATAATACAGAGTAGAAGACTGTGAGAGAGGAAAGAAAGTGTGAGTATCTAAGAGATATACCGGAAAGAGGGGGAGAGAAAGATATACGCAATATAGGAGTGTGAGAGAGAGAGAGGATAGTGAGAGATAGGCTTCCTGCCCTGGAGCACTACTTGTTCATTAGGACGGGGTCAAGTACATCCTTGTACTGCAAGTGAAAACTTAATACAGAAACTGCGAAAATTCACTCAAAAGGAGGGCAAATATGTTGTCACTACCTGCCTGCATGCTCTCAACTCAATGGGGAGAGACTACCTCATAAATTCTGAACCATCATCAGTAGTTTTGTTTGTTGTCCACTTGTAAAATTCAATGAGGAACTACCTCGTGAATTTTGAACCGACATTAGTAGTTTCAGGATGGAGATTGGCTTCAAGTGGATTACTCTGTATGAATTCAATTCTATTCATCATGAACGCTTGTAGAATTTTGAAGTGTTATATAGTGTTCAGAGTTATAAGAAGTCATGAGATAAGAATCATAGGTATACGACATACTCCTGGTGGAACTCATACGAGTATTCTGTAGTGAGGTTCACATTAAAGTGGAGAAAGATAGGAGAACAACGTTGCCGATCCTCCGTCTTGTCAATGCCTCCTATAGACGGTAGCTGAAACAGGTTTATTGATGTAATATCAACTGTTCATTCTCGTTTAGAATAATCAATTATATTTTTTCAAGCAAGGAATTATATTTTTCAATAGTTTCATAATGGATTTTCATAATCAAGATGGAATATTTTTTTAATCAGTTATTAATTTTACATTGTTAAAAGACGATCTGGCAACAGAGCAAAGCAAGAAAGAGATAGCCCCATCCGCGTTGTTGAATGATAGAAAAGGATAGCAATACCATTGCTAATCAAACACTGCCATTATAACGTGGACCTCACTATAGGATTCTGTTTCCTGCATTTATATTGTGAAAGATAATAATTATAGTTGTTGATTATTCTGAATTTCAGTAACACATTTCGTCATTCCTCTTCTAGTTTCTGCAATTTTGTAGAATATCTTGGTGTTACGCTACTTTATAAGTTGCGTCTAAGTTGCTTTATAAGTAACGTAAGTTATACGTTATAATTTATGCAGTTTGATTCCAGAACGAATAATAATTATTATTATTAAACGAAAATCCAAATAAAATGCTGTGATCCACCCCGAAGACTTCTGCTATTGAAAATATTGACAACAGGGTAAACAGCTAGATGGAAATTCGATAAGCGCTACTATTCCAAAACTATTCGAAATAATAAGACGAATAAGAATGTTTCAAATGTTTTTGTTCGAACAGTGAACCTACATCAGCAATTTTTTTGAATAACTTAATTTAAAAATATTTTGAATATACATTTTGTTCTGTTTTTCGAAGTCACTCCACAAGTGTCTTAAGGTGCGTACAGATTTACGCGCCGCGAACATGAGCAATTCACTTTTAATCAGCTGGTGCCAAGCTTTTTATATCTGTATCTTACCGTTTCTGTATAAATACAGATATAGTCAGTTGATTAAAAGTGATTTGCTCATGTTCGCGGCGCGTATATCTGTACGCACCTTTAGAACTACAAATTTCACGTGTCATAGATTCAACACGAACACTGGATAATTTATAAAGGGTTTCACTTTATAAGGTCTTGCTTTCCTTGAATGTCAGTTTGCAAATCAGATAGCTCTATCCTCTTCCATCTCCACACCTTTGACGAATCGTTAAGATTTTAGAGGTTATCATGGAATATATGATGAACTAGAAAAATATTAAATCTCAATCACGATATTTCTTCAAATCATAGAATATAAAATATTATATTTGAGATGAAATCGATCATCATCAACTATTATAACACATAATATACAGGGATAACTCGAATCACAGTTATCTACTATATATTGAAGATGGCGGAAAAAATAATACTTGAAACTATGCCGTTCTATCATATTCTTGGAAAAAATGTATAGTTCATTAATAAAAATTAAAAAATAGTAATAATATCGTGTGACCTGGCTGGCTCAGGTCTGGTGTCAGAGTTTTCAGGTCACAACTGATCAGTTTCAGGGCCTCTTACATGACCTAACGACTGCTTTTTAGTGTCTTAATGAATTCATTGAATGGATAATTCCATCCTCAGACTTACCCAACCCTCCATCAAACTCATATAACAATGATATCACAGCGACTCCAAACAAGTCTTATTGTGTCATACTGCTGACTGACACCTTAAGCCCTGCCAAGCCAACTTAATCCCTCATTTAATCAAAACCCAGTTTCAGCGAAACCTGGATCAGATGAGGAAAGACACACATTGGCCTACTTATAGTGAGGTTAACGTTATAATGGCAGATATCAACTCCCGTTGGTGTTGCTATCCTTGTCTATCATTCGACAAAGAGAAGGATAGCGCTACCCTTTTCTAGCTCCATTCATATTCCCAGATCTTTATTACTTTCCTTGCCCTATTACCATGGGTAAGGAAAGTATTGCTTCCGGAAAAAATTAAGCTACCCCAATTTCTAAATTTCTATAGGTTTTAAGGTCCCCTGAGTGTAAAAAAGTGGTTTTTGGGTATTGGTCTGTATGTATATGAGTGTATGTGCGTCTGTGTATACGATTTCTCGTCTCCCAATGAACGGAATGACTTGAAATTTGGAACCTAAGGTCCTTCCTTACACTATAGGGTTTTCGCGATTTTCCCGAAAACGGCTCCAACGATTTTGATCAAATTTATACCTAAAATAGTAATTGATAAGCTCTATCAACTGTTACAAGTCAAATACCTGAAAAATTTCAGGAGCGACGCCCCATCTTTGCAAAGTTTGATTATAGATTCCCAATTATCAGGCTTCAGATACAATTTAATAAAAAAAAATCGAGTGAAAAGATTGAGCATATAAATCTCTACAATTGATGTTTAGTAACATTTCCACCAGAAATTGAAAATAAGTGCGAAATTCCAGAAATGTGATTATCCAATTGCAAACTGTTGGCAACTGTTGATTCTATTAAATGATTCACTATGAAGATAGCAGACCTCGTATGTCTCAAGCGTTATTGTCATGTCACGAGCTGGCTCAGATCTTGTTTATAAGTAGACTTGAGATGTGCGAGAACACTAGCGTCAGGTGATCAATTCTCATAACGGCAAGGCAAGTTGTGTGAGTGCGCCACACCAGATTTTTTAAGAATTTAATTTTATTGACAAAATATTCCATCTTAATATATAAAGAAATTAATTTTTCGATCATGTACATTTTTTTCGCGAATAAAATAATATGTTTTAACAAGATTGAACACACACATCGATTTTTGTTCGTACGATATTTTGGCATCCTTATAAATTCTATTGGATTAAACGGAACTTGACAAACATCATCTGTTTGAAATCATTTGTTAAATCTAATAAAATTTATAACGACGGCAAAATACTATACGAACAAAAATCGATGTGTGTGTGAGTCAGAGAATCGGCAACGTTGTTTCCTATCTTTCTCCAACGCCATTCTAATGTGGAATCCACTATTGTGAGGTCGATGTTATGATAGCAATATTTAATTGACCAAACGAAGTGAGGTCTGAGATTCAAGTCGACGGTTTGGCATTTCTCTCAATGTTTAAATGTTTATATGTTGCGCATTCACGGCGAAACGTGGTAATAGATTTTCATGAAATTTGACACGTCCTTTTTCAATTGCACGTCGACGCATATACAAGGTTTTAGGAAATTTTGCATTACAAGGATAATATAAAAGGGAATGTAGCCTCCTCCCTACGCCAATATTAGAGTAAAAAAAAAATACTACAGAATTATTCATCATAAATCAGCTGACAAGTGATTACATAGATGTGTGGAGAAGCCAGTCTATCGCTGTATTTCCATAAGGTCTATAGTTTCAATCAGGTACTTGTGAATGAGAATACTGCGTGAGGTCCACTGTTCACAGAACTACTAGTTAACATTAGAGTTGCTATCCTTGTCTTTCATCCTTGTATCATCTTAGTATCATCTTTCTATAGTGAGGTCTACGTTATAACGGCAGTATTTGATTGACATTGGTTTTGCTATCCTTGTCTATTACCTTTGTATCATATTCGTATCATCCTTGTATCATCTTCATCTTCATTTAGTGAGGTTCCCCGTTATAATGGCAGTATTCGATTAACATTGCTGCTGCTATCATTGTCTATCATTCGACAAAACAGATAGCTCATTCCTTTCAACCTCAGCAACGTTGTCAGATCGTTTTATAACAATTTAGAAATATAATCAGAGGAGTGTCTATCAAGTTCCACGTTATAATGACAGTATTTGAACAAAAATTTATGTTGCTACCCTCGCCTATCATTAGACAAAGCAGATAGCTCATTCCTTTTAACCTCAGCAACGTTGTCAGATCGTTTCATAACAATTTAGAAATATAATCAGAGGAGTGTCTATCAAGTTCCACGTTTTAATGGCAGTATTTGAACAAAAATTGATGTTGCTACCCTCATCTATCATTCGACAAAGCAGATAGCTCATCCCTCTTAACCTCAGCAACGCTGTCAGATCGTTTTCCAATAATGTAGAAATATAATCAGAGGAGTGACTATCAAATTTGAGATCAGGAGTTGAGATCAGTGAGGTATTTGCTGGCTTACTGCAGAGGCATTCACTTGCTTCGAGTTTCGGCGCTTGGAATGAGAGACTGTTCTGGGTAATTGAGGCTTCCGTGTCATAGGCCTACACACAGGCAGCAAAGCAGCAAACGTTTCACCGCCAGAGATACGAGATACCAGGAAGACTTCCATCACTGGTTTAAGCTCCGCTCCTCAGCACTTCCTGTCGACTTCGCTTGCCTCGAAAACGATCCTTTAGGATATGACAATTACTTAATCTCTCACTCTATATCTCTCTCTGTCTTTCTCTATTTCTCTCTATCTCTCTATCTCTGTTATTCAATCTCTCACTCTCTGTATTTCTCTCTTTTACACTTCCTTTTGGTAGAGAGTTAGTGGGGAGGATATTTTTAATATTCTTTCCGAAGAATGGTCATTGATATGTCCAAAGCTCCGCCAATTTATGTAGATGCATAACAGTATAATTATTATCTATAGTTATCATATTACAAATTGCTTTCTCATATAATATACAGTTCAATAATTATTTACTTAGTCTCTATTATGTAAATTCATCTATAATTTTTCTGTATTGTAAGCTATTGTATATAAGTGTATAAGCCAGTATATATTGTAATCTACATGAATAAAGTACTCAATCAATCAATCTCTCTCACTCAGACACTCTGAAACACTCTCTTTCTCTCTCTCTCTTTACCCGGTCGTGTGTTAATGAGAAGGGTATTTTATATCCTTCTTAGAGAATCGACAATTATTTGTTGAAACCGATTTATAAAGTTACATCACATTATTATATTATCGTTATTTTAATTGCATTCAATCTTTATTCTCATTAATTATTTATATACACTTTGTAAAATTCTTTGAATAACTTCCATTATCGTAATTTTATGTAAATTAGTGTATAAGCCAGTAAATATTGTAACATACATAAATAAAGAAATCTAATCTGATATAATATCTTGAAATCTAATGTTATTTGTTCTTGTAAAGGGTTGTGTAGCAGAGAGGACCTGAAGTCCTAACTCCGTCCTAATAGAGGAATATAATCGAAAAATCAATCAATCTCTGTCTCTGATGGGAAGATTATTTCATATCATAAGCCAGTAGATATTGTAACATACATTAATAAAGAACTCCAATTTATGTTATCTTCCTCCGTCCTTTCCACTCTTTCTCTCTCTCTCTCTTTTCTCTCTCTCTCTCGACAATTATTTGTTGAAACACCGCCGATTTATGAAGTTATTTCACATTATTATATTATCGTTATTCTAATTGAATTCCTATATTTATTCTCATTGATTAATTATTTATACTTTGTGAAATTCGTTGAATAACTAGCATTATCGTCATTTAATGTAAATTAATGAATAAGCCAGTAAATATTGTAACATACATAAATAAAGAAATCTAATCTAATCTAATCTCTCTTCAGCATGAATTTTGATGAATATGATCTATTATGTACTATCATTGTAATCAATCACAGAAGTGTTATTTTTTTGTTTATTATTATCAGTGTTTGCCATAGGTCTTGCCAGACCACAGAATTAATAATAGCAGTTTAATTAATAATTAATAATAGCATTATAGAAGTTTTCTCTGGCCAGACCTAGAAATGTGAGATGTATCACATAAATATCAGATATCAATGTGTCTTTCTTCCTCCCTCCCTCATTCGCTCTTTCTCTCTCACGCTCTCCCTCACTCTCTTACACCCCATCACTCGCTCTCTCTCCAACTCACTCACCCACAGACACATTCTCTCACAGACCTTCTCTCACACAAACACTCTTACACTCACACACACACACACACACACACACACACACACACACACACTCTCTCTCTCTCTCTCTTTCTCTCACCCACACACACGCTTACTTCCGTCACCTCCCACATACAAGAGAATCTACTCTTGTAATCTCCCTGGAACGCCTTACATAGTGTCACCATTCTTGTAGGCTACACATACATTATCCAATTGTACTGCTACTTTGAACAGATCTGTTCACACCTCAGTGCGGCGTCTAGGGTTTCACCAGCGTACCACATCTCACAAGTTGAGAATTTATATTAGAACAGTGAGAAGTGCGCGTAATTGGAGTAAGTAGGTTGAACAGTACTCCATTCTTCACATATTCTATGTTTAGTTGTAACCATATACGCTGGAATAGATCTGCTACATATTTCTCATGAAATTATCATTGTAAAGTGACGAAATGTTAACCTACCTTATCCTTTTAATATAGGAGCAAACTTTAGTGCACGTAATTTGAGTAGGTGACTGTGTATTTTTCTAAAGTTGACAATCAACTTCTTTGCTCAGTTGTAATCATTCACACACTAGGATAGATCTGACAGATTTTCTTCATCGTTGTGTGATGACAGTCCATAATAGTTTTGTTATTGTTCTAGTGATATTTTGTCATAGTCATTCAATTTCAGCTGTTTTACATCAATGAAATCAAACCAGTAAACCGGTAGAACTTATAAACATATGATTCTCATTACAGCATACTATACTGTAATAAAATCATATGTTTTCTTACAGTCGAGTATGTTTCCCAGTTCCGAATTTGGAACAGTAAAACTGTTACAAAAACCTTTGCGTTTTAACGCTCCAGGTGGAAGTTTTGTTAACTACAATCAAGAAATTCCTGATTCGAAACTTGTAAACTAGGTTATGTTCATAGAATGCATGTAGTAATGTCAGCAAAAGCAGGTGATGTTTTCTGTTTCTTAATAAATTATTCTTTTCCTGATTATTATGACAAAAAAAGTGTAAGTTACTTGGTCCTAAATGTCTTTTGCAGTGCTCGAATGAAATTCTAGTCTCGGCTAACATCTCGACTAGAACCATTATTCTCGTCTGCAAAAGGCCCCTTCCCATCCTTGATACTATTATATACTATAATAGATTTAAACTATATAATTGTACAGAGATTGTACGAGAAAAACCAACTTTATCTTGAAATGTGTCATTATCTAAATTTGGAAGAAAGGATTGCCTCACCAATGTTATCACATCAGTGTCATTTTTTGTATCGTAAATGAATTAATAAAAATTTTACATTATGACTTCCACTGTAAAATGAGTGAATCACTGTATTTTTATACTTTTTGATCCCCTATTATGATCGTATAATGATCTCACATGTAGTTATTGATTGCTATGGTCTGAAATTGTGAGTAATTGTTATCTAATGTGATATTTAATGATGGTAGTTTTTCAACTTACTTTATATCAGTTTGGTTGATTATGGGAATATTTTATTATTATTTTTTTAAGATAGAGTTTACTATCACCGCCCCAAAACTAACGTTTTAGCTGAATAATTGTTTTGTAGAAATTCTTCAACTTTATTCGTAGGCCTAAAGTAACGGAAAGCATTAAAAAGAAGATTCTCATAGAACATGCCAGAGTTACCTTTTATACGCAACCTTCTCTTCGCCTTGTTTCACAGAATATCTGGTACTCACCTAAAACATAAGAAAAATATAATTTTTTATCGCATACATTAAATTATTATTTGCTGATATATGACAATTTTGTTAGCAATAGATTCATTCAAACATAGCTACAAAATAATACACAAAGTTATCGAGGTGTTGTATTCACAACTGAAATAAACAAAACAGTTTAATCCAATTATCATTGCCTTCCATCATTGAATCCGTACATATTGAATGACTGAAGACAAATGATGAGAAATACTCTATTCTGAAGAAGTTTTGAATCAAAAGTGTGACCCGAATATTTAGAAATCTGGAACGAGGCTAAAGAATAACAAATTGCAATCTACCAATGATTGGAAAATACTCATCTCGAATAGATATGAACAAAACATTTAATCATCCCTAACTGTTCTGAATTTCACTTTTTTAAATTCCCCAAGTGGACTCTTGTCTCATACCCAAGTTTTAACTGAATAACTTCTCTCAATTCAACCCCACAGAAACATCCTTACACATAGGATGCTTAATCAGATCATAGTTACAATTGTGTAAGGATTCACGAAATACGTTTCAATTAATACCTTCTCAATACACAAATACGTTTCCTACGAATAATGATCAACTTTACAAGAATGCTCATTCTCGAATCCAAAACTCCCTCATAAACACATTATTGCACCAGGTAAGTTCACAATAATGGAGTAATAAATTGAAAACTTTTCTCACGAAGGAAAAGTTTCGCTAACTCTCGACACAGCAGCATAAAGCTGAGAATAAATTATGAGCTAGGAAACCAACCAAATTAATTGGCGCACAAAAGGAGTCTATTAAATTTTAATCTCAACGTTTATTCAGCAAGACAAACGAATCTGCTAGTCGGCTAATGGAGCTTTAGACGCTCAGCAATTCACAATAGAATTCAAAACAGAGAGCATGACCACATCTGAGAACTGAAAGGAAAGCGCATCATCGCTGGTGTTTTCAGAATTAGGAATTCCTGGCAGCAATTTGCTCGACTTTCGCCTCTATGCTTATTTGCTCTTTGGTCTCCATATGAGATACACTTGGAAATCGCAGGTATATCGATGATTCAACTCCATGAGAATAATTATTTTCAAATTCTGAGTTTAAATTGTTTGTTTCTCAGATTGATTGCAACTAGTTGTGCAAATTTAACGCCCAGTGGGATCAATATTTCCAAAAAATTACACATTAACACAATGAATCTATCTTTTTTCATACCATATGAATGGTATTCAGGTACCTCAAAGATTCAATGCTCAATTCGTTCATCTGCTCAGAAATCGTTAAGTGAATAACACTTAACAATGATCTTCTCGATCATACCATATTACAACAAGTTAATAACAAGATAATTTAAATCAACGATCATCAACCACAATGTAATATGGTATGATCAGAAAAACCATTGTCAAGTTTTATTCATTTAACGATTCCTGTGAGGATGAACGAAATATGTGTTGGATCATTGAGTTACCTTGTGTTATTCATCATTATTGTTAAACTAAAATCCAAATTAAATGTTGTGAATCACCCCAAAGACCTCTGCTACTGCAAATTTTGACATGGTAAACAGCTAGATGGGAATTCGATGAGCGCCACTATACAAAAATTATTTGTTCCCGGGCTGACAAATAATTTTTGCATAGTGGCGCTCATCGAATTTCCATCTAGCTGTTTACCATGTTGTCAATATTTGCAGTAGCAGAAGTATTCGGGGTGATTTACAGAATTTACTTTGGATTTTCGTTTTACAATAATTAATTATTCATTAGCATTTGAATCAAATGAAATTTCTTAGTTATTTCTTGTTTCTTGTTTATTCCTATTATTAATTTCTATTTTCAATTCACTTATATTGTGACTGTATTTACAATATATTCCAGGAAAGGAGTAAGTTAAAATATCGAATAATGCGTAGTCTCATTTCAGATGTTGGAAATCGAACATCTCATTATCCAAAAATATGATAATATAGTGACTGGAATTGGATAATTTCTCTTATCATTTCATGTGATATCAATCCGACTGATTCGAGATATCTCGTATGTGATTCCATCCTCAAGTAGACAATTCCAATTTATCACAAACATTTTGGAAATAACTTCCACATAACGATTCTATTCATCATTGTTATTAAATGAAAATCCAAATTGGATTCTGTAATTTAATTCGGATTTCCGTTTGATAATAATCAATCCATTAGCATTTGAAAAATTGCAATATCTCAGTAATTTCAATCTGATTCCATTCATATTGGTGATAGGGAATATGACATTGAATTGAAAACTCAGATTTTATTGAAAAAATTCTATGCATTCGATTAGTATTTTCCGACTGAAATGAGGTGTCAATCTGTTTCTCAGCCTAAGATATAGAAAATCATTGCATTGAGAAATTTTTAATCATTGTTTCTTTATAAATCTTCCATTATTCATAGAATTATCATATTCCAAAATATCTAGTATTTCAATATCCAATTATTGTCAAAGTTCTATACAAACTCAGGCATTGAAACAGTGCAAGTTATCCATTCTCATCTTCATCATAATGCATAGAGAGAGGTACCTCTATGTTGGTCCAGGAATTGGATATTGTCAATTGATTATTGTCCTATATAATCCAATTTGCATGATCCGCTCCAACAAGCGTGTTTGTGTATCAATTCCTAGGCAAGCACGTCACTCACTCACACACATTCACAGAAATAGGTTATGCCAGTACTTAGCATGTGATTAGAATAGAGTCACACATGCACAGGACTTGAATGTTGGAGGAATACATGCTCAGGTCTTGAATGTTGAAGCAATATATGCTCAGGTATTGAATGTTATCACCCTGAAGTCCGCTACCGGGTGCTAACCACAATCCTTAGCTAACCACAGACACCAGTACTGTTTCAAGTGTACTCCGCCTGCATATCGCAGGTGCCGCAACCCGCACAACACAAATGCAGATCTTAGTGAGGTCCACATAATATTGGCAGTATTTAATTATTTTATCATTGGAGTTGCTATCCTAGTCTATTATTCGACAAAGCAGATAGTGTAACCATTTTCTAGCTGCACAACGCTGTCAGATCGTTTTCCAAACTGTGGAAATATAATCAATTGGCAGAATATTTATCTCAATTATACAGATTCATTATCAAATCATTGAGAAATCAAGGTGTGCCACAAAAAGTGTAGCCTACCAGCCGAAGACCATAGATTCTACATGAAATACAAAAAATGTCAAGAGATAGAGTTGAAAAAAGTAGATTTGTTAAGTTCAAAGCTAAATTTCAAGCAGTTTGAACGCTCATTGAAAGAGCAGTGACGTTAAAAGTAAAGAATATTATATAAATTGTATTAAGAAATTCATCTTTTCTCCAACCATATGAAATATCAGGACACCGAGCTCCGCTTATTATTTCTATTCATTGATGAACAGAACACAATTCTCTGAAATGATCGTGTTTATATTTTTCACAGCTGGCTATACTATGTCATCTTATGAATTTCGGGGATGCGATATTTTGATTTTTCACATACTCACTTTTAGCTGTTTCAGCCAAGGATGATCCTTTTAAAGTCGTTCAGCGAGTTTCCCCAAGGATGAGACATAGTGCAATCAAATTTTCATATCATAAACCTACTATGCTCCAAATTTTGTGAAAATCGTTAGTCGTTTTCGAGATCCGTTGAACATGAATAACCAGATATAAATAATAATAACCAGATACATAGCATATATAGAAGTACAGGAATTGCTCGCTTAATATAATAGGATGAAATTGAGTTTCAACTAATAGTTTTCAATACTATTAAGAAATCGATACATCTCAAAAACTAAGGTCTATAAGAAAATTCTACTGAATATTATTTTTAGTTGCGAATTGCATTAATTTAAAATCTATTGAATTACGGACTACGGCTCTTACATCCTTCATGGGATACTCTGTGAAGGGCTGTGGCAAGACAGATAATCCTGCTCTTCTATCTTTCTGCACTGCTATTATAACGTGGAACTCACTGTCATTATACCACTAATATTAACTCACTACTACTACTAACCAATATTACATCAGATATACCGGAATCAGCTATCCTTCATAGGAAGCAGTAACAAGGCTGAGAATCGGCAACCCTGTTCTCCTATCCACCTCATAGCGTGGACCTCACCAACACCAGTAGTTCTGTGAGCAGTAGACCTCATGCAGTTATAAACCACTGTCTCCTCTTATACTGTTCATCAGAATGAATCGTGTCTGTATGTCGTGTCGGCGAGATATTGGTGTAAAAACGGCTAATGACTGTTAGGGTTGGTGTATCAAAGATGCCAACATCAAAAGATAATCTCCTTCAAGGCATACTGGCAACAGGACAACCCGAGTTCAAAGCAGAGAGAGGTCGAGAGACAATACTATGTTTTTTTGATTATTATTAATTGCATGCAATCAATAGTCCATTTAATAGTGCTTGAAAATTGCATTCAATGAGGCATGCAATTGATAGTCCACGCAGCAGGTGATTTTTCATCAAGTTACATTGAGATATCGAACTGCATGCGTCATGGCATGCAATTTATAATCTACTCGACAGCTGATTTATGATGAATTTCTATAGTCTGATTTTTACTCTAACATTGGCGTTAGAAGGAGACTCCTTTTCCTTTTGTATTATTCTTAAGATGCAAAATTTCAAAAAACCTTATTCATACGACTCAGGGGACCTTGAAACGTATAGAAATTTAGAAATTTAGGTACCTTAATTTTTTTCGGAAAGCAATACTTTCCTTATCTATTGGTAATAGGGCAAGAAAAGTAAAAGGCTCCTTTTTCGTTTTATATTATCCTTGAAATGCAAAATATCCAAAAACCTTGTATATACGTCGACGCAAAATTCAAAAAGAAACATACCTGTCAAATTTCATGGAAATCTATTGCTGTAAATGCGCAACACATAGACATATAAACATAAAGAGAAATGCAAAACCGTCGACTTGAATATTAGACCTCACTTCGCTCGGTAAACTATACAACTACAACTAACTTAGTACCACTTCTACTCACTAACACCACTACAAACTTACTTCCACTATTATAATCTTACTACTACTACGACAAAGCCACCAAGCCACAATTGCATTTACGCACGCGCTTGCACACTCGCTGGCTCAGTTATTTGCACCTGGCTCCAGAGACATTAGTCGGACGCTTTTAGTCGGCGTCATTTCTTATGCAAAAAGCTCCTTTCGGAATTGAAAATGTTCCAACCCCAACCAATAACACGTGGCATGTTCGCTTGTAACAAGTGGTCTTCAAATCATGAATACCGATCATAGGTTTCATGTACTTCTGTTTCATGTACTTCTTCTTCAACTACCTAATTCTAATTCCTTATTTTATTTATTCATTTTAATATTATGAGAAGTACAGTTATGACTCCTTCATCTTTATCGTTAACTCATCCTTCATCAACAACTTCTTCTTTACTTTCAACTACCACGACTTCTCCTTCATTATCTTTTCTTCTTCTTCTTCTTCTTCTTCTCTTCTTCTTCTTCTTCTTCTTCTTCTTCTTCTTCTTCTTTTTCTTCTTCTTCTTCTTCTTCCTCTTCTTCTTTTTCCTTTTCTTCGTTTACTATTTATAGAGTTAAACAAGGGACCCTACGGAGAATACCCAATGTACGACAAGATTCATACTAGGGAGATCTCAAGGGCCAAACCACACGAGGTGCTTTCTCAGTCTGCACGACTGGACAGGAAGTTCTTCGATTGGCTGGACAATAAACTCACTTGAAAATCCAACCGAATCAGACAAATCCAAAAACTCCCTGTCCGTCGTGCCGACTGCAACAACGCCTTGTGAAGCTGTCCGATCAGCTAATCGAGGTAACGTTCAGGAATCAGCTGCCAATAAGCCAACCAGAGAGCTTCCTGCATTGCAGACTTCTCTGAAAACGCCCAAGAAAACGCTTCGAGTGATTTGACCCTAATACTTCAGACTTACTCATTTATCATGCTCTAATATTAACAGGACTTTGATCCAATAGATTCCAGTATTTTAGATCCAATTATTTTAGAAATAATTGACCGAGCGAAGTGAGGTCTAAGATTCAAGTCGACGGTTTGGCATTTCTCTTAATGTTTAATGTTTGAATGTTTATATGTTTATATGTTGCGCATTTACGGCGAAACGCGGTAATAGATTTTCATGAAATTTGACAGGTATGTTCCTTTTTGAATTGCGCGTCGGCGTATATACAAGGTTTTTTGGAAATTTTTCATTTCAAGGATAATATAAAAGGGAAAAGGAGCCTCCTTCATACGCCACTATTAGAGTAAAAATCAGACTATAGAATTATTCATCATAAATTAGATGACAAGTGATTACACAAGAAAATTACACAGATGTGTGGAGAGTCCAGTCTATTGCTGTATTTCCATGAGGTCTATAGTTTCAATCAGGTACTTGTGGATGAGAATACTGCGTGAGGTCTACTGTTCACAGAACTACTAGTATTATTTTCACAAGCAGATAACTGTTTCTCAATCGCTATTGAACTGGAATACTGGAGAAAAAAAAATTTAATCTGGAGAGGCCTGTTTGAGGAATAACATTGTTCAATCAACACTGTAGAATCAACCACCGAATTTTCAAATCGGGTTACCAAATTTCGCTGTTGAACATTTTCGTTCAGTGTCCAACAATGTTTATCGAGGGTAACATCCGTGTGTTGCACATATCTCCCCAGCTGGCTATAGGTGTCGGCAAATCCGTGGGGATGCCAGACTACTAACATATTATAATTCCATTGGGACAGGCCGCGAGCGTTTATCTATCCGTAGGATCGATCGTTGAAACTCTGGATTACGGTCTACAAGCTAGTGGCTACGGATCACGGATCACGGATCACGGATTGGTCTCGTCCCGTCAGGCCGCTCGATTCTCCCTAATCAAACTAGCGCACAGGGACACAGTTCAACGCCAACCCATGAGAGGTTGGGGCTATTGTTAGGTTTGTAAATCCAGACCGACGGATAGACAGGTGATCGATCCAGTAACCATACAAGTGCTGTGGAAGTCTCCAAAAGTGATATATGTGTGAATTATTCATTTATGTATTTATTCATTTATTATCTATTCATTCAATCATTTAAAATTGATGTGAATAATTTACATTTCATCATATTATATTAATGACTCTAGCTTATGCCAATTTTCCCATAATAATGTACAGTCAGGGTCTTATAGCTTTGCCTATCGGCGGAGGCTCTTTAGACTACTATACTACCCATTCAAGAACATTGTACTTTTTCAACCCTACAGAGACAATTTTACTTTATGCTTACACAGTACGACACAGACACACTGTGATGTTGAACACCCCAATTTAATTTTGCATGTTTCTTTGAAAAATATAGAGAAAAACAAGTACTTAGCTCATACTTCATTTCTTAATCATTTTTGTTCCAAGTGCATACAGAAATCGAAAGTAAAGCACTGCTCATCAATATTCATACTATTTTTAGAAGTATGTATGTTGCGCCAAGTGTTGGAGCTCCTAATCCGGTTTGAACGAATGGCTTGATCATTGTCAATGACAACTTCATCAAAAACTCACGTCTCATCATTTCATTGTTTTGAAACTCAAGTTGTAGAGAATCATAGACTCTATTCCAATCTGATCCATCATCCCATACAACATTTTCAGTGACAATACAAGTAAATCTTTTTAATAAAAGTTTTTGATGAAAGTCCTACGTAAAAGACACTCTGGGGGTATTAGACACCCCAAACGAAGAACAAGATGAGCTGGTGACCTTGTAGAATGCTATTACTGACTGGAAGTGGTGGAGAGCAGTTGACAATACTACAAACCTTATTTAGACTGGGCAAAAATTCCCATCTGTTTGATATTGTCATCTGCAGAATAGAAAAAAAATCCCAGGGGTGTGAAACACCCCATTGTGCCCCTTTAGGGTTGAAAACTATCTTCCCATAAGCAACAGACGCTCTTTTGTATCTTCTCAAAATCATCGTGTTGCATCCGAAAAGATATACTAGGAGCTTTTATGTATCTTCCCTGAGCAACAGAGGCTTTTTTGTATCTTCTCAAAAGCAACGTGCTGCATCTAGAAATATACACAAGGAGCTTTTATGTATCTTCCCATGAGCAACAGATGCTCTTTTGTATCTTTTCAAAAGCAACGTGTTGCATCCCAAAAGATACTCAAGGAGCTTTTTGGAGTTACGTTCTTTCAGCACAACACAGCCTATCAGCTGACATTTTTACTGACCAGGTCCTGTAGCCTTGCCTATCGGTGCGAAGAAGACTCCTCGTGTATCCTTTCGGATGCAACAAGTTGCTTTTGAGAAGATACAAAAGAGCGTCTGTTGCTTATGAAGAGGTACATTTCGAAAATGTTCAATGTTTTTGAACAGGTGGTATTTTAGCCTAGAGGTGGTTTTAGTCTCCTCTAGACTAAAATACCACTACCTATGCACTCTTATGCACTTTCGCGACTAAATGGCACCTCAAGACGGAACCATTGCTCGGTTGATACTGCAACTCAGTGGAGTGACGAGAAGAAAGTTTTGGAATGCATAGGTGACTCATTCACTGACATCACCCCATTCAATAGTTTTGTGTAGCAAAAAAACTAACACTGTTGTACTTCTTACAACAGCGCGACTGCAGGAAGGTTAAAACTGCTGATACACTTGGGAACTTGGCAATCTGCATACTTCATGCTGTAGTTGGGACCCATGATTCCCAACACTAAAATTTCACAATTTGGAAAAAATACTTTAAGTGTATTTTTTTCCAAATTGTGAAATTTTAGTGTTGGAAATCTTTTTTGAAAATGTACCTTTCCATAAGCAACAGACGCTGTTTTGTATCTTCTCATAAGCAACTTCTTGTATTCGAAAAGATACACAAGGAGCTTTTATGTATCTTCTCATGAGCAACAGATGGTTCATTGTATCTTTTCAAAAGCAACTTGTTGCATCCGAAAAGATACACAAGGAGCTTTTATGTATCTTCCCATGAGCAACAGATGCTCTTTTGTATCTTTTCAAAAGCAACGTGTTGCATCCCAAAAGATACTCAAGGAGCTTTTTGGAGTTACGTTCTTTCAGCACAACACAGCCTATCAGCTGACATTTTTACTGACCAGGTCCTGTAGCCTTGCCTATCGGTGCGAAGAAGACTCCTCGTGTATCCTTTCGGATGCAACAAGTTGCTTTTGAGAAGATACAAAAGAGCGTCTGTTGCTTATGAAGAGGTACATTTCGAAAATGTTCAATGTTTTTGAACAGGTGGTATTTTAGCCTAGAGGTGGTTTTAGTCTCCTCTAGACTAAAATACCACTACCTATGCACTCTTATGCACTTTCGCGACTAAATGGCACCTCAAGACGGAACCATTGCTCGGTTGATACTGCAACTCAGTGGAGTGACGAGAAGAAAGTTTTGGAATGCATAGGTGACTCATTCACTGACATCACCCCATTCAATAGTTTTGTGTAGCAAAAAAACTAACACTGTTGTACTTTTTACAACAGCGCGACTGTTAATACTGCTGATACACTTGGGAACTTGCCAATCTGCATACTTCATGCTGTAGTTGGGACCCATGATTTCCAACACTAAAATTTCACAATTTGGAGAAAATACAAGTGTTTTTTTTCCAAATTGTGGAATTTCAGTGTTGGAAATCATTTTTTTAAATGTACCTTTCCATAAGCAACAGACGCTGTTTTGTATCTTCTCATAAGCAACTTCTTGTATTCGAAAAGATACACAAGGAGCTTTTATGTATCTTCTCATGAGCAACAGATGGTTCATTGTATCTTTTCAAAAGCAACTTGTTGCATCCGAAAAGATACACAAGGAGCTTTCATGTATCTTCCCATCAGCAACAGATTGTTTTTCAAAAATTTCACAATTTGGAAAAAATACACTTCTAACTGGTGGAAATTTCCAGTGTTCCACATTCATTTGAAAGCGTGAGATGAAACGCAAAAACTCCGAATTTGGCGTTGGAGAGTAATATTTCACCTTCTGGATGAATGAATGTTGGGTGCGTGATACCAACAATGAGAGCAGGGTGCGGAACCACTAGAACGCCTGGAAATGGGAACACTCCAGAATGCTGGAAACTGGAACACTTCTGGAAGCTGGAGTGGACATGTAGAAACTAAGATTAATGCTGCCAGCCAATGTAAAAGTTGGAACACCGTTGATAATCGATGGAAAGTACATTTTAAGAGAACATTGTGGCCGATTCTCTTCGACTGAATTTTCCGAAACAGGTGTTGGAGTAGGAGTCTGTATTTTCCGAACGAATCAGGTGCTGATTCTGTTTTTCCTGCAGCATGGAGTACGACATCTGGGTCAAAGGCTTTTCCGATTTGATGAATGAACGCGGGAAATCGGATGAAGTGGTCGGGAGTTTTCCCTCTGCAACACTCGACACTCGACAGCTCATGAATGCGCCGCGAAATCTTAGTTGAGTTTTTCCATCGCCAGGAAATTCCATTACTGGAAAATCCTCAGAGGATTTTATTCGTATACTGGACTGCATCGGTAGGAATCATAAACACGTATTGTTAGATGCACACGCAATGTAGGGTATGAATATTAGACAAATATTTAGTCACTGATTTCGAAGTTGATAATAAATGGCTTGAATAAAGCTGCTTAATAAAGAATAGAATTCAAAAATGAAAGAATGGAACCTTTATTTATTTTTCCTATATACAATATTAGAACATTTTTTCAAGTCATTATTTTCCTTTTAATTTCTCTTGTTCTTCTTCCTTCTTCTTCTTCTCTTTCCCACTCCTTCTTCTTCTTCTTCTTCCTTTTTTTCTCCTTCTTCCACATCCTCTTCTCCTTCTACTCCTCCTCCTCATCCTCCTCCTTCTCCTTCTCCTTGTTCTTCTCCTTCTCCTTCATCTCCTCCTTCTATTCCTTCTCCTCATCCTGGGACCATCAGTACCAAATCAGTACCCCATCAGTACAACATCATAAAGTGCATACAGATATACGCGCCGCGAACATGAGACATTCACTTTTAGTCACACTGATTATATCTGTATTTTTACAGAAACGGTAAGATACAGATATGAAAAGCTTGGCATCAGCTGATTAAAAGTGAATTGCTCAAGTTCGCGGCGCGTATATCTGTACGCAACTTTACGTGGTACCAAATGTTCTATCATATTTCAATGACAAAAACAATTACAATATTAATTATCTAAAGAATCGTTCCCTTGTAAACAGTCACTAGACCAATTCCAATATTCCAATCCTTCCCCAGATTCTGTCCGTCTATTCCTCTCTATCCAACGCAACTCAAACCTTAATTAATTAAGATTAGTCATCACTTACCCTTGCCGAGGAGCTCTGAAAAGAAAGCATCGTCAGATGATTGAGATTTCAAGAGCCCGGAATAATTTTCGAAAAAGCCGTCCTTCTGCCCGGTTCAGCGTTCCAATAAAACGCATGAATAGACGTTGAACGTGGAGAGCAGAAAATGGGGGCTTTGCAATTCCAACTGCTATCGCTATTGTCTTGCGAAAGGTATCATCCCTTATTTCTTAGACGAACATTTACCTACCCTCTTGCTCCTTATAATACCTACTCTATTCTCCAACATTATCATTCCTTGAATACTCCTCTCTCTATCTCTCTCAATCACCTAAATACTTGTTTCTCCACCTCCCTCATTATCCTGAATTCTCTCATCTCCATTCTTCTCATTTATCTATCTCTTTTGCTGCTTTGATAACTCTATCCTTCATCTCTCTCCCTCCCCTGAATTCTCTATCGTATTTCTCACTCATTCCCCTGAAAACTGTTCACTCTTTCTCCGTCATCCCACTGAATACTCCTTTCTCCATCTCTCTCACTCACCTGACTCCTCCTTCCTTTCCCTTGTTCCACTTAATACTCCTTTCTCCATCCCACTCATTCCTCTAAATACTCCTACCTCCATCTCCTATCTCCCTCAATCCCTTAAATACTCCTTACTTCATCTCTCTCATTCCCATGAACACTTCTTCTTCCATCTCTCTTGTTCCACTGAATACTCCTCACACCATCTCTCTCATTCCCATAAATACTCCTTGATCTCTCTCATAATCCTGAGTACATCTTTCTTCATCTCTCTTGTTCCACTGAATACTCCTTTCTACATCTCTCACATTCCCATATATACTCCTTTCTTTATCTCTTTCATAATCCTGAATACTGTATTATCTATCCCACTCATTCCTCTAATTACTCCTTCCTCCATTTCTCTTCTTCCACTGGATACTCCTCACACCATCTCTCTCATTCCTCTGAATACTCCTTTCTCCATCGATCTAATTCCCCTGAGAACTCTATTCTCCATATCTCTCTCTCATTTTCCCAAATACTCCTTTCTCCATCTCTCCTGTTCCACTGGATACTCCTCGCACCATCACTCTCTTTCCCATAAATACTCCTTCCTTTATCTCTCTCACTCACCTGAATTCTCCTTGCTCCATATCCCTTGTTCCACTGAATACTCCTTTCTCCATCTCACTCATTCCTCTAAATACTCCTTTCACCATCTCTCTCATTCCCATAAATACTCCTTCCTTTATCTCTCTCATAATCCTGAATACTCTATTATTCATCTCACTCATTCTTCTAAATACTCCTTCCTCCATCTCTCTTGTTCTACTGAATACTCCTTTCTCCATCTCACTCATTCCTCTAGATAATCCTCTCTCCATCTCTCTCATTCCCCTAAATACTCTATTCTCCATCTCCCTCTCTCATTTTCGTAAATACTCCTACCTCCATCTCTCTTGTTCCACTGGATACTCCTCACACCATCTCTCTCATCCCTCTAAATACTAATTTCTCCATCTCTCTCACTCACCTGAATCCTCCTCTCTCCATCACCCTTGTTCTCCTAGATGATATCCTCCCCTCTCATTCCCCTGTATACTCCTTTCACCATCTCTCTCTTGTTCCACTGAATACTCCTATCTCCATCCTTATTCTTTGGTTCTATCCTCTCCTCTCATTACCTCTCTCTATCTATCTTATTCTCCTGAATAATCCTATTTCCATCTCTCTTATCCCTCTGAATACTCATATCTTTATCTCTTCCAATCTCGCTTAATACTCCTATACTCATCCTTCTTATCCCACCGAATACTTCATTCTCCATCCTTTTCTCTCGGTCTGTTCACTTCTGATTTCTCCTATTTGTTCCGACTCAATCACTCCTGTAGTTACTTGCTCGTCTTGACTCTTGACTGCCAACACTCAACACTAGCTTCCAATTTACTTAACCTTCTGAATTGTTAACCTGAAGCCAAATCAAGCAAAGAGCACAAATCACACGTGTTAATGCAATTTACGCAATCGTCAGTAATTGCTTTGATTCTATTCGAATATTTGATTGTGTTCTATTGACTGAAACAATAAATCATCTTTAGTATTAGGGTAACCGTCCACTGGAACCGTATCCAAACGATCCGTTCGTCCGTTGGATCGAACGAATCTGCCGGCCGTTAATTCGGCCGAATATGGTCGTCCATTGGAACCGTTTACGTCAGTCTAGTTCAGTAGTAGGCTGGTTGCCAATTATTGAATTAACTACATTGATCATAGCCACCAATTTTTTTCATAAACAATTATTATATTGAGATTTTGGGAAATGGGTTGAAGAAAGGAGACGGGGCGGCGCTACCATTACACTGTGCAAATATTTCCTTAATGGTTTATCCTCCAACTGTGGACTGTCACACTCTATTGTCCTCTGATTCTGCTTCATTAACCTCATTAGTAGCCGGAGTGGCCACGTCTGCTTTCTTGAAGGCAGTTTCAGCTGGTAGAGACTCATCTATTACTTTTCACCTTACCTGTTACTTGTATTCTTACTTTATTTTTGAATCTAGATCAGTGTTCAAGTACTTGTTATTCAGTTATTCCCAATGGTTCATTTTGATGAAACTCAACTTGCTCACAAGCTGTATACAGACTAACTTGAATTATATACAATTCGTGGTTACACACCACGTGCGCTATTCATCAGCTGATGATATGTCTATGTCAGTATTTAGTATCATCATGTACACTGAATATAATAGGACGTAAGAATGAGTATGAAAGGACGTAATCTTTATTAGGAAAATAAAAAATAATACCTTCTTAGTATGACTAAATTTGTACTTATAATCGATAGTAATGTGTGTGTTTATCCAATCAATGTAGGCTACCACTTTAAGTAATCAGACTGGGCCACCAATTTATTCCTCAGAGTGGAATCCTTAACAATAAACCACGAAAATGTTGAAACTCATTAACAATAGGCGACCACTAAAGGGTCACTAGAGCTTCTACCTGTTTATCCATTGCTTTCGGCGGCCCGTCTCCTTTCTTTTACCCTGGAAAATGATTAAACAAATAGGCTAACTAATAAATTAGTTAATCATTATAATAATCTTATCTTCAGATCCTATTTGTTCAACAATCTTTGTCCACAGAATCCTTTAAACATCACGACGATGATATCTTTTGTCTCGCATATCCCACAATGGAACATGCTCTTGAACCAAACGCATCAACTTTTTATTGTCCATGGTTTGAACTTTATAAAACAGAACAAGTTCAAAAAACAAAAACAGACAAGACTGTGAAACAATTTTGAGGTTTGGATGATGTTGCCTCAGCTCGACTTCGTCCGGATAGAGCCGGAAAATCCCATTCAATCCGGATCGAAAACTTGATCGGCCGGAGACGGCCGTGCACGGAGGTATGAACCTGTTGCAATGGACGATTATCTATAGCTTTCTTTGTTAGGGGATCTTTCGGATAAGTTCGGTAGTTTTCGGCCGATGCTAATTCGGACGAATTCGGTTCCAGTGGACGGACCAAGTCTTGAAGGTTGTATGAGAGATATTCTGAGTGATAACTATCTCCTCATGGATTCTGCAGTATTAATGAATACAGTATGTTTTAAACGGTCTTCAGTATCAATGTTGTATCATAGAGAGACAATAGCGTGAACAATAGCGACAAACAATACCTTACGCTATTGTTTCAGTTGTTAGCAGTTTTAATTGATCAACATTGTTATAGAAACATTCAAGCTGAAACTAAATAAAAGTTTTCTCGGCAACTATAATCACAACTACAAAAACTTCTTACAACTTAATCAACTCTATAGCAGAGAATAATGAAAGACTTCAAAGTATCAGCCTGAAAACTTCTAGTATATCTCTCACGAAATCAATCAAACCAAAGAACTAATTTCAAAAATCCGGTCCAAATATTAGTATCATATTTCATTATAATATTATAATTTTTGATATCATGTATTTCAGTGCTCAGAGAATGAAACAAAAGTAATATTTATAAGGATAACAGTTTCAAGAATTTGATTCAAGCCTTGTGAAATACAAATAAATTGGAAGATGAAAGAATTAATAACTGATAGTAGTTTTGATTTTTCTGCTCAAAATTTCCAAGTTTATTTTAATATTATTGAAACTTTCGGATTGTTCAGTGTTATTTCCGGCTCTTATCAACCCTTCGAAATTCAAAATTCATCAGTCATATCTCGAATACGTATTCTCTGAGTGTTAATCTTTGGTGAAAACAGAAATTTTAAACTTAACCTCACTTTGGACTATTTATGTGTCAAAATCAAGGAATTGAAGAAGTTTTGGGCATTTGCCTGTTTCTCTTTCCAAATATCGTGTTTGTGACTGTTCTAATAACTAGTACTCCACTTGTCACAGTAGTGATTATCGAAGATGCGCGCAATTATTCTGGTGGTCTATGAATTTATTATATTATAGGATGACAGTTGAACGTGAGAATCACTATTCTCTCAGAAAACCTTGTTATAAGGATGAAGAATGCGTTGAATTATAAATAATAGTATACAGCACAATTTACAGTAGACACTAGCAGACAGATTCAATTAGAATAGAAAGATTGTGACAATGTGCTCACAGACCTGTTCTGTCAAGCATCTGGGAAAAAAGGTAGTTCTATTTGCAGGAAAGGTGGCTTTTACTGCAGAACAAGAAATTGAAAAGAGCCTTATCGTCGAGTGATCGAGGGAGGGAATGTTTCCCAGGGCTTAAACTGACACAGGGACAGAAATGAACGACAGAAAAGAAGCAAAGCAAATGGAGAAAGATGAGAACAATTCGTTGCAAGATGACTCTGTAGATCTGTACGAAGGACAACTGCTATTTGTTATACTCGTTCTGGTGGGAAGGGTCTCAAATTTGGGGCGAGACAGAGATAGAAAACCAGGGAGAGACAAGGGTAGAGTGGGATGGAGAATACAGAGAGTTAAGATGCTGGACAGAGATGAAGAATACGGAGAGACGAGATGCTGGAGAGAGAAAAGATAGAGCCGATCATCGGAGAACTTAATCGAAGCCTTTACTTTTTCGCCGCGACTTCTCTAATTCAGCTGGGAAAGATGAGCTCCTCTGGGAATTCCATTCCATTGCAACTCTTTCCCTTTTTTAAGTGCTATCGACCAATTGCAAAAGCCTTTTCACTTTGACAAGAGTACTGCCGTTTCTTTTCCTATAGGTTCTCGTTGATCTCAGCCTCTGAAAGTATCGATCCTTTTGATCTTTTGTTTCATTTTGATGACGGGAACTCATTTATCTGCATGAATTGAGTTTACTCTTAAACTCAGGGTCTTATTTATATGCATTAATTGAATTCACTATGAGGATGAGGAGTTGAAGAACAATATATCACCCCTCACTTTTGTTATACTCTTTGATAATACTCACTCCACTTCTTGTCGATTCAAAGTTCTGCTTTCAGTTCCAGAAATAATTTGAAGCTCTTAGCTCAATGAAAAAGGATTCATTAAGAATTTTGATTAATATATACTACAACTTATAGATTTGTGTTGATAACTTTCAGATTTTTGTTATACTCTTTGATAATATTCATTTCACTTCTTGTCGATTCACTGTTCTGCTCTCAGTTCCAGAAATAATTTGAAACTCTCATCTCAATGAAAAAGGATTCATTAAGAATTTTAATAAATATGTGTACTACAACTTTCAGATTTGTGTTGAGACACCTTATCTATGAATGAGAACCGTCTCATTCAAACTTCATCCATTTTTCATTGATCAGAAAGGGAAAATTTGAAACGCAAACTGGTCCTTCAATGTCGTTTTAAGGATCTGCTTCAAGTTCCATCTATGAATTTTTGTAAATCTCAGGTCAATGAAAGAGGATTCTTTAGGGATTTTAAGAATAATGTACTACAGTTTTCAGACCTTTCATCTATGAATTAGAATAGTCTTCTTTCAAACTTCATCCAATTTCAGTTGATCATAGAAGAAAGAAAACCCATCTGGATAATGAATGATTCATTACTAATAATACAGTCCACTAAGAACAGACAAAATGCTTGTGAAAGTTGTCATTTTTTACGGTTATTTATTAGAACAGTCTTCATCCAGTTTTCATTGATAAAGAAGAAAAAAATAGACGCAACCTGGTTATTGAATGATACACTACTACACTACTACACTGGTTATTGGATGATTCACAAATACAATTCACTCAAAACGTAAAAAATGCTTGTGAAAGTTGTCATTCATTTTTATTTTTCTCTTTTCAGGAGCAGAACTTTTGTTCTGTATTGTAATCATTATTCCACTCTGTATATAAAGATTACTGTTGGATAAGTGATAACTACATTTCTTGTTCATAACTATTCAGAAAGTGAAATCATTGGTAGCCTAGGATTATTATTAATTGACAAAAAAAACAGACTAGAACTAACAACTGCTTCTTCATTCCATCAATGGTAGCCACAATTGATTAATCGAACACTGTATTCATAGATGATAGAAGACTACATATTGTGTTTTTTTCCATCGTACCATCAATAGATTCGATATCAAAATGAAGGTCCCTCTAAGAACGTTGCAACTGTCAAAATTCCATGAAGTGTTTATACAAATTCTACAATATTTCATACGTCATAATAAATACAATATGTAAAAATATAAACAATAATTATGATGAGTATGTCTTGGTATTATTGCTAGTACATAATTGTGTGACTAGCAGGTAACCCGTGCTCCACAAGGGTCCAATCGAGAACTTGACAATTTGAAAACTTTACCTACTGAAATCTTGAAGATATTAGAATGGACCTATACTCATCATTAGTGAATAAAGAATGTATCACGCTGAAATTTCAAGTTAATTTCTCCAGTGGCTCAGACATGATGATGACGTTCATTTATGAATTTTTCATCCTGTACATGTGAAAACCAATTTTTCCCTCTATTATTGGCCGAACACAGTGAGGTCTATATTTTTTTAACTCGGATTCTATTTTGTCTGTATGTATTTAAAGCATTTACGGCCAAACGCATTGATAGAACTCTATGAGATTTGGCAGGAATATTCCTTTTTCAACTGCGCATCGATGTATACACAAAGTTCATCGAAATTTTGCATTTTAAGGATAATATGGAAGGAAAATGAATTTCTCAATACTCCGATATCACTATATTCATATATCATATATTCATTTTATTATTCATATATTATTATATTATATATCCATTATATTATTCATATATTATTATATTATATATTATATATTATTATCACTATATATATCACTATATTATTATATCATCTAATCTGGAGATGGGATTAATCAGACTATAGAATTATTCATAATCAATCAGCTGACAAGTGGATTATTCATTGCGTGTATTACACAGATGTCTGGAGAAGCTGGTGAACAGAAGCATAAGGTATATAGTTTCAATCAGGTACTTTTGGATGAGAATACTGCGTGAGGTCTACTGCTCACAGAACTACTAGTATAAAAGGAAAAAGGAGCCTCCTTCATACGCCAATATGAGAGTGGAAATCAGACTATAGAATTATTCATCATAAATCATCTGACAAGTGATTACACAGATGATGTGTGGAGAAGCCAGTCCATTGCTGTATTTCCATAAGGTCTATAGTTTCAATCAGGTACTTGTGGATGAGAGAACTATGTGAGGTCTACTGTTCACAGAACTACTAGTGGATAATGGAAAATATATAGATTAAATATGACAGAATATATCTATTTCTATATTGTTGATGAGAGAATCCTGTCAAATCTCCTAACAATGAGTTTGCCAGCGTGAAAATTCGCGAACAAATTGATCGTGAGACGATGGCTGATTGATTGATCTCAACACAATGGAAAATTTAGAGCTGAAGTGAACATAAAGCTCACACACATATATCTTTTGAAAGCGGCTGTCAACGATGCCCCATTGTGCTCCAATCGGCTTTCCAAGTGTTCTATTAGAGTTCGCTCAAACTTCTTCAACGCATTTGACAGCAGCATCTCAAACTTTTCTCGATAAAACCGCAAGAAATCACCGCGAGACCCATAAACTTCACCATTCACGTCGGACAGTTTGTTAAACTTCAAGTCACAACTATTCAGCTTAAGTCGCAGTTTAATGTATTTATATAGATGGGCTTTTGTTGTTGGTTATGGTGTGAACAGGACTGATACACTAGGATAAAATGAAAGTTGTGTTGTAAAACTTGAAAAAACTTCGAAGTTTTGATTCATGATAATCGCAAACTGTGCAATCGAACTTCAATAAAAAAGTCGACAATCGCAAATCGTGCAACCAACCTACAATAAGAAAGTGCTATCCTCAGAATTTTACCTTGAAATTCGGAATTTTTTTTTCCTACCAATAATATCAATCAAACAATATACCGAATACCGAATAAATTGAAGATAATATTATGACAAATCAATATATTGTATGTTTAGAGTACATCTATGAGTCTTTGGAGATGATGTTCTCATTCTAGAAGAACAAGATCAAACATAGAATATTAAATCTGAAAACAAAAAGAATTTGTTAACAAAATGTTAATAACTCAATCCTTATAGATTCTATTAGATTGAACAGAACTTGACAAATACATATGTTCATCATGTGTATGATGAGTTATATTCAATCTAATAGAATCTGTAAGGATCAAGTTATTAACAAAATGTTAATAACTTGATGGAAACGCAGCTTTATTCTTTGTATCATCCACTTAATATTCTGCACTCCACATTTACTTATTCTACATAGAATAATGAGCATGTCATTCAAAGAGCACTGGCTTGATATGATAGCTTTTTCAGTTATAACAATGAGTAACGTGACTTAATAAATGACTAACGTGACAAGTAATAACTAGATACATTTCCCAAGCTCAGCAAAAGCAAATGAGAAAACAAGAATCGTGATCTGACTCATTAAAAATAATCCTCAACGCATTTCTACAGTTTCCAGTCACGCCTCCTGGGACATACATGCGATTTAAAATATAGTACATTTCCAACACGTTAAATACACATAAAGAATGACTTTTAGAATGATCAGCTACGAATTCAATTACATTCTCACCACGAGTTTAGAATATTTTACTAGGGTGGGAGGACCATCTCAGCGCCTAATAATACTAATCAGTCGCTAGTAAAATCTGTAGTTATGCAAAATAGTCTGTTCTAAATATTCAAATGGAACAAGCCAAGCAATACGAGGGGCATTCAGTGAGTTATCCCAGTTCTTTCAGCTTCGTACGTGAATTTATTACTATCCCTTATCAAGTCGTCAAGTTTTGTTCCAGTGTTTTGTATAAAGGTGCGTACAGACTTTAGCTCTGCTCCGCAATCGAACGTCATTCGAGCAGATCGATTGATGATCGACCGGGGAGCAAGAGTGGAACGCGAGAAGAGCTAGCATCTCCCGTAACGTTCATGATCGGAGCGATTGCAGAGCGAGTGCGGAGCGTGCGCGGAGCGTGTTGGAGGCGAGTATATCTGTACACACCTTTATAATAACATCACAACTAATCAGAAAGGAAAGAGAATTATTTGAAAACGATCCATACTTGATCAATGATGTATTTTTACATATTTTGTATATTATGTACTGAAATCTTCTGAACAAGAATAAGAAGATCCAATGAATCAAATAATTTGTTCATTATCTTCTCAATAGTTCTAAACAAAACTGAGAAGATCATTATGCAAATAGTTCTAAAAATAGTATTGAACAAGATTGTAACATGAAACTCCCATGTGTTGGATGTGGTTCCCCTATACAGGAAAATATTGCATGATTCACTTTTTGTTTATATACTTGTTGTTCTGCAACAATCACGATCTATTCCATGCTTCTAGAACTTTTGTAGCTTTTATGGATCAGAGCTATTCATATCACGGGTATTATAGTGAGTTTCTCCCTAACATGAGCATGATAATATCAAACCCCTATGATAAAAGTTTCGCCAAGATGGTATCAGAGCATAAGACTGTATTAGCATTGGAATTATTCCATGTTGTTTTTTTGCATGAATGTTATATCATGTGATGTTAACTGTATTGTTGTTTCATTCCCGAGTGGCTGTGAAGATGATATTGTGGTAGTTATCCGTAATATTATAATACAGGAGAGAATTGGCTTATACACGTAGAAGATGATAAATTCACGAATGGTGCATTATCACGTCTAAACTACTCAACTGATTAACTTGCAAATAGATTCTCAATGAGAAGTACAGATTCCTGCAGTTGATCATGGAGGGTAGGATTGAAGGAAGACGCCGGCCTGGAAGAAGGAAAATATCCTGGTTAAAGAACCTGAGAGAATGGTTCAACATTGACTCAACATCTCTGTTCCGAGCTGCAGCAGAATCTAAATTGCATTGATGATCGCCCATCTCCGTCGCGGAGCCGGCATATAGAAGAAGAAAATAGATTCTCAATTTACCGAGGACGGTTGTAGGCCTATTTTCAATCCTTCAAGATTTCAGTAGGTCAAGTTTTTAATTTGTTGAGTTTTCAATTAGACCCTTACGGAGCACGGGTTACCTACTACTACTGAATAAAAGCACTAAATGTTGCCGAATCACAGAATTATCAAAAATCGAGGTACCGGTTACGGTTGTTACCAAGAATAGTAATTAGATATATTCATATATCATACTATAGACCTATACTATCATAGGGTTGTTACACCAATATCACTCCATGGTAGACTGAAACTGAAGTAATGAGTAGCCCCGTATTAAGGCTGTGCAAAGGCTGAAAATCAACTTTCTACTGGTGATATTTTTAAGTTTTTCGATTTGTATATTTTATTTATCTATCTATGCAATATGACAATTTCCACTGAGTCTAACAAGACCCATAGTGGTAGAAAACAAAATAGCACTGTACATGAATAAACTATAAGTATCAATGTAAAACTAAATTATAATAGATGAGCACAGTAAAAATTAATATAGATTACTACAAAAACAAGATAGAAATAGAAAAATGTGAAGGAAAAAAAAGTCCTGCAGTTCCTGAACCCATGCAAAAATCAATATCTACATTTCATAAGTGAGTAATTATGAAAAAAAGGAATACAACTTCTCCTCGCTAGAGCTAGTGTCGGTGTACTCTCTTTTAGAATAGTGATAAGGTTAAGTATATCATCAAGCTATCAAAATAAAAAGTTTTCTCAGGAAAGCATTTTTTTCAATCATTACTTCTTGAGATATAAGCGCCTAAAGTTCGAATTTTAGGGAGAGAACATTTCAAATTTTGAAGAACATAGATCCATGAGACTTAGAGGATTGATTCTTCACGGTATTGTTGATCCAGTAGAACAAAAATTTTCTGAAAATATCAATTTCAAAGAAAGTTATTCAATTCACCAAGAATAACTCTAATGACTAAAAAAAAAATTTTTTTTTGTCATTTTTAGTAAATTGGATAACTTCATCAGAAAATTGATATTTTTAAACAATTTTTGTTTTACTAGATCAACAATACCATGAAGAATCCTCTGAATCTCATGGATTTATCTCTTACCGGATTTGAAATGTTCTGTCCCAAAAATTTAAACTTCAGGCGCTCATATCTCAAAAAGTAATGATTGAAAAAAAATGTTTTTCTGAGAAAACTTTCTAATTTTTTTAGCTTGATCATATACAATTCGAAAAACTTTGAAAAATATCACCAGTAGAAAGTTGATTTTTAGCCTTTGCACAGCCTTAATGCTGAAGGCCGAGCACCGTTATTCGTGAAAACCGTGAGGCTGTGATCTACAATCAAGGTGAACGTCAGTCATTGGCATAGACAAGCTTCTTCCCAATTAACTGTCAATACAAACGTTACAAAATGACGGCGATTTTAACAGCAAGAATAGCAATGTAAGCTTATCAAAAAATTACTTGCTACGAAATCAATATAGAAGTGTTCCAAAGACATGGAAAAATAATGAAAAATAAACAGTAGAAAATACTACAACAGATAATACATCATGAAATTTAATTGATGATGTTGTATCGGTTGAAATGAATCTGATTCTATGAACTCAGCTTAGAATAATATTACCATCTGTTACTCAAGTTATTTCGAAAGCCTCCAGAATATTAAAAAAACTGTATTGTTATTGAAATGCATAAACTCAACATTCTTCTTGGCCTTGAACTTGTTAACGTTTATCATAGAATAATGATCAGCAATGTAAGCTTATTAGAAAGTTACTTGCTATGGGATTGCTATAGAATTCCCATCACATATATGTTTTCCAACCCCTTAGAAAAATTAAACTGTAGGAATTTGATATTCCTGGAATAATAATTAGATATTGGATAATAATAAGATATTATATAATAAATCAATAATTATTAAAAATGTCATCAGTATATTATAAACTAATGATCAATTAGTTTTGTAATTATTTTCAGTAGTTGCGGAAGTGATATTGTGGTAGCTATCCATACAAAATGATTGGATTGACATTGATTTATGAAGCTACTGAAATTATTGAAACACATTCGAATATAACAAGTACTTTTTTGATAGTGTTGTGATGAAATGAGAGGGTACTTGATATATCCAATATTATCTTTCAAGAGACTAGATATTGTCCAACCACGAATTTCAAACCACACATCTTATAAACCTGGAGCAAGTACTCTCTAGAGTTCTTACAGTTCTCTCAGTACTGTAGTTTCTAGATTTGAGAGTAACAGTTTTCTTGATATGTATCTATTGAAACCATGCTAAGATTGAGAAAGCAGACATTGGCCTAACTGTAAAAGACAATCATCATGATCAACATCTTCACTTCAGGCATTAGCAGGTTTATTGATTAACCTGTTCCGGTCTATAGTTCTATAGTTCTATAGTTTTGGTCTATAGTTCTATAATTTTGGACTTCAAACATCTTCACTTCAGGGATTAGGTTTACTGATTAACCTGTTCCGGTCTATAGTTCTATAGTTCTATAGTTTTGGTCTATAGTTCTATAGTTTTGGACTTCAAGTGGCATTCTACTAGGTGGCATTCTATACAATTGACTGCAGCAGTTGCGTCTATTTTGTATGGGCTTACTTCCATTTTGTCATCAACATCTATACTATAATAATGGAAAGAACTGGCTTATACACGTGAGGGATAGGAAATTCACGAATGACGCAGCATCACGTCTTAACTACTCAACTGATTAACTTGAAATTCTGTATAAAGATTCTGAATTAACCGAGGATGGTTATAAGCCTATTTAGCCTATAAGATTCCAGTAGGTCAAGTTTTCAATTTAGTTTCTGTAGGTTCCTTACAGACCTATGAGGTCCATAAGGCGAACAACAAATGTTTGTATATTATATGCTTGATTTGATGAATAAAGAATTTGAATTTGAATTGGAAGACCTTTGCGGAGCACGGGTTAACTGCTAGTGAATAATATACATGAGACTGATTGCTGAAGACTGTCTCCAACTACAACTGGTTAGATAATCTACTCGCTGTTGATCGGAGTAGACTAAACTATACAAATCCTCGTGATTACGAGATGTCTTCCGGCTACACTACAAATAATATCAATCTCATCAACGGGAAATTGTTGATTGTTGCCTGGTAGTGAGGCAAATTCGACTCGAAATGAAGATTGGTTTTGGATGCAGCAGTCAGGAACGACAAGACAGATTGATGTGGATTCTGACTGGGGCAGTGAGGCATTAGGCGCAAATGAGAGTGAGTCAGTCCGACCTCACAGCTTTCTGTTAATCAATAATCTAAGGGGTTGATCGGACCCCCCGCGAGAGGATGGGGTGTGAGAGAGTTCGTGGTCGCCCCTGTGTACTTCCTTCGATTGTTTACTCTCCCACTCCACCGCTAGGCAAACAATCAGAATCGCTCATTTCACCCGTGAAACGCCTCAGTCTGGGATAAAATTGGTCGACTCGTGAAACGCCAAAACTTGACTTCTGGGATAAATTTGGTCGACTCAAACAATGACTCGCCTTAATCAATGCCGATAACAAAATCTGCACTGTTGACAGGGGCTGTCACATCAATGTTGACGATCTCCATGTGAATGGCGTCAATCAAATACATTGTAATCATAATTCTAGCGGTGTCAATGGAGCCAATCAAATGAATGAATAAATAAATTTATTTTGCCAAAAACAAAATAAAAAAGCTTTACAAAAAGAAAATATAAGTATATGCTACTGCACTTAAACCAAGATACATAAATGCATTGTAATCATGATTCTAGCGGTTTAAATGACGCCAATCGAATGCATTGTAATCATAATTCTAGCGGTGTGAATGGCGCCAATCGAATGCATTGTACTCATAATTTTAGCAGTTTGAATGACGCCAATCAAATACATTGTAATCCTAAATCTTGCGGTGTGAATGATTGGCGCCAATCAAATGCATTGTACTCATAATTCTAGCGGTTTTAATGACGCCAATCAAATGCATTGTACTCATAATTCTAGCGGTGTGAATAGCGTCAATCAAATACATTGTACTTCTAGCGGTGTGAATGGCGCCAATCAAAAACATTGCAATCATAATTCTAGCGATGTGAATGGCACCAATCAAATACATTGTATTCATAATTCTAGCGGTGTGAATGATGCATTGCAATCATAATTGCAGCGCTGTTTTTTTTTTATTGTCTGCACTCGTCCATTTTCCCGGCCACTGAACAAGCATCCATGTTGTATCACAACGCCTCGGATGTTGTGCTATGGATTGGCAAACAATTCAATCGTTCCAGTTTTCCAAGAAAAATGATAAGGAAAAGCTGCTGAAAATCAATCATCAATGTTCTCTCAATACACCCAACAATTCAATTCGTGGAAAATCTCTGTGTTTTCTGCAGGCAACATATTTGGAAAATCTCTGAAAAATTCTTTTTAAAGGGGGAAAAATCACTGCAAATACACTCAAAAATTATATTCGTGGAAAATCTCTGTGTTTTATGTAGGCTCCATATTTGGAAAATCTATGAACAATTTTTTTGAGGAGGAAAAATCACTGCAAATTCAAGAGAGATTTCCACGTGCAGTTCCAGGAAATAATATCATACTCTCGAGCTACTGGAAAGTTCACCTAGAAAAATTCAATATTGATCTCTCTTCCATTCATTTGAAGAATAAATTTGTTTAGAATGAGTTTCGGAATAGAATATTGTATTGAGTTTTCAGTGTATTGTTCACTCCACTTTAGTTTGAATTGGATGCTTGTATACGGTAATGAATAAGAATGAGATGAAATATTTTATTGGTAGAAATAAAAAATTAGAGTTGTTGAACTATATTATAATAGTATCATTTTTATTGAGTGTTTTGTGTCTTTTCTACTTCACTTTAGTTCGAATTGAATGCTTGATTATTTTACTATAATGGATAGAAATTAAATGATTTTTGACAGGGATAAAAAATTTGAGTTATTGAACTATATTATTATAGCATCATTCGTATTGAGAGTTCAGTGTCCTGCTCACTCCACATCAATTTTAATTGAATGCTTCATTATTTATTTATTTATTCACAATTCAAATGACACTAATGCAATAACATTATAGGAGATAAAATAATAAGGTGCTATTTTTCTTCCAAATTTATAGGTGACAAAGTCCAAGATAATGTTAGAATTTCACGTGTAGGCCTACAATTTTTATAAAATTTTAGTCCATAATAAACATGGAAACTATTAATTTTGAGTTTAGATGACTTGAATTAATAAATTAATAAGTAATATTCCACTCAATTATCACTTGAGACTAAGACTATCGATTATTATTCTGTATTGGAAAAAAATGAAATGAAATATTTTATTGACAGGGATGGAATAAGTAAGATATTGAACTATATTATTATAATAGCATCATTTCACTTGTATTCAATCAGAGTATCTTAAAAACTTTCTCCTGAAACCCTAATAGTTATCAGTAGTAGTACACTATTAGAGTAGTCACTATTAAAGTAGAGAGACTGATATAGAGTATCAGTGACTATTAAAGTAGTCAGTAGTAGTATTGATAGTAGCTGGGTTACCGTTTTCCCTGATAAAGTAGTTAACTACCTCATCACATTTGTACAAATAACAAGCAACTTTAATTGAGAGAGTTTGGCATTTCGACATTCGCATGGGAATTCCCAGACGGGATTTGAATTTGATGAAGGTTGGGAATGGAAAAAAAACATCATGAGAGTTGATTAAATACATTGCTTCCCCTCCATTATCCATCGAAATCGATTGGGGCGTTTTTGTTGGAACAATATTATTAGCGAAACTTGTTGGCGTTTCAATCCGTGAACCCCGTTCCTGTGTTTTGTTACGGATTTGACAGATAACTCTCGATTAACTACCGTGAGCAAGACAGAGCCTGGGTCATCTAAATCACTCACTGGAACGAGAGATCTGTTTCTGACATGCTGCATAGTGCTTGAAAGGGATTGCCTGTACAGCCGAGTGGCCAGTCTACCAGCTGTCCGAATCAAAATTCATGAGGAAGTCCCCTCTCCATAGCTGGTAATTACAGTAGTAATTAGTGACGATGTAATGTTAATTAACTTCTGTATGACCCTTGTTGACTGGGACATGGACAACCTATCTGGTTTGTGGGCGTGCTCGATTAGAGTCGGGTCCAGTCTAGGAATAGATCATCGGATGGATCTAGTCTAGATAAATAATATAAGAATTCAGATAAACAAGTAGATAATCCGCGAATAGATCACAGTATATGTGAAATTTAGTTCAAATTCTACATTCTTGTTGTCAAAGTTCAATAGTTCTTCATTCAGTATCAATTATATTGATTAATAGTGTATATTCTCAAATTTTTTGAGAGTAGAGAGTTTTGGTAGTTAAATCTCTCCAATTTGGTAGAGAGTTAGTGGGGAGGATATTTTTATTATTCTTCCCAAAGAATGGACATTGATATGTCCAAAGCTCCGCCAATTTATGTAGATGCATAACAATATGATTATTATCTATAGTTATTATATTACAAATTGCTTTTTCATATCATATACAGTTCTATAGTTATTTTCCCAGTCTATATTATGTAAATTCATCTATAATTTTGCTGTATTGTAAGCTATTGTATATAAGTGTATAAGCCAGTATATATTGTAATCTACATAAATAAAGTACTCAATCAATCAATCAATCAATCAATTCTTATTCCTAAAACATCCAAAATTTAACATTGTTCTCTTCTGAATTATCCTAAGGGCCCGTTTCTGAGCTCGAGATTTGGCTAAGTTCTAGGCTTTAAACAGCTGGAGACGGAAAATTGGCTTCCCGAAACGGGGCGTTGTCGCAGTATTTATGATAATCTTTATTTTATCATCTCTATAATTGGAAACGTTTTTTCTTGACGAAATGAAACATTCTTGAATAATTCTAAATAGCTGAAGCTTCACACTATTTTATTTCTTGTTAACTTTTCTAGTTTTACATAATTCAATTTGAACGTGGGCTACAACTACGCCCCGTCTTGGAAAGCCAATTTTCTGACTACAGCTGTTTAAAGTCTAGAACTTAGCCAAGTCCCGAGCTCGGGAACCGGCCCTTGAAGTGGAAAAACTCTGCATAAACAGGTATCTGGACATACGCAGGATATTTGGACTATATTTTTCAATGTTATTTCAGGAATAGTAAGGGTTTTTACTTCCACTATGTATTTTTGTGATTAAATGAAATGAATAAATGAGCAATTTGTTTTGTTAGCTTTCGAATTCATCTCCATTCGTTGTGGTTCAACAGTTCCTCATCACCATATTTTTTGAAATACTTGGGCGTGTCAAATCTCGGCCAATGGCAGAGGAGCTCAACGCTCATTGGTCAACAGGTAACGGCCAATCGTACAGCTTCACACACACACTACAATGATTTAATCTACTTCGAGGTTCAAGCTCTCTAGAGATGATAGATCCTTTTGTTGTTTTTTCTTGAACCTTCTAGTTTATATAATATGAAAATGGTGTAGCAGCTGGAACTTGTATCTCAAATTGCTTTTATTAGTTAGTGGTTTCGACGGAATCAAGTGTTTTTATCTATTCTTATATATTACCCACGTTCTCTCCAGGAATATTGCAGTAATGACAGTAATTATCAATCGACATTCCCATCAAGGGTAAAACCTATTCAAAATATATGGTTCATGTTTAATGACAGTGGAGAAAGATAGCAAAACAACATTGCCAGTTGTCTGTCTCGCCACTGCTTTCCATAGAGGATGGCTGATACCGGTATTTCACTGTGATGTAATATTAACTGTTCAAAATAATTAATTACATTTTATTCGCCAAGAAGATATATTTTATACGATTTCATAATGAATTGTCATGGTCGAGATCAATTTATTTTGTCAATCAATCATATTCCTACATGATGATAAGAAACGATTTGACAACGTTCCGAAGCTGAGAAAGGATAGCGTTATCTTCTTTGTCGAATGATAGACAAGATCAGCAACACCAATGTTAATCAAATACTACCATTATAACGTGCAGATCACTTTTAAAATAATCGAGGGGTGAAAATTTTGTGAAGTGAACAACTACAAGACTTAACTATTTCGGACTATGTGTAACCTTATCTAAATTTGGGAGAGGATAGCAAAAGGTTACTTTTCTCTCCCTATCATTTTTGATGATGTACTTGTTGTGTAATCCAATAGAATCAATTAATATTGGTTTAAAAGCGGATTGATACAGTATAGATTGTACACTGTGTTATAGGTACAGAGGCTCAAGTGATTAGTTAAATTTGGTAGAGTAGCACAAGGTTACCTAAGGGTTTTTCTCTCTCACTATCATTTTGATGATGTACTTATTTTATGAACTTGTAGTTCTATGAGCAGTAGACCTCGTGCAGTTATAAATCATAGTCTCTTCTAATACTGTCAATCACAGAAAATTTTGTCCTGTTCTGTCGTGTCGGCGAGATATCAGTGTATAAACGACTAATGGCTGTTTGGGTTGTTGTATCGACAATGCTAATAATTTGATGTAAACAGCTATATGCTACTATCAAAGTCGGGAGAAAATACTATGCTACTTCAAGTTATCAATTGCATACCTCACTGCAATCACGTCGACTTGAATCTTAGACTTCACTTCGCTCGGTCAATGAGTAATATTGATGAGGTGAAAAATACAATAATTGGATGAAAGTTATATTATTATAAAATTATGAGAGCCATTTTCCGAGAAGGACCAATATGAGGTGGATCCCAAACTCATAATGTTCATGATGTGAAAAATACAATAATTGGATAAAAGTTCTATTATTATATTCGGAGCATGATGAGAGTCATTTTTCGAGAAGGACCAATATGAGGTGGATGTCGGAGGTAGAGCCTGCGACGGCAGCTCAATCAATCACTCTCCATTTATCACATTATAAGCCTGAGTGGAGCCTATCACATCCAGCAGCCAAATCGGCTGATGAAAGTTCACAAGCTAATCCTCACTGTAATTAACAACGGATCTAATCATCAGCCACCCGGCAGGCTTTGTAGATATTCCACCTAATAGACGGGATTATTTAAAAATTCCATCATCTAAATGCGAGAGAAAGTAGATTATTAAAATGCTGGTTGGTTGGGAGTTCAGAGAGTCAATCTCCATATTATTTTTAAATTTATGATGTTCATATTTCTACATATAATCATTATATTTGTTGACGCCGTTTGAATTTAATGGAGTTTGGCGCCTGAGTAGTCTACATGCGCACTCTAGTGCATAATTGTTTAATTGTTTGGTTTGTAGTTTTTAGTTCAGTCGGTTCGCATAGCTGCCTTCGTTGACAGGATAGCTCGACTCGTTTGTTGATTTGTATTTCTATCGGAAATTATTAATTGTAATTCCATGTCTCTGATCGTAGGGAATGACGATTGATTATAAAGTACATGTGAGAATTTGAGTATTTTTTATATCGAAAGTAGTAGTGAATTAATACCTAGTAGAATTAAGAAGCAGAATTCCATACATGATTTAACAACTCTCTGCAGTGCCTGGCTACATCATAAATCATGAGTCAAGTAATATTATTTACATTTCTCTTCTCCTTAATTCTTTCCTTTACCACCCAAACCTATAGGTAAAAATCACTGACTTACAGCATAGATCATCAGCCGGGGTAAGTTTTAATAATAGAGTTTTTCATTGCATCATGAATGGATTCATTAGTATTTTTCTGCCAGAATATTTATATTCAATATTAAATCGATTAAAATTACAGTCCACCTTATCAGAAATTTGTATAACTAATATTTATCCAATTAATAAAATTAATTGATGAAAACTATTAATTATCTATCATTGATTGCTGATTAATTCCAATTTATTTCATGTAATTGGTATGAAAAGAAGTTTTGGACTGTAGTCTGTTTCTTTTTCTTTAGGTTGATTGTGAATGATAAATAAATAAACATAACATAACTTATCATATTCCATTATTTCCCATTTCATCATATCTCTGTCAATCCTTATATCTCTAGCATTGTGCCACTGAATGAATTATCTGAGGGGAGAAATATTCTACTTCAATCTATCATTTCTTTCATTTCATTTCACTCATTTCATCGGAATACTTAAAGAATCTGGAAGCTGAAATTTCGAGAAGCTCATCTCAAAATATTGATGAGAAAATGGTCTTGCCTGAAGAAGTAGAATATAGAAATCTTGAATATCAATAGCTTATTATACTAGTATTTATAGTAAGATTCCTCATCAAGAAACATTTCGGTGGTCAGCTAATTGGTGGCATGGTTCTACCATAGAGAAACGATAGCATAAGTAGATATCCCATGGTATAGGGCGTTTATGTCGCAACTTTTACTGTTAAATCAAGCAGATAGTTCAGGTAGTTCTTTCCCGTGAAGCTGTGTGACGCTGGTAGTCTCTCAAATTGTGCCGTTCATACACTCTAATCCACAAAAAAAAACAGTAAAAATTAACAATAATCGACAGTAATCGGCTTGAGATAATATTGAAAGTGGCGACATAAACGCCCTATACCATGGGATATCTACTCACGCTATTGTTTCTCTATGGTTCTACACAATCTTTCCCATGATGAATAACATATAATTTGACATTTGCTCATATTATTTTGGACGTATTGTCATAATAATAATAATATTGAGTGACCTGGCTGGCTCAGGTCACGTGTCAGAGTTTTCTGGTCGCAACTGATCAATTTCAGGGCCTCTGACATGACCTAACGACTGCTTTTTAGGCAGCCGGGACCGACAGCTTAACGTGTCCATCCGAAACACGGGAGTTGCCCGAGATAAATATCTTGCCCGGGCCGGGATTTGAACCCGGGCCTCTGAATCATAAAGCCAGCATCTGATCCACTCGACTACGGCCACTCCTGTGGTATTGTCATGGAATATATAATTAGTACTTCAGGGTGTATTACAAGTATAGTATCACAGTATATTGAAGGTAGAGCAGATAGATAGATTCGGCCTGAGGAGAAAGGGAACATGTCAAAAATCAGAATTTTCCAGGGGAGAGAAAAAACTGAATACAGATAAAAGTATTGATAATTCCAAGATTGTTTTTTGTCATTAGGGTGAAAACTCTCTTAAAACAACAATTTTAATCCACTTATATAAGATTCAACCCTTAAAATTGAGTTATTTGTTAACTTCCTATTACTCATGATGATTTTATAAATTATCATTACTCAATTTTCGCCTCAACTGAAAGCAATCTAACCTCAATGCAACGCGTGAATCAAAGGTAACCTAACAATAGCATGAAAATCACAACTGACAAACAGCTAATTTTCAAATGTCTGGCGTTGAAAGGGAACATGTGTGTCATGACTAGTTCCCTTTCACTCCAGTACAGCAAAAATAAGATATCTGTTTCTCGTATAGAGAGAATGCTGACTTGTTCCCTTTCAACCCCAATCGATGTATCCCACAGTAAACAACTCATTTCAACCATAAAAAAATGAAAAATTTTGACATGTTCCCTTTCTCCTCAGGCCGATTTACATTATTGATGATACAATATGTTATGAGTAAATTGTGTTGTAGGCTATTACCCTGTGAGTTTCATGAAATTTGATTGGGGCAAAAATAATTATTAACCCTAAAGAGACACACTGGGGTGTTCCACACCCCAGGGATTTTTTTTCTGTTCTGCAGTTGACAATATCAAACAGATGGGAATTTATGCCCATTCTAAATCAGGTTTGTAGTATTGTCAACTACTCTCCACCACTTCCAGTCAGTAATAGCATTCTACAAGGTCACCAGCTCATCTTGTTCTTCGTTTGGGGTGCCTAACACCCCAGAGTGTCTTTTACGTGGGACTTTTATCAAACACTTTCATTACAAAGATTTACTTGTATTGTCACTACGAATGTGGTATGGGATGATGGATCAGATTGGAATAAATGCTATGATGCTCTACAACTTGAGATTCAAAACAATAAAATGAAGAGATGTGAGTTTTTGATGAAGTTGTCATTTGCAATGATCGAACCATTCGTTCAAACCGGATTAGGAACTCCAACACTTAGGCGGAACATACGTACTTCTAGAATTAGTATAAATATTGATAAGCAGTGCTTTACTTTTGATATCTGTATGCACTTGGAACAAAAATGATTAAGAAATGATAAAGTATAGTCTAAGTACTTGTTTTTTCATATTTTTCAAAGAAAAATGCAAAATTGAATTGGGGAGTTCAACACCCCAGTGTGTCTACTGTTTTAGCATGAAGTAAGTGTGTCTCTGTAGGGTTATATCAGGCTAGAGATGTACATGAATATCCTGTATCATCCATTTTGAGTTTCAAATAATAACCTCACCCTACAAAAAACTGAATTCGATGAAGTATCAGAATTTTGAAAGATTCACAAACGAGGTTAACTGTAGATTGTAGCACGTTCATCTCGTTTAGGAAAATGAGTAAATCCATCGAAGCCAGGGGCCACATCACTTGTCAACCCTGTGTGACAAGCACCATTTGACACTGTTCATTTTTCGGGTTCCACCCTCCAGCTATCATCAGACTAGGAACATTCTTCATGCCATAACTCCTTTAGGGCATCACATAACTCAATGTTTTCTGTCGCTACTGATCTACTGGTGTAAGCCCATAAATATCACCTGCTATAAATCAACGCCAACTGCATGCAAGTATATACTAACTTGTATACTTATATACATGTAGAGCTACCTCGTTGATACCTTCATTATGCCCGGAAACCGTGCCCTGGATATAAATGCGTGACATTTCATTAGTGACGCTTCATTTTGACATTACGTATTGACAAAGTTAATGGGCGATCGAGAACGGTTAAAATGATGGAAATTGGGATTACGGCAAACGTAAATGTGAACTGTTACAACGGGCCATTCATTTTCATGAGTCTACAATATGATTTAATTTTAAATCAAAACGATTATTAGCGCAAATGTGATGTCCACTGTTCGGCACTGTTAAATGATTTGTTTTAACAGCTGATATTTTGAAATTTTATGCCTATTTTTACTTTCCTTGCCCTATTACCATAGGTAAGAAAAGTCTACAATTTTGATAGTCTACTTGTATTGCTTTTCAAAAAAAATTAAGGTACCCGAATTTCAAATTTCTATACGTTTCAAGGTCCCCTGAGTCCAAAGAAGTGGTTTTTGGGTATTGGTCTGTGTGTGTTTGTGTGTGTGTGTGTGTGTGTGTGTGTGTGTGTGTGTGTGTGTGTGTGGTGTGGTGTGTGTGTGTGTGTGTGTGTGTGTGTGTGTGTGTGTGTGTGTGTGTGTGTGTGTGTGTGTGTGTGTGTGTGTGTGTGTGTGTGTGTGTGTGTGTGTGTGTGTGTGTATGAGTGTATGTGCGTCTGTGTACGCGATATGTCATCTCCCAATTAATGGAAAAGCTTGAAATTTGGAACTTAAGGTCCTTACACTATAAGGATCCGACACGAACAATTTCGATCAAATGCAATACAAGATGGCGGCTAAAATGGCGAAAATGTTGTCAAAAACAGGGTTTTTCGTGATTTTCTTGAAAACTGCTTCAACGATTTTGATTAAATTTATACCTGAAATAGTCATTGATAAGCTCTATCAACTGACACAAGTCCCATATCTGTAAAAATTCCAGGAGCACCGCCCTATCTATGCAAAGTTTGATTTTAGATTCCCAATTATCAGGCTTCAGATACAATTCTAACAAATAAATCCAAGTGGAAAAGATTCAGCATATGAATCTCTACAATTTATGTTTTGTAACATTTTCACCTACAATTGAAAATAAGCTTGAAATTCGAGAAAATGTGATTATTCAATTACAAACTGTTGGCAACTGTTGATTCTATTAAATAATTCACTATGAAGAGATAGCAGATCTCGTGTGTCTCCAGCGTTATTATACTGTCAACAGCTGGCTCAGATTTTTCAATAGTAGACTCAAGATGCGCGTGAACACTAGCGTCAGGTGATTAATTTTCATAACGGCAAGGAAAGTTGTGTGAGTGCGCCACACCAGTTTTTTTAACAGCTGATATTTTAAAATGTTATGACTATTTTTACAATATTTTGGATGTCATGAGTAGCCTATGAACTCTATCTCCATCCAGCACAATTTGTATTTCCAACTCCAGTTTTTACATGATCTAATTAAGGGCCGGTTTCCGAGCTCGGGATTTAGCTAAGTCCTAGACTTTAAACAGCTGGAGTCAGAAAATTGGCTTTCCAAAACGCGGCGTACTCGCAGTTTCTATGATAATCCTTATTTTCACATTCCTATAATTGGGAACGCTTCTCCTTAACAAGATGAAACATTCATAAATAATTCAAAATAGCTGATACTTTACACTTGATTTAATTTGTGTTCAACTTTCTTTTTTCTCGAAATTTAATTTGAACGTGGACTGTGACTACGCTCCGTTTCGGAAAGCCAATTTTCTGACTCAAGCTGTTTAAAGTCTAAAACTTAGCTGAATCCCGAACTCGGAATCCGGCTCTTAATGATTAATGAACAGAAAATTATAACAATATGTATTCAACTCTAATAATGTGAGATGTGTGTTACATGATCTAATCATATTTCAAGATGTTCATCATTTATTAATTTATTCATCATTTACAATCAACTTAAGGACAAAGGAACAGACTACAGTCCATACCTTCTTTTTCATAGAACAAATTGTCCAAATAAAGGTTATGTGCGACTTTTCAATTCTTCACTGATTTCTTCCACATTGAAACAAAAGACAAACACTTGAAACAATTAATTTTGAATTTAGAAAGATCAAGATCCGAATTTATAACAAAATTCCTTCTACCACTCAAGATTGTAAATAAATTTCAGTTTGAAATATTTTGTTCCGAAAATTAAAACAATCCTCTCCACAAGAAGCACAGCTGTTTATGATGGAGTAGAGCTAGCATGTTCAAATACGGATTGATAACAATGAATTTACATGAATACGTTCCAAGGACTCCTGCTGGACTCATCCTATATTTCCACATTATTACTTATATAAATTATCGTGTTATCAGGATAATTATTACATCGAGAACAATCTCGAAAGTACAGAAAGCCATTTATAAAACACTAGATGGAATTATGTAGTAGAATTTCTCCGTATCAAGGTGAAATAAATTCATTTTTCATGAATATCTCCAAACCTTATCCCTTTCATCTCTTCATCTTCTCTACTATCACAATTTCATTTTGAAACTCTTTATATTCCTATTATCATTTTCTTAGCAGCGCAAGTCTATATAAGCGGTCTAGGCTATTCAATTTCATAATATCATGATTGTCTCTCAACAATTGAATGATTTTCATTATTTGAAATCACTAGTAGTTCTGTAACAGTGAACCTCGCGCTTATTAAATTACATTGACCTGTTGTTATGTTTTCTCAAAAATTAATAACTAATTTATCAATTTGAAATCTCTAGAAAAAATCCTAAATAAACATAGAGGTTTCTATCCTATCGTATCGTGACGTGTCGTGACCTCGCGCTCAGTATACATTGACCTGTTGTTATGTTTTCTCAAAAATTAATTAATAATTTATCAATTCAAAATGTCTAGGAAAAATTCTAAATAAACATAAAGCTTTCTGTCCTATCGTACCGTGACGTGTCGTCCCGGAATGTGAGTGTGAGCGCTGTTATCAGGTCTGGCTGCAACTGTCTACAACGTTGATGGAAAGATTTATTTTCAAGATGTTCGATGTTTTTGAACGGGCAGTATTATAGTCCACTAGACAGCTGATTTATGATGAATAATTCCAAAGTCTGATTTTTACGGTGATATTGGCGTTCAAAGGGTACTCCTTTCCCTTTTGTATTATCCTTAAAATGCAAAACTTCAAAAAACCGTATGTATGAGTCGAAGCAAATTCAAAAAGGAGCATACCTGTCAAATTTCATGAAAATCTATTGCTGCGTTTCGCTGTAAATGCGGGACATGAATATAAACATATTCACATAAAGAGAAATGCAAAACCGTCGACTTCAATCTCAGACCTCACTTCGCTCGGTCAATGAACTTATTTCCAATTACTCAATCTACAAGAAACAATTAAACCTAATGAACAACAGACATACAACAAGCCAAGATAAAAGAAAATCTATCAATCTCTAAAATCTTCCATCTATCTATCATCTTGACAGCAAGCTATCAACGGATCAGATAACAGCAATTACAGTTAGCTTTATCCCTCGATCAATTCAAACGAAGTAGCTTGGAAGTACATAATTGTTTGCTGATTGGATTAGAAAGTTTTCATAAGATTCGCGTGCCATTCAAGATTTAACAGCAGCTGTTAGTAGAAAATCCTACTCACCCTTCCCTTCTCAACTTACCCTACTTACCCTACTTAACTTACCCTAGTTCACTTGCCAACCTGTTGCCTGTAAATTGAATCACTCCAAGTCTCTCCACTACAAACCCTACTAGAGCTAGATCTGAGGGTTCTATAGCCTTATAAGGCTTATAGAGCCGTAGAAGAGAAAACTTCTCTATTTCAATACTATCTTTAATACTGGATTGTTCATATTCTGAGGCTGTGGGCTGAATAAATGAATTTATTTTATTTACTCAAGAATTTGGTTCCAACATAGAGAGTATTGTCAATAAAAAGACAAAAAAATAATAATAATTACATATTGAAGAAAGGAAAATAATTCGAAAAATTCTAGGTCCGAGATTAACTGAGAATGGTTATAGATTACAGAAAAATAGCACAGTTGAGCAACATTCAAATATTGTAACAGCCATGAGAAAAAGACGTCTAAAATTCTATGGTCATATCATGAGGCTCCCTGACCATAGAACCACAAAAAAAATAGTAAAATATCTAGCTTCGCTTGCCTATGGAGGAGAATGGATTAGGAATGTTAAGAAAGATCTAGTTTTGGCAGGAATTACTGATGATGAAATTAAAAATAGAAATAATTTCAAAACAAAAGTGAACAAATGGGAAATTGTTCCAGAGATAAAAGCACCAAGAGTTGGCACAAGATGGAGTGAAGAAAGAAAAGCTGCATTTTTTCAGAATGAAAAGCTGGTGGGCGAACAAGAAAACCGCCAAGTCTAAGAAAAATCGATGATCATGATTTTACTCAGCGTCTTACACTTCGGGAGCTCTACGACTAATAATAATAATAATAATAATTACATATTGTTAGACATAGAACAATATCAATCAAATAATTATTTCCAGTTACAGTCCTAAGCTATTGTTTACTTAATTTCAGTTCAGTCTTACAGTTTTAGAAACATCACATTTTTATTAAATCTCTAGTCAAGATCAACAGTTGGGTGTCACAAAACAAAGTCAACAGCTAACATAATAATAATTGTGAACAGACGATACAGACAGAAAACATGAAACATACATTCAGAAAAAATCCATATCACAGTCCAAATCAAGAATCACAGCCTGCATGTCAAACTCAGTTTCATTCAAGAACTCAGCAATAGAGTAGAAAGGTTTCTTCTCAAACCACCTTTGAAGTCTACACTTATATTCATTGAAAGGTGCTATTCTTACATGGAGAGGTAAACTATTATATAATTTTATACCACCCACAAGCCAATTTATGTCAATTTATGTCTTATTTATGTCTTGTGTCTTTTTCAGTCTACACTGAGGGACTAATTATTTAATAATAATTGAAGGATCGAATTATTCGCATGCAATTTATGTACTGCTTTTTAACTCGAACGTACTCCAATTATTTTGCTTCATGTTTTTCTGTAAATCACTCTGAGATTTCCCTCTTTTCGAATCATAACTTGAGGAAATCCAGTTTCCTTGAGGAAGTCTTGAGACACCGAACTTCCATGAAGAATGAAATGAAATCTTCGTTCATTTCTCTCACAAATTTAAAAGAATATGTATGTATTTCTCATAGATACGTTTTCCTATGAATTTGAGAGCTGGAAAATGTCCTTGAAAAACGTTTCTCAGAATCCATTTAGTCGAACTGTACAGTTCTTCAGTTCTGTTTCTCTCTATTTGTTGTTGTCTAACGGTTCTCATGACCATATTTGGAATTTTCGGCGAGCCTCGTCTCGGCTAATGACAGTAGAGTTCAGCCTTCATTGGTCGACAGCTAACAGCCAATCATGGAGCTCCATCCACACTAAATATTCTGCTGCTAAAAATGTTGAAGCTTTCACTTCACTAGAGATAGATGATGCTTTTGATAACATCTGAAACTGGAATCTCAAACTGTTTCAATAAACCAGTGGTTATCAAAAGTCAAGTCGTTTCCATCACATACAACATTTGTATTCTCTTCTTGTTGCATATTGCATGCATAGAAAATTTGTACAGCATAACTTTATTACAATGGAAATAATTTTGAAAAATACGATATGGCTCCATAATATTCTGTTTGAGTACAGAGGAACCGATACTTGAAAATGATTTGGTGTTTCATGAATTCCTCGTTCTTCCATGCTCCAAAGTGCTCCAATTATTGTCGTTCAACACACATAAAAAATAATATTGTGTTCAGTTTCATTTTTTGGAAATTGAGATGGAATCTTCCCAGTCTACTTTATTTGATTTCGGATGATGAAAACCCAGTAAAAAGGCTGAAAAAATAACAAACTTCCCTCATATCTGGTTTGTGTTAGCTGAAATCCCACGTGCGGCTCCCACACATTATTTACACAAATTGAGTTTGGCTGGGGGCTCTTTCCCAGCCATGCATCATCCTATATCTTGATTAATAATTCGAGAGCATACACCCAGTCAAAGTCAAACCTGTTATGTTTTGGAATCGTTATTATATCAAGCTTCGATAGCAGATTCTCACATTATTCTAACAACAAGAATCAAATTATTCAGGCAAATTTTGCAATCATGAATCAGAATAGTGGAAATTGTTCAATAGATTGTGATTCATTTCATAATGATTCATGGAGTGATATTGACAGTTGTTATAATAGATCTAACAGCCATAATTTTTAACAGTTTCCAGAGAGTTTTGACAGTCAGAGTATAGAACCTGTTATATTTTTGAATTGTTATCATTGATTTCATGCTTGAATATCTTTCATCAGCATGTTATTATATAGTATTCTGATATTATGATTCATCCATATTCATTTCACAGTTCTAACTTTGCTTTAAAAGATACTGTAACGACAGAATCACAGTATTGTAACTCCTATTATTTTCAAAGATACAGTAATACGAAATTATATTTTATTTCACATAGATGCCGAACATCTCTGGAAATATTATAGCCGAGAATCACAGTTTATTCCATTCACAACGAAGCTATAAAATCGGATCATGGTTGTTGTTTGCAAAAATCATTATTTCAAAACGAGCTCTCGATCTGTTGATGGATTCCCGTGTATCAAAAATCGAATGTAACTTGTGAGAATCCCGGGAGATTTATGCCTCCCGCGGGACCAATAAGAGGGATCGTCACGGTTACACCAATCACCGTTCCGAATACAAAACTCAGTTTCACGCACACTGGATCGGATACAGAAAGGTCCCCGAAGTGAAAAAGCTGTGATATGTGGCCATGTGACGTTTACTGGCCCCACTGTACGACGAGGGGGGAAGATTTGGAAGAGGGATGGTTGTAGGGGGGTAGGTTTGGAACGGGAACCTACGAACTGCGCCACACGGTCAGAATGCTTAGGGCCACTCATGTACAAAGTGCAAGTTAGTGTCGTCAACACTCTCTTGGTTTTTACAATCCCAGTTGTTAACCTTCCGGCAGTCGCGCTGTTGTAAAAAGTACAGCAGTGTAATTTGTTTTGCTGCACAACACTATTGGATGGGGTGGTGTCAGTGAATGAGTCACCTATGCATTCCAGAACTCTTTCCTCATCACTCCACTGAGTTGCAGTATCAACCGAGCAATGGTTCAGTCTTTAGGTGCCATTTAGTCGCGAGAGTGCATAAGATAGGGAAAGACTGTATACGAGGACTGTAAACTAACCAATAACACAGAATTGATGGATTTGCTTGATGTAAGTTATTGGGCTATGAAATGGTAATCATCCATATGTTCATAGGCGTAAAATAATTCATGAAAATGGAAAAAGTAATTATACAAATTAATAAATATGTTTTGACAGTAAACAGAGTATATAACACTAGGAAAATTGAATGTTGTAGAAAGTACAACACGCGACTGCTCGTGTGATTGAGTAGAGCGCGTCTACCGGAAGGTTAAGCTGTTCTACCTACTATCAGAGCTGGTAACTGAATAAATTCGCGGAGGGTCTCAGTTCCTCTAGATTTAAGTTCATCCATCCTCTAAGACTAGATGAAAATGTCCTGAGAAGCTCTGTTACTTGACCTACTGAAATCATGAAGGATTTGAAATAGCCTCATAATCATCCTTGATAAATTAAGAATCTATATGAGAAATTTCAATTTAATCAGTCTTGTAGTTCAGACGTGATGATGGGTCATTCGTGAATTCCCTATCCGTACGTGTATAAGCCAATTCTCTTCCTTATTATATTATAGATTATAGACTAGCAGGTAACTGCTAGTCTATAGTCTTATATTCATAGACTGTTTATATTCTATCTATAGTCTATCTATAGACCCATGCTCCTCAAGGGTCTAATTGAAAACGTTACCTACTGGATTCGTGATGAATTTAAAATAGACCTATAATCATCCTCGGTAAATAAAGAATCTATACAAAGTGGCTCAAGTCCGAGAACGGCTTAATATTTCATAAACAGAGGTAATTTGACGGTGAGTGTGATTGGGAATCCTACACAAATTGGAAAAACTACATTACTATGACTTAAAAAATCTGATCCGCCATATTGAATGCAACTTTATTTTTATGAATAGGAAGGTGGTCATTTGATACATGATTTCGATACGGAATTTCAAGAAAAAAAATGGCGAAAACCGCATATCGATATCTCAAACCGTTTCGAAGATATTCACGTTATTAATCAATACTATTCAAAGCAGAAAGGAGAGAAAAAAGTCCGAGAACGTCTTGAGTATCTCAAAAAACAATTTGATTCCAAAGTGGGTGTGATTGGGAATCCTACTCAAATTGAAAATACTACTTTTCTATAACTTTAGAAATCTGTTTCTCCATCTTGGATCTGCCATTTTAAATGCAATTTTTTTTAAATAGAAAGGTGGTCATCCGATACATGATTTCGATACGGAATTTTAAGAAAAAATGAATGGTGAAAGCCGCACATCGATATCTTAAACCGTTTAGAAGATATTCATATTATTAATCAATACCACTTATGAGTTTCATTTCTGATTTGCATGATATTGATTAATAATGTGAATATCTCTTGAACAGTTTAATGTATATCGATGTGTGGCTATCACCATTTATTTTGTCTTGAAATTCTGTATCGAAATCATGTATCGCATGACCACTTTCCTATTTAAAAGATAAAGCTGCATTCAATATGGCAGATCCAAGATGGCGGACCAGATTTTTAAAGTCATAGTGAAGTAGTACTTTCAATTTGAGTAGGATCCACATTTACACCCACCTTCAAATTACCTTTGTGTATGAAATATTAAGCCGTTCTCGGACTTTTCACCCATTCTGTATGTAAAATTTCGAGGTAAATCAGTCCAGTAGTTCAGACGTGATGATGCGTCATTTATGACAGTCTTGTGAGATTAAGTTCTTTTGTATACTGATAACTTTATTCTTGCAGATATCATGTGACTGTATATATGAATTTGTAAAAGGAATAAAAACAAATTTGAATTTGAATTTCCTATCCCGTATAATTTTAGGCCAATTCTCATTATAGTTGTCACGAAGTAAAAAATGTACGTGTGTGCAGAAGCCATTTGACCGCGGGGCGGAGTTGGTATAATGTGCTTATGCCAAAAACAAATCGCGACCCGCTTGTAGTCGACAAGCGAAATGACGAGTGGGCGTGAGAGCCGAGACTTGACATGTAATAGCGCGGTTCGATACCAGCCTTTGCAATATTCAGTAGAGCTCGCTTCGCCTGACTGACAGCTGGCTATATATTTAAGGCACCACCACCACCAAAACTGACCAAGACCTAAGGTCGTCCAGTTGACAATCAATATAAACTCCAGCCGCCCCCGATACGTGCAGTGTTTCGTGTTTTTTTCAGATCGTTATCGCGCGCCTACAAATACAACCGCAGGCGAAATATTGATGAATAATTTGGTCGAGGGTCAATAAAGCGACGGCCGTGACTACAATGCAAATCGTTTGAAATGCTGATTTTGTTGAACTCAGCCTAACACTTTATCACGTGTTAATAATCGTTGTACATGAACTTGGTTTTTTTTCAATGCGGATTTTTTGAGCCTTAAAACTGGCATAAGTAATAACTATTGTACTTTCAAGTTCTTAAATTTGTAATAATAGCTCATTCTATCATTTAGAATCATAGAACTTGCAGGAAATTATCTCAAGCTCAAGCCAAAAATTCATTTCCTAGATGAATCAAATTGGTTTTTATCATACATGATTTCAGGGTACAAATATTCATATCATACAACAACGTTACATCTTCTGCAACCAAACAATCATAAATAAAACTTACAGTTGAACTTAAATAATTAATCATCATAACTAAATCTAACTGCTATATATTGTAGCTACAGAGAATACAACATTATATTCTAAAGAAATTCTTTTTCTTTACTCTCCACAAACTCTCCACGAAGGCAAAGCCTGTGTGTGGAAGAGGGTCTTGGCGATGATTGGCTAACGTCGGACTGTCCCCATACTTGCATCTATCACATTCTTGGGTAAACCAGGTATTAATATCAGAAAACATTTGAAGTTTCAAGGATTTTAAGTATAAGATATGTAAACATTTAGAGTTAAATTTGGACCATCATTACACGACATTTGCTTTATTTATACAATGAATGAATTATCACTTCTATATTTGTCCTCCCAATCTCATTTAACCAGTCATGACCTTTTTTTTCTATATCAATTATTTTCTCATGAAAATTTTTTAAGAAGCACGTCTATGAAGTCCTGTAACCCTGTGTGTCTACTCAAACACACATCGAGTTTTGAAGCAGAATAGTTTTGAGAAGCACGTCCATGATATCCTGTAAGTCTGTATGTCTAGTTGCACACACATCGATTTTTGAACGTACAGTCTTTTACTGTCCTCATAAAATAGATTGAACATAACTTGGCAAACTGATGATGTTTTCATATGTTTGACAAGTTCGGTCTAATTTGTTAAATTCCATGAGGACGGCAAAAAAACGAACGTCAAAAGATCGATGTGTGTCTAACTAGCTAATGTGTTAGTCTAGTGAGAGATAAGAAGATTTGCGGTGTACAGATTATGGAAATTGCATTTTTTTAAATGCCATTTATTGAATAATCATTATCAACCGATAATCCTAATTGAATACTGTTAATTTCACCAGATAATAATAATATTATTTAATAATAATGATATGTAGTGTATTTGGAACCCAAATGTGAATATCCTCTCAGTAGACTTCGATTTATATTTTTTTCAGAAGTATATTGATTTCAATTTTTGTGTTGCTCTTCAATTGTACATAATATCAATTTAACAACAGCAGTGGAAGTTTTAATGAGAATTTTTCTATTTCATTTCTCAAGTAGTTAGTTAAGAACGGAAAAATCAGCTCAAATTGCTCTCCTTTCACAATTATCAGCTAAATAGTGATAAGAAGTATCACTTGTACCCCTTGTTTACCGAACAAAACTCTATTGTCTAGCTACACATAAATCTATCAAATTTACCTGCAATTGAACAATGATTAATGACCACTTTGCAATATTATCTGATTCGCTAATTGGTTCTTGAGGTATCTTTTGCTTGGTGATATGGCTTAATCAAGGTTAAATTTAATTTGATGGATACGAGCAACCGTTGTCCTGTAAATAAGGGATCCAAGTCAATTGGACCCCTTGTTCGATCGAATAAACAACTGTTTGAGAATGTAGTTTAAAAATGTTACACCAGAAGTCAGCACTGATTTGACTTACGCTTATACCTCTTGTATACTAGATTTTTACCACTTTCAGCTAACGATTACTGTAGCTAACTCAAAAAAATGAAAAATGTCACTTGGACCCCTTGCATTCTGACCCCCTCATACATGATAAAGCATATTTGCATCACATTCAAGTTAGGTATTCAGATTGAGTGGGTAAAAGCATAGCCACCTCTAATACAAGGCCGCGGCCTTCAATATTGCAACGTCGCAGTGTAGGCCTAGGATCTAATACATGATTGGTGAAAAAGATTTTGAAAAATACCAGCTGATCTTTCTCACCAATTATGTATTAGATTGTAGGCCTACACTGCGACGTTGCAACATCGTAGGCCGTGGTTTTGTATTAGAGGTGGCTATGGTAAAAGGCATTATTTTTCAGATAACTGTATATAACTACCATAAATTTGTTTAGAGGTGAATTCTTGATTGTTTGAGGCAGTTTATTATACAATATACACTGCTGGTAAGTATGGCTTCTCATAAAGTAAGTTTTTTGATCAAGTCGTTATCATTCAAAATAATCATGAATATCCACCACAATATAAAACCTTCACAGCTACACAAAACGTTAAAGAAGAATAGTTAAAGAGCCAGACAGTGCATCAGAAGTAGTTATGGACCTATGAAAATTACAGGAGCACTTCTGTCTCTTCTTCAAAGAAGGCATCAGGGGAATAATTTTTACAACATTATCCAGCTAGAAATGGAATTTTAACATTATCTAGCTAATAAATAGAAATATTTATTATTTCATCAACACAAACTGTTTTTCTGGATAGGTCTCGGTGTATTTCTAGATACAATACCACTCGTGAAGTATAAGAACTATTATAAAGAACTATTATTAAGAACTTATTATTCTGCCCATAATAGCTGAATGGCTCACAAGAGAAACGCTTTCTGAATTCAACGATAGCAATGTAGTCATGACCAGCAAGGGAAACACAAGAAACAAATAATTTGCATCCGCTAGTTAATGTGGTGGAACAAATATGATCACCTCCTTCCTGCCAACCCGAACGCAAAAACGGTTCTCATTCACCTTTATGAGCTCACCACGCCATCGTTATCTAGATTAGAATGAATGAATTTTCATCCTTCCCGAACTCATGAATGAATTTATTCGAATATATCGCCCACCGTTTCTTGTTACCTCTACAATGTGATATGTATTTTATGCTTTCATGAACGTCCATTGGACTTTCTGCAACAAAACAGTTTCAAAACTGGAATTCTAATCATGACGTGGGTCGCTCCAGCAAACTGTTTCGATATGAGTCATGATTTATCAGTTCCATGGAATTTGTAGTTGAGAATTAACTTAGAACTCTAAATGGCCTTTCGCACAGTGACAGTTGAAACTGAATTACATTTTAAACTGGTTCAAATGTACGGATTTGAACCAGTTTAAAATGTAATTTAGTTTCAACTGTCACTGTGCGAAAGGCCATTTAGAGTTCTAAGTTAATTCTCAACTACAAATTCCAAGTAGCGTTTGTTAAAATTTGTTCCATTTCTAGTTTAAGCCACTAGCTGACTAAATTCCGTTAAAGTTTTGACTGTGCAAACGGCCCTAAATTATTTTCAAAATTAACAGGAACATAATCTTTCAGGTATCCTTAAGCCCCGCACACACACATCGATTTTTGTTCGTACGATATTTTGCCGTCCTTATAAATTCTATTCTATAGAACAGATGATGTTTGTCAAGTTCCCTCTAATCTTATAGAATTCATAAGGACGGCAAATATCGTACGTACAAAAATCGATGTGGCTGTAACTGGCTCAAGGCTTTCATTCCTGTGCTTTTTATGTAAAAATAGAATAGATGAATAATATATAATATTTTAATGATATTCTTCTTCGTTGAACTAATCCAATACACTGCCGTATCTCAGAACTGATATGATAAAGATTGACAAATGAGAAAGTCTCAACTTTGTGTGAACTCCAATATTATGCCATGGAAATTTAAATATCGATTCTCTGAAGTTGGGATTCAGGAGTAGAGACATTCATCCAGGTTCACCTAATTCATCATCTTCATTAAATTTCATGGTGATATACTCAACTGAAAGTCGAGTACAATAAATTAGGGTTATTTGAAGACGATTTTCTTAATATATTATGTCTCATATCCCATCTCCAAGGACGTGATTTGACTTGGACTCCAAGGACGTTCGCAAGGACGTGATTTGTTTTTTCACATTAATTTTTTTCATAAAATATGACTCATCACCTTGATAAAAAACATTATATTCGTGATAATAATCATTTAATCTTAATTTTTAGTAGCTATCATTGTCATTTATATCTGTTATCACAAAGTAAAGAGCTACGTACTCTATCTCAAAACATCTACTAGTTTATTAAGAATGATTAATTACATTTATTTATTTATTCACAAAAATACATACAGGTATGGGAACAACAGGCAATATAGCCCAAAACTTTTCCCGATTCAATATAACAAGGTTCTTTATAAGTAACAAGAGAAAAAAGTTATTGAAAAATAAGCTCAAGAACTCAAGTAGTGTTTTAAGTTGAGTTTTCATTAGGAGTTTTTTACGTGAAGAGTACTTTCTTATTTTGTGGAAAATCCACTAACATTCAACTATTTTATTCATCGCTTACTGTTGTGACTGGATGCAAAAATAACCATTAAGGTCCACCCTCCTCTTGTGTGAAGTGAGGTTCAACACATAACTTACTTTTCCTCAAGTTTCGTAAATCAATTTACCAATTATTATTTTATTTTCTATTTATTTATTCAATAATTCAGAATCACACAAGTTACAGGAAAGTACCACAGGATTACGCGCTCATTTATTATTTTAGATTAAGAATAAAATTGTTTGTTTTATTCTAATTCATATTTTCAAATTGTGATTTGGTGTTGAAATTTAAATGGACATAGCCTATGTTTAATATTTGGACAATTTAAAACTAAATTAGAAAATTGAAGAAGTTTTGGGCAATAGCCTGTTTTTTCTTTTTCGATCGTTGTATTGTTTGTGCCAACCTAATAAATAAAATAATCAAGGGTTTTCGAATATTCGATTTATCGCTTGCTGTGATAAGTGGATCCAAGAATGACCCTGGATGTCCCAACACAACTTTCATTTCCATCAGGTTTTGTAAATCAATTCTCTCATTTGAATTATTCTTGAATGTCTTCAAGGACATCCGAAAGCCCTCTCCTAATCATGTGAACATACCACGAGCAGTGACAGGCCACATGCCCCATTTCCCACGGTCATAGAAACAAATCGAAACTTCACTTCAAGCCTTGATTTGCAACAACTCAACCGGCACTCATGTCATTTGCAAGTGGTATTGATTTTTGCAGCCATCACAGGTTGTTGTTGAGTTTGCCATAGATTATTTTGCAAGTTTTTGTGGAGTTGGCGGCCATCGATTCAGTGGAACATCGATTTGGTAAAACATCTATTTAATGAAACATTGATTCGGTGAGACATCGATTTAGTAAAACATCGATTAGGTGAAACATCGATTTGATGAAACATCAATTGAGCGAAGCGAAAGCTATGTTCCAAGTCAATCGGCGTTTGTCTGTTTGTTTGTACCGCATAAAATTTCGATAGATTCTTGAAGTGTTAATAACTTCTATTTCTCAGCGTCCTCCACCGATCCTATCGCATATAATCATCATACTCTAAATCCAATTTGTATGTGTGTTTGTGTGTGAATAGGTGGGCGTGTGTGAGTAATGTTGTGAGTGAGTGTAACGAGCTGTACTGTTCTCCGAACTACTAATTAATACTAGTAGTTTTGTAAACAGTAGACCTCACGCAGTGTTCTCATCCACAAGTACCTGATTGAAAATATAGACCTTATAGAAATAAAGCAATAGACTGGCTACTCCACACATCTGTGTTTGATTTTTACTCTAAGATTGGCGTATGAAGGAGGCTCCTTTTTCCTTCTATATTATCCTTGAAATGTAAAATTTCCAAAAACCTTGTATGTACGTCGACGCGGAATTAAAAAAGGAACATACTTGTCAAATTTCATGAGAATCTATCACCGCGTTTCGCTGTAAATGCGCAACATATAAACATATGAACATTTGAACATTAAAACAGTCAAACATTTGAGCATTTAAACATCAAGAGAAATGCCAAACCGTCGACTTGAATCTTAGACCTCACTTCGCTCGGTCAATTAAACGAGAATCCCAATTGAATGTTGTAGATCACCGCGAAGACTTCTGCTACTGCAAATATTGACAACAGGGTAGTTTTCGGAAGTCTTAGAAGACAATAGGATGTCTTCGGGGTGATTTACAGCGTTTGATTGAGATTTTCGTTTAATAATAATATTATGTATTTATTAGCATTTGAACAAATAATGCAACTTCCAATTTATTTCCACCTGTAAACATCAATTTGATGAAACATTGATTCGGTGGAACATCGATTAGGTAAAACATCGATTCAGTGAAATGATTCACTTCCAATTTATTCACACCTATAAACATCAATTTGATGAAACATCGATTAAGTGAAACATCGATTTTGGCAAAACATCGATTTGGTTGAACAAAAAAACGATTCGGTGAAACATCCATTCAGGGAACGATCAATTCGATGAAATATCGATTTGGTGAAACGTCGATTACGTGAAACATTAATTTGAGGAAACATCGATTTGATGAAACATCGATTCGAGGAACCATCGCTTCGGTGGAAGATCGATTTGGTGAAACATCGATTTGGTGAAACACATGGTATTGTGAGTGTGCATGAAGGACACAAGCAGTTTTCGTGATAGACAAGGACTTTGAACGAGTATGCAGAAGGGCTACAGCGGTCCTGAATAATAGATGGTGCACATGCTTTGACAAGCGGCCCAAAATCAATCGATTGCCAGAAACCTTGATACAAATGCCATCAAGTCATGAAACCTCCACATTGACAAATGTCACCTATTAATAACTCACCTCCAACGACAATATACAATCTATATTAAGCGCTCTGCAATTGATTCTAGAACTGAGCGCGGTCTGATTTTCTGATGATGGAATTTGTGATTCAGTTTGCCACAGTTGTAGTTACTGGGGAAATTTGACAAGAAAATTGCAACGAAATTCACTGTGAAGGGATCGTTATGATGTACAAATGACCCATAACCCGTTGTATATCTTCACAAAAGTTCATGATAGATAATGAACTTTTGGAAAGCATATTTTAGATACTTTTCTTGAAAGTGGACTCGCTTACAATTTTTGCTCATTTTCCTTTATTTTTCCCTACTTTCTTATCCAATACTTCCCTTTTCTCCTCCTCTTCACCCTTCATTCCTCACTTTCATACCCTCTTGCTCCCTATTGCATGGAAAACCATAGTTGGCTAGGTATTTTTCCGCCCTTCTTTCTATTAAGCACACCCCGACATGGAACCTGTTTTTGTATTCTATTACAAAAGTATTTTTGATTTTGTTTTTTTCTCTTGTTTAGATTTATTCTATGTATATTGTGTTGATTGTGTATTCATAACAAAAGAACGAAGGAAATATTGGAGATGAGTGTCTACATATCAAGCTTTTTTAAAGTTTTCCCTAAGATTTCAATTAAAAATTATGAACACTTTTTCATCTTAAAATTCTTCTATATTTGAAGAGCTTCATCCAAATTGAAAAACATGTCGCTGTAGAAATGTTCCAGAAAGTGTAATGCACAGCATCAAACTTCAATGGAATGATGAAGGCATTTCTAGTTATATATCGTGATTGAATGTTATATTGGTTGACATAAGAGATTCCAGAATAGAAAGAGATATCTTTACAAAAATGAAAACTAGCAATTCCATTATTTTTCAGTGGTATTTCCAGTTTTCCACATTGACTCTCATCACACTACAATTCCCCTGTAAACTAGAACATGAAAATTTGAATTTGAATATTAAAATAATACAAAAATTTCACTTCTCTAGATTATTCAATTGAACTATTTCTCTATTTCAATCTAATTAAACTGATTCAAGCCTAAAAGAGTACCAGTTATGATTTTTGAAAAGATATTATCTTATACTATTAAACGAGCAATTTCTGTTAATATGTTTAGATTTTTATATGTTTGTATTTCACCGGATTTTGAAAACGGCTCTAACGATTCTCAAGAAATTCAGAACATAGTAGGTTTAAAATATAAAAATTCGATTGCACTAGGTCTCATCCCGGGATAACTCGCTGAAGAACATTTAAAGGATTTATCCATCCTTGGAGAAACAGCTGATAATTTCTTCGTCTGATGGAAGTGGGTGAGCGAATGTATGTGTGTGGAACTGAGACAAAATTATGACTCAGCTGATGAACTTTTGTAATCATTCAATCAGGTACTTAGTGCCGGTTGTATAAGAGGCGGTTGAATTCAAATCCCGATTAATTCCAGTAGAACAAATCTGATAAGCTATCTTTTTGAAATGGTCTTCTCTGATTTGGGGATGGAATTAAATAGAGAATGCATTTATTCAAATGCTAATTAATATATAATTATTATTAACGAAAATCCTAAATTAACGCTGTAAATCACCCCGAAGACTTTTGCTACTGCAGACATTGAAACAGCTAGATGGAAATTCGATGAGAACTTCTCTGATTTGGATTGGAATTCAACATGCTTTTGTGAGAGAAATTTTTGCATTCCTCTGGGGATTAATTTCAATACACTGTGATTAGATAGAACCTTACTGTATAAACTATGAATGTTATTATAATTTCTTTTTTCGTAATAATTTGTTCATGCTTTTGTACTCCAGAGCGGAGCTCGGTGCCCCGATATTCAGTCCAAATCTAGCTAGGTTATGCGTCACCAGAATTGAAATATTACTCCCCTTCAAGTACTGTTTCCTCTATAGTTTTACTTCCACTTTTCGATCAAAGACTAGAAAGAGAAGTATCCACAATAGGCTGTAGCTGTAACAATATCTTTGTTCTTCCAAGAAAATCGATCTCGTCAAGTTGTATTAGGCGTAAGGTTGTCATATAAGGGCTGAATAATAAGTCAAGATTAAGCTGCAATAGAATTATTGGGTCACGTTTTGTATTGAATTCCTAATCCAATTTCATAACGATAGCAGCAAGGACGTGAATGGTAATGAAAATGGATGGTAGAGATAAAGGAAGGCTTATTTCTCGTTTTTCGCCGTCGGAAGTCGAAGGTAGCAAGTCGAGAGGAGGAGATCAAGATTATGAATGGCCGGAAACGTAAAGCACGCTTTGTTACCCGCTCATTTTTCTATTTTACCGCGTTTATTTTATTATCTCCCGCTGTCAACAAGCCAATAGCCCTGATTTTCACGTTCTGAAGCTAGTTTTTCGCGGTAATTGACTGGGATTATCCTATGCCTATAGTGAGGTCCACGTTATAATTATATACGTTCTATTATATAAAATTACATTCATATTTATTACTGTCTTGTTATTTTGTATAATTCCACATTATTGTACTCGAGTTTATAATTCATGTAACCGTTGGAAATCGGAGAGAAGAGAGAATCGACTTGAAGAGATTAGATTAGATTAGATTTCTTTATTTATGTATGTTACAATATTTATTGGCTTATACACCAATTTACATTAAATGAGGGTAATGCTAATTATTCAACGGATTTTTAAAAGTATGAAAAATTGATCAATGAGAATAAAGATTGAATACTATTAGAATAACGATAGTAAAAAATTGTAATGTTACTTGATAAATCGGCGGTGTTTCAACAAATAATTGTTGATTCTCTCTAAGAAGGATATAAAATAATATCCTACCCATCAACAGACGAGCGGGTTGCAATGGAATAGAGCTTTTGGGGATATTATAAAATCTGAATATGTGAATTGAATCTTAGAAATGGGATGAATGGATAAGATGGATGATATTAGAAAGAGTAATAGTGAATACAATATTGCATTAATGATTAAAAATAGATGAATGGAACAAACGTTATAGGGTGTGATTCAATTAGGATTTTAGAAATTGATTGAGTGATAATTACGATATACAATACTAAAGAACAGAAAATATTGAGATGAGATGATGAATATGTATATTGTGAGATGGATGAATGGATGGAATGAAGAATGGAAAGGAAGGGAGATTAGAATATTTGTCATGCAGTGCTCTAGGGTTGGACAGACTCAGTCATTTCCTCTATAAGATGTTTTTTCAAATGCAAGATAAAGCCCGCTTGGCTCTCAATGCATCTTACAGAGTTGGGAAGTTTATTCCATTCACGACGAGCAGTGACAAGGAACTACTTAGAATAGATAGTAGTTCGGTGATTGGGTATCCTAAGAGTATTTGCACCAGTTCTAGTATGGGAAGCATACTACCTTCGGAAACAAATTTAAAATCACTTTTGAAATAATTGGGATTACCATATTTTAAAGTATCTCTAACAAGTTTGATTATTCTGAAACGTCTCTGATCGGGAAGCTTCAGCGTAGAACTAGCAATGTGTGCTGGGGTGATATGTTCATGGTGTTCAAGAGAGTAAACAAAACGTAGACAATAATTTTGGCAGCGCTGCATTTCATCATTGAGTGTAACTTGCATGTCATTGAGAACAGAGTTGCAGTACGTGAAATGTGGAAGAATCAAAGATTGGACCAATGATAATCGTATACTTCTAGGAAGGACAGATTGATTGATTGAGAACTTTATTTATGTAGATAACAATATATATTATACTGGCTTATACACTTATTTTCATTTTTAAAATTGTAATGCTGATTATTCAACAAATCCCACAAAATATGACAAATTGATTATCAAAGATTGATATTGCCTCTTCTTGACTGCATGAATGATGACATCAACCTTAGGTTGAATTTCAACACTCTGACACCTAAACTAGACTATTTAAAAGAGAGTTTACTTCATACTCGTTAAGCAAATCCACGTCCTGATACATGTATTGTATATTTCGCGTATTCCGCTTGTATGAATGACAGCATTAACCTTATGTTGAATTTTAACACTCTGGTACCTAAATCAGACTATTCAGTGGATAGTTAACTCCATACTCGTCAAGCAAGTTCTCGTTCTAATTCATAAATCGAGCTTCCGATAGTTTTGCCTTTATGAATGACCCCGTTTTCATGAACGATCTTTACTATTGGGAATGTATGAAAAGCCACTTTCAAGTTGCAAGAGGTCTGAACTTCGGTTGGAAAGCCACACAGCAAGTAGAATCAGATTGGGCCATTTAATGCAGGTGAAAATGTTGGTTAAGGCAGGGTCGAGAGTGGCATATAGCACAGACTGAGATAAAGGCACGAGGTGAACTAATTATGCAATAAAAGTGAACGGGCTCCCTCTGAAAACGGTTTGCTCGCTTCAATGGGGTCGTTAAATTGAAACGGTTTGCAGGAGATGCGCGCTTTAATATTCTCTCTCAGCGCAAGAGTCTTCAAAACACTGGCAACTGATAGAAAGACAAATGGAGAGAGATAAATGGAGTGGGACAAATTAATAGAGAGAGAAATAGATAGAGTGAGACAAATATAGAGGGACAAATTAATAGAGAAGGACAAATAGAGATTGGCAAATAGAGGAAGAGAAAAACAAAGATAGGAGAGGTTGATGAGGAAAGAGACTAAGAGGAGATAGGAGAAAAAGAGATAGAGGAATGGAAAAACGAAGCAGGATTGGATTAGATTAGATTAGATTCATTTATTTATGTATGTTACAATATTTTACTGGCTTATAAACTAATTTAGATTAAATGACGATGATGCTAGTTATTCAACGAATTTTACAAAGTATAAATAATTATAGAATAAAGAATAAAGAATAAAGATTGAATGGAATTAGAATAACGATAGTATAATGATGTGATGTAAATTCATAATTATTGTCGATTCTCTGAGAAGGATATAAAATATCCTTCCCATTAACACACGACCGGGTTGTGATGAATTAGAGCTGTTTGGAATTATAACTCGGAGTAATATTCAAATAAGAAACTCTACTTAATCAATTAGAAACTATTTGTGTAGTTGAGAAGTTGATATTGTGGTAATTATTCATATTGAATGAAAAAGACTAAGAAATTGTCAAGAAAACACTGATTTATTGATGATTAGAAAGACCGGTTTCGGTTATTACACCATTGTCAATCTCTGATAAACTGTTTATCAGAGATTGACAATGGTGTAATAACCGAAACCGGTCTTTCTAATTATCAATAAATCAGTGGCTCTTTGACAATTTCTTGGACTTTTTCATTTAATTAAAAACTAGTTGATTCGAATCTTAGAATTATGGGATGGATGAATAAATGAAATATAGAATGATAGTGAATACAATATTGCATTGATAATTAAAATTAGATAAATGGAACAAACGTTCCTACACATGGCTAGGTTTAGTTCATAAAAATATGAAGCAGTTGGACCTGACAAATCAGACGACCCAGGATCGTTCCAACTGGAGACTCAGATCGAGGAGAGCCGACCCCAAATAATGGGAAAAAGGCAAGGAGGAAAAGAAAAAAATGGAACAAACGTTATAGGGTGGGATTTGAATCAAAATTTTAGAAATTGATTGAGTAATATTGACAATATACAATACTGAAGAACAAAAATTGAGATGGGAAAATGAATATGTATTATGTATTTAGCATGGAGATGGGATGTGGAAAATGGATGAATGAATGGAATGAAGAATGGAAAGGAAGGGAGATTAGAATATTTGTCATGCAGTGCTCTAGGGATATATAAAAATGGATATCCGAATTCGTCTTCTTAAGTGTTTCGTGTTTCCAGTTCTGTTATATGGCATGGAAGCATGGACCTTGAATAAATTATGTGAAAAGAGAATTCAAGCCTTTGAGTTTTGGACCTACCGCAGAATGCTGAGAATCTCATATACAGACCATGTAACAAATGAAGAGGTTCTCAGAAGAATGGAGAAAAGGCCAGAGCTCATAGGTGAAATTAAGGAACGAAAGTTAAAGTATCTAGGTCACATAATGAGGGGAAAGAAATATGAAATATTGCACCTTTATGCAAGGAAAAATAACAGGCAAGAGATCAGTGGGCAGAAGACGAATATCTTGGTTGCGCAACTTAAGGGATTGGTTCCAGTGTACATCCAATAACCTATTCAGAGCAGCTGTAAATAAAATTAAAATCGCCATCATGATAGCCAACCTCCGCCATGAAGACGGTACATGAAGAAGAAGAAGCTCTAGGGTTGGACAGACTCAGTCATTTTCTCTATAAGATACTTTTTCAAAGACAGGATAAAGTCCTGATAAGAGGAGAAAGGAATAATATAGAGTAGAAGAGAAAGTACCAGAATAAAGCTGAACTGGAAAGTCTAGGATCGACTGAGGCTGAGAATTTAATCATGTTTATTCATTCATTAAATTGTTTACAGACTTACTTTACTTACTTTACTTTTACTTTTTTTTTTACTTTTTCGTGTCCGGTCTTTCAAATTTTTCCAGCCCAGAAGTGGGCCAGGTCCTCCGCAACTGCATTCCCTCTCCAGAGGTCGTCATTCGTGCAGTGAACAGGGCACAGTGGGCACTGTGTGAGGTGGTCGATGTCCTGTGCCTCTCCGCAGTCACAGTAGATATCGTCCTCCGCTAAGTAGCCCCACCTCGCTAGGTTGGTCTTCACAGGGGCCACGCCAGTTCTTATCCTATTTAGCGCCCTCCAGGATTTCCATGGCAGACTGGTTCCAGTGGTCTCAGGATCCCGGAGTGGGTACCAGTCTGGAGGTTCTGGCTGTGTGAACCTCATGAAACTTCTCCTGGATTTGAGTCGGCTGCGCGATGGCTCCAGCTGACCGTGCATCACGTGCCTCTCATCGAAGGTCTGTTTGAACCTCTCCAAGTATTCGTGGTTGGCTCTTCTGATCTTGGGAGTGTTCATTCCTGCAGCCCTGTAGAGTTTGTCGATGGGAGTTGGTTTCATGCAGCCGGTTGCAATGCGACACGTCTCGTTAAGGGATGTATCAACCTTCTTTGTGTGGGCTGACCGACACCAGACGGGGCAGGCGTATTCCCCAACAGAGAAGCAGAGAGCCTTTCCTGATGTCAGGAGCACGCTGGGATTTGCTCCCCATTGGCTGCTGCATAGCTTCCTGATGATGTTGTTCCTGGAGTTGACTTTTGATGATGTATTCTGACAGTGCTGTTTGTATGTCAAAGTTCGGTCCAGGGTCACGCCAAGATATTTTGGTGAGTCGGTGTGTTCCAGGGCCTTGCCCTCCCAGGTAACGTTCAGTCTTCTCCTAGCCTCCCTGGATCTTAGGTGGAAGGCGCATACCTGTGTTTTCCCTGGGTTTGGTTTGAGGTGACTCTCCTTGTAGTAGGTTGATATTTCCTCCAATGCATGAGTCAGTCTTTGTTCCACTCCTTCAAAAGAACGATCTCTGACCAATATAGCCAGATCATCGGCGTACAGGAAGTGGAGAGCATTGGGTGTGATGGGCTGGTCATTTGTGTAGACATTGAAGAGCAGCGGTGCCAAAACGCTCCCTTGGGGTAGACCGTTCTTCTGGATTCTCCAACGACTCTTTTTTCCATTCAAGCAGACATAGAATCGTCGGTTCTGAAGGAGGGTACGGATGGTACTTGTGAGGTGCTTGTCTCCCGTCATCTTGTAAACCCTGGAGAGCAAAAGATTATGGTTGACCGTGTCATATGCTGCTGTTAGGTCTATTAGAGCCATGCCTGTGACGACACCTTCCTCAAACCCATTCTCAATTTGCTCAGTGAGGTTCAATATCTGGCTTGTACAAGATTTACCTGGCCGGAATCCTGCCTGCTGTGGGATGAGCCTCCCCTCAAAGAACCGCACGACGCGCTGAAAAATCACACGCTCATAGAGCTTGAAAAGATGGCACAGAAGTGAAATTGGCCGGTAGCTGGAGTCAGAGTCTGCAGGTTTACCTGGTTTCAGAAGTGCGATGACCTTTGCTTTCCTCCAGGCTTTGGGGAGGGACAGCGATGACAGGCAGCTATTAAAAAGGTTTAGGAGCCAATTTTTAGCCCCAGTTCCAAATTGTTTGATTTGTTCGGTGCAGATGTCATCCTCTCCTGCAGCCTTCCCATTCTTCAGTTGGGTTATTGCTCTCTCCAGCTCGTCCATTTGGATGGGTTCCTCCAGTAACTTGGGGTCTGGCTGTTCTTGTTGCTCCATTTTGAACTTCTTTGCTCGGCCCTCTGTCTTTCCATTCAGGAGCAGCCGGTGTGCAACTTGGTTTGCTGTTACCTTACCAGAGTGTGGAGTTGTTCCTTTGTCGCCACTGAGTCTTTTCAGCAGGTTCCATGCAATCTTGCTGCTATGTGTCATGTCCATGCCTTCGAGGGTCTCAATCCACTTGGCTTGTCTGGCTTCACTTGTCATCCACATGATTTCTTCTCCAAGTGCAATGGTGTCATCGTTGAATGGGTCCTCCTCATAGCGTTGCTGGTATTCAGTAAGTGCATCCTTCATTTCAGTGGTTACGCCGGGGATGTATCGTTGTCTGCATCCTCGTGGGATGTGCTTGCATGACACCTCTCTTAGGCACTGCACAAACCTGTCATAGTTCTGCGGAGTTGGTGGGATTTCAGCCACAGCCTGGTCCAGGTCTTTGGCAAAAGCGTTCCAGCAAGCCTTTCTGAAGTTGAAGCGCCTCCTATAAGGTATAACATGTGTCTTCACAGCAGAGTAAACTTTGATGCCAATGGGTCGATGCTGGCTCCTTGGGATGGGATCATACACAACTCTTTCACACTCAGCTGACACTCTACTTGTGACAAAACACAGGTCTGGGTTGTAGCCACGCCTCCAGGCACGGCTGTTGAAGGAGTGTGGGAGTTTGTGGTCGTGCAGTAGAGATAGGTTGTTCGTCTCAGCCCACTCTTCTAATTTGTGTCCATTTGGGTCTGTGTTGTCGTAGCCCCAAGAGGTGGAGTGGCAGTTGAAATCTCCAACCACAAACTGGATCTTTTGAGCATGAAAGTTGTTTGTTGGTTCAAGAGAGAGGTCCCTGCTGGGTGGCTTGTAGATGGATGACACAGTACAGTTGCTGAGTTCTACTGTGATGAATTCTATGTCGTCTTGTTGTTTTGTGTCAGTGGATGTGATGGTGAAATCGCTTCTGGTGAACATAGCACTGCCGTAGGCTTTGTGTGGAATCTCAGCAACTAGAGTCATTCCCTGAATTCGAGGTCGGGCACTGTTTTCGTCCCTGTGTGTTTCTTGTAGGCACAGTACATCTATTTTCTGTTCACTGCATAGTAATGCTAAAATATCCTCTTTAGATCTAGATAAGCCTTCAACATTAAAGCTTACTATCGTCAAAAATGGGCCTGATGTTCCGTTGTGCATTTATTTGAAAGTCCGGTGGTAGAAGGATTGGCCGTCACTATATAAGTGACGTTTCCAGGGGACGCCGGCAAAAAACTTTTCGTATATAGCTTGGTAATTGCTTTTTGCTCGCGTGGAGGCTCCTTCTATGTCCCCCTGTTTACAGAAACTCGGATTGAGGGAAGGCATAACAAGAACAAGATGTCCAAGGATTAAAAATGAGTTTGGAGGAGGAATAATTCAAAAAGCAGTACCTACGTGGAGAAAGAATCAAGAATAAGGAGAAAGATGCAAATAGATAGATTCACTGATTGTTAATCGATTTTATCTCATTTGCCACGTCTGAAGAGACTCAAGGCAAACAGAAAATAACAAAAATACTTTGAAAAGCGAATCACAGAGATAATATGATATCAAAAATTGAAAATATGAATATCTTATTTATACACAGAGATATAGAAGGGGACAGAGAATCTGAAAATGAATCATTTTTCAACTGGAATAAGGAAAGAGGAAGGAGAAATAGTTTGGGACAAATAGTTCTAGAGTAGCCTAGAATACGGAAGAAGAAGATACGACTAGGAGAAAGGAGCTCCGGGAAATGGATGAGGAAAAGTTCCAGTGATTCGAGAAAGTTGAGAATGGAAGAGCATGTAATGAGTGGAAAACTTTGTAAAAGTTTAGAAAGCCTAGATTTTTGAAGAGCCTTAACCTGATGAGCACAGGAAGAGAGAAGGCATAATTCAAAGTGAAGGACGGAGCGTTAGGTTTTAAAATAGCGATAAAAAGTCTGGAGGACCATTTTTGTAACGTTTTACCACCAGAAACGAATACGTTTAGCATCCAAGTAAGAGGCCAGGCATCCAGTCTCATAACTCATCTTTGCATTAATCCGCTCTCTTCTTTGCTCATATTTCGCCTGCATAATGTACATGTTTCAAGGGTTCAAATCCATTAAAAAGCACGCTAGATGGCCATGGAAGTAGACTGCTTATTATACCTTGTATTATCGTCATGGAAGTAGGCTTCTCATCCCTGCATCATCCCTGTATCATCCCTGTATCATCTCTGTATTATCCCTGTATCCTTCCTGTATCATTCTTGCCTGTATCATCCCTGTATTATCCCTGTATCATAGTCATGGAAGTAGACTTCTCATCACTGTATTATCCCAGTATCATCCCTGTATCTTCACTGTATCATCCTATATCATCCCTGTATTATCCCCGTATCAGTCATGGGAGTAGGCTTCCCATCACTGTATTATTCCTGTATCATCCCAGTATCATCCCAGTATCATCCCAGTATCATCCCAGTATCATCCCAGTATCATCCCAGTATCATCCCTGTATCTTCACTGTATCATCCCTGTATTATCCCTTTATCATCCTATATCATCCCTGTATTATCCCCGTATCAGTCATGGGAGTAGGCTTCCCATCACTGTATTATTCATGTATCATCCCAGTATCATCCCAGTATCATCCCTGTATCTTCACTGTATCATTCCTGTATTATCCCTGTATCATCGTATATCATTCCTGTATTATCCCCGTATCAGTCATAGGAGTAGGCTTCTCATCACTGTATCATCCCTGTATCATCGTCATGGAAGGAGGATGTTCATCTGCGTATCGTCATTATAAAAATGGTGGGATCAAACTTTGTGGGCTCTTATTCCTCTTAGAAAGTTTTGCACCTTGTCATGATATTGTGAAACAAATCAGTGGTAATTGACAAGTGATTTGTCACATGGTTATCTTAGGGCTAAAACTTCAACACTAAACCACGTTTACTGGTAGTTTATGGTTTCATTTATCATAATGAGTTTCATAAGGGGTTTAAACGAACAGCTGGAATTCCTTCGTTTGAACCTTAGACCAGTTATAGAATAGCCCAATACTGAAAGTCGATGAAGACAAAATCTACTGCCATATCGCCCCATCGTGACGTCAGCATCGTATAGAAAACTTTTCTGTAGAGTTTGTTTACATTGTTTTCCATAGCAGATTGTGTCTATTTCAGATGGAAGTAAATTATTAAAGAACTGAAATGATATAATATTAAGAACTTATAATCATATAATTAATATAATATATAATGCTGACATCACGATGCTGACGTCACGATGGGGCGATATGGCAGTAGATGTTGGCTTCATCGACTTTCAGTATGAATATACAATGGGGCGTGTCTATTCTATAACTGGTCTAAGGTTTAAACCAAGTATCTGCATACAGGCCAGAGTCTTGTAGGTTATGATTTAGTCAAATTTCTACAATAAATCACATGATATAATTCATAAGAATTTCAATAGCACTCTCTCCTAAAAAACCGTTTTTCCTGAATTGATTCTGAAATGATCAAATCTATTCTTGTTCCAGAGAAAAATGGACTTTCAATAACCAGCATTCGAATCCACATTGTGAGTGGATAATGAATCACATAAACTAATTATTGATACTACGAGACAAACCAAATGACAGCGTTCCAGCTCGACGTTTTTAATGGAAGGCCGGTGATGAATTCTCGTTTTAAAATCAGAGGTAATCCGTCGACAAAAGAAGCTCTGCTCGCAGAATTAGGCGAGAAGGAACACAGCGCACCCTCTTATCAGGGAACAAGAAATTAGTACCTACTTTGAGGTGCGTCTATTTATTTTCCACTGTCAAGCCTGTCGGCTGAGTAGGCCTTTCTCCCATAAGAGTACCTACCTGGCTCACTTAATTACATATAATTGAATGGGAGGAGATTGTATAGCAGGTTGAGGGAGAAAAAGATAGTGGAAACTGTGGGAGTGAGTGACAGGAAAAGATGGTGGAGGATGTAGCAGGTAGAGGGAGAAAATAGAGTGAAATGTGTAAGAGGGAGAGGGAGGAAGAAAGAGTGAAAACTGTGGTAGTGAGTGAGAGGGAATTTGGTGGAGAACGTGGCTGATAGAGGGAGAAAATAGATTGAAATGTGCAAGAGGGATTGGGAGAAAGAAAGAGTGAAAACTGTGGGAGTAAGTGAGAGGGAATATGGTGGAGGATGTAGCAGGTAGAGGGGAAAAATAGAGTGGAATGTGTAAGAGGGAGAGGGAGGAAGAAAGAGTGAAAACTGTGGGAGTGAGTGAGAAAGAAGGTGATGAAGAACGTGGCTGATGGAGGGAGGAATATAGACTGAAATGTGTGAGAGGGAAAGTACGGAGACTGTTAGTAGCACAAGTGACAGTGGCTCAGGTGGAGTTGGAGAAAGGAAATCACAAGAATGGAGGAGAATGGAGGATGAAGAAGGAGAGTGGAAGATTGATTGATTGATTGATTGATTGATTGAGTACTTTATTCATGTAGATTACAATATATACTGGCTTATACACTTATATACAATAGCTTACAATACAGCAAAATTATAGATGAATTTACATAATATAGACTAAGAAAATAATTATTGAACTGTATATGATATGGAAAAGCTATTTGTAATATAATAACTATAGATAATAATTATATTGTTATGCATCTACATAAATTGACGGAGCTTTGGACATATCAATGTCCATTCTTCGGAAAGAATATTAAAAATATCCTCCCCACTAACTCTCTACGAAAAGAGAGAGAAGGAAAGATGAGAAAGGAGGAGGAAGAAGGAGAAAGAAGGAGAGTGGAGGAGAAAGGATGAGGAAGGAGGAGAAAGGAAGAGATAAAGGGAGAAAGGAGGAGGAAGAAGGAGGAAGAAGGAGGAAGAAGGAGAAAGGAGAAGGGAGAAGAAGGAGAAAGAAGGAGGATGTAGGAAAAAGGAGGAGGAAAAAGGAGAAAGGAGAAGGGAGAAGAAGAAGAAAGAAGGAGAAAGGAGAAGGGAGAAGAAGGAGAAAGAAGGAGAGTGGAGGAGAAAGGATGAGGAAGAAGGAGAAAGAAGGAGAAAGGAGGAGAAAGGACGAGGAAGGAGGAGAAAGAAGGAGAGTGGAGGAGAAAGGATGAGGAAGGAGGAGAAAGGAAGAGATAAAGGGAGAAAGGAGGAGGAAGAAGGAGAAAGAAGGAGAGTGGAGGAGAAAGGATGAGGAAGGAGGAGAAAGGACGAGGAAGGAGGAGAAAGGACGAGGAAGGAGGAGAAAGAAGGAGGATGTAGGAAAAAGGAGGAGGAAAAAGGAGAAAGGAGAAGGGAGAAGAAGGAGAAAGAAGGAGAAAGGAGGAGAAAGAAGGAGAAAGGAGAAGGGAGAAGAAGGAGAAAGAAGGAGGATGTAGGAAAAAGGAGGAGGAAAAAGGAGAAAGGAGAAGGGAGAAGAAGGAGAAAGAAGGAGAGTGGAGGAGAAAGGATGAGGAAGGAGGAGAAAGGACGAGGAAGGAGGAGAAAGGAGGAGAAATGACGAGGAAGGAGGAGAAAGGACGAGGAAGGAGGAGAAAGAACAAGAATATAGATATGTGTGTATCTAAAGAAGATAAACGCACTCAGAGCTTTATTTGTGTGCGTACTCGCTTCTCGCGTGTGCTGCCCTGGAAGAAATTTTCCTGGGGCTGAAAGTGTTATGCAGGAAAAACCCGATGGAGAGACCAAGGTTTTCGGGACTCAGTGTGTAAGGTAGACGTCACACAGCATACCCTTCCCGTTCCCACTCCAGGGAACACAGTCCCAGTTCATTAGTCTCCAAACAATTAAAGCAGAGCTCCATCAGAGCTCTCCCCTCTCTCTCTCACCTATTCTCTCTCACTCATCCCCGGGCGGGACTCCCGTTGTTCTGCTAACGAGGTGGCACCGAATACTACAGGATTCTGCTCACCCGTTTATATATATCCATCCAACTGTCATACTCACCATGAATATATCTATGTATATCCTTAACTGAGCCCTGAATATATATCTATGTAGATGCCATAGCCTATATTTGTGATTCAACTGTCATATTTCCCTGGATATATATGAATATATCCATGTAAATCCTAGACTCAGTCCTAAATATATCTGTTTACATGACATAGCCTATATTTATGATTAAACAGTCATATTTCCCTGAATATATATGAGTATATCATCTGTGTATATCTGAGATGCCATTTCTCCCTGAATATCTGTGGCTTGGTGCAAAAACTAACAATGTCAATTTTTTTCAAAAATGAGTTCAATACACTAATTATACATCACTAATATGGATTATATTCAGTTCCAGAAGTGCCAATGTCCTATCTCAAAGCAATAAAAAGTTATAAAATTTATACTACCAATGTCATGATTTAGTAACTAAAAAATCTGGTGTGGCGCACTCACCCAACTTTCCTTGCCGTTATGAAAATTGATCACCTGACGCTACGGTAGTGTTCCCGCGCATCTCAAGTCCACTATTCAAAGATTAGAGGCAGCTGGTGACAGGGTAATAACGCTGGAGACACACGAGGTCTGCTATCTCTTCGAAGTGGATGATTTATTAGAACCAACAGTTGCCAACAGTTTGCAATTGGATAATAACATTTTCTCGAATTTCGAGCTTATTTTTAATTTTAGGTGGAAATGTTACTGAACATTAATTGTAGAGATTTTCATGCTTAATCTTTTCCACTCGAAATTTTTTGTTTTGATTGTATCTGAAGCCTGATAATTGGGAATCTAAAATCAAACTTTGCATAGATGGGACGGGGCTCCTGGGATTTTCACAGACATGAGACTTCTGGCAGTTGACTGAGCTTATCAATGACTTTCCTAGATAAATTTGATCAAAATCGTTGGAGCCGTTTTCGAGTAAATCGCGAAAACCCCTGTTTTTTACAACATTTTTGCCATTTCAGCCGCCATCTTTGATTGCAATTGATCGGAATTGTTCGTGTCGGATCCTTATATTGTGAGGACCTTGAGTTCCAAATTTCAAGTCATTACGTTAATTGGGAGATGAGCTATCGTGTACTCAGACGCATACACTCATACACACACACACACAAACAGAGAAATACCCAAAAACCAATTTTTCGGACTCAGGAGACCTTGAAACGAATAGAAATTTAGAAATTGGGGTACCTCAATTTTTTCGGAAAGCAATACTTTCCTTACCTATGGTAATAGGGCAAGGAAAGTAATTATAAATAACTGCTATTCCACTCTCAGAGTGCGATAACTACCAATGAAGACATATGTTTTTAGATTCTCATTCATAGGTCTACTACGTGCCAGAACTACCAATGTCGACTTCTGCACTTCTAGCACTCGCATTTCCATATTGAAATGCCTTAGTTGGAAAATGCAAGGTGAACTTTCAAGCTGATTTGTGAAAAAGTTGATATTTTGACAAAGGTGGTTCTTGCACCAAGCCACAGATATATCTGTGTGAATCTCTGTATATTTGTGAAAATTTCAGTATATATTTTTGATTTGGGACAGAGATGATATAAAACGTCGTATAAGAGAAGCAAAGGCTATTTACATCAGTAAGCGACATGTCCTTTCTTCAAATAGTCTCGAGTTACAAATCAGAAGAAGGTTAATAGGAAGTTGCATTTGGAGTATTGCACTCTATGGTTTAGAAACCTGGACTATTGGTAAGGCAGAAGGAAGAGCACTAAGGGCCGGTTTCCGAGCTCGGGATTTAGCTAAGTCCTAGACTTTAGGCGGGATGCACACCGGAGAAACGCGTTTCGTGAAAAAAGTTTCAGGAAACGTGAAACGAAAGTTGCTCGCAATCGACTGATAAGATTAAGCAGGGAACGTTTCTTTTGTATGCATGCGCGAGTGAAACGGATTGCATGAAACAAGTTTCATGGAAGAGGGCTTCACTAAATGCGTTTCTCCGGTGTGCATTTCGCCTTAAACAGCTGGAGTCAGAAAATTGGTTTCCCAAAGCGGGGCGTAGTCGCAGCTTTTATAACAGTAGTCGTAGTTTTTATTTTCTTATTTTTATAAATGGAAACGTTTTTCCTCGACGAAATTAGACATTCCTAAATAATTCAAAATAGCTGAAACTCCACACTATTTTCTCTTTATTTTATTTTGTGTTCAATTTTCTAGCTTCTCGAAATTTAATTCAAACGTGACTATGACAATGACTGCGACTACGCCCCGTTATGGAAAGCCAATATTCTAGCTCCAGCTGTTTAAAGTCTAGGACTTATCTAAATCTCGAGTTCGGAAACTGGCCCTAAATGAGTTTGAAGTATGGTGTTGGAGACAGATGCTCAAGTTGAAATGAATTGATAGAATTACTAATTAGAAAGTATTTCAAAGAGTTGAGGAAAAGCTAGCTGTCTCTTTTGCGTATTTTAAAGGACAGACAGTATTCTTGGCTTGGCCATGTTTTGAGAAGAAACGAATTCACGTTAAGAATACTAGGAGGTATGATAATTGGACAAAGGATTCGTGGAAGACCCCGGCTACAATATCTGAAGCAAGTTACCAATGATCCAGGGATCCAGAGCTACATCCAACTGAATAGTACAGCTCTGAAAAGAAAATGATGGGAAACTGCCTACCAATCAAATGATTGAAGCTAAAGAAGAAGATTTGTGATCTTCCCCTTAATATACAGGGTGATTCTTAATTATGGTTAGATAATTCAATAAGTTATAGTAGAGGTAAAAATAATAAAAAAGTTCTTATAAACATATATCCATAAACGCTTCATTAGCGAGCTATTATACAGAGTGAAAGATTTCACCCGGAATTCAGTTCCTCTGGTGAAATACACCAATGCTGAATTGTTTGGGGACTAGTTTATGAAAAACTTATGCTGTATTTTGGTAATGTCATTCAAATATGTTACTTTCATATAAAAAAAAACTTTTCATAAAAAACGAATATAAAATAAAATATTTGCAATCAGCTACAACCTATGAGTTATTAGTTCTCTCCTCATAAAACAGCAAATTTTTGTGGTGTAATGTACTACATTAGAATAAGTTTTATTAAACTTTTATTCGAATTTAGTTTACACAGCTTACATATTTTCTCTGGAATTTAATTCTCTACAATTTTTAATGCGAAAAATTATTTGTTTACTGGTCATAGAATAAAGTTATTGGACATTAAACGTAGAAGTCTGTGTTTTTCTACTTAGATTTTTTGCATATTTCAACTTTTTTCTCAAAAACACTACAGCTTCCAGACTAGTCTCATTCAATTTTTCAGATATTTTTCCATATGAATCGACCATAAGTTCTCCAAAAAATAGTCCCCAAACAATTCAGCATCGGTGTATTTCACCAGAGGAACTGAATTCCGGGCGAAATCTTTCACCATGTATAGCTCGCTAATGAAGCGTTTATGGATATATGTTTATATGAATTTGTTTTCTTATTTTCACCTCTACTTCACGTATCAAATTATTTTACCATAATTAAGAATCACTCTGTATATGAGTGGAAATATGTATATATCTGTGATCCAAATGTCATATTTCCCTAAATATATCTGTATATGTGTAAATCTCTGTATATCTGTGGATATCACTGTGCCTATTGTGAGGTCCACGTTATAATGGTAGCGGAGAAAGATGGGAGAGAAGCGTTGCCGATTCTCTGCCCTCTATAGAGGATGTCTGAAGACTTCTGCTCCGAAGACATTTGCTACTGCAAATATTGACAAGAGAGTGAACAGGTGGATGGAAATTCGATGAGCGATACTATTCAAAAAATTTTTGTCAGTCCGGGAATCGGATTTTCGTTTAATCTTATTATATTAAAGCTGCAAAGACAAAAAATTCACAGTCAATACGGCTGAATGTCAGGGAGAACCAACATCATAATCAGTTAGACAACACACTGGAGGCTATGGGAAAACCTCCAAACCACGAAAATTTTACCCCCCTGGCCCCCTAGAAACCCCCAAATTTTTTTCGAAATTTGAAATCATCCTCGCACAGAAAATTCGATGGGTGCTTTTTTGTTCAGCTCCCGGAAATAAGCTTATAGCCATAGCTAAATTCAAACCAAATTCAAATGGCGACCCGGGAAATTGAGTTTTCGTAGAAAATTTGAAGTTTTCCCAAATACGAGAAATTCTCAGCCAATACGGCTGATTGCCTCGGAATATTTATGAAAGTGAAATGTCACATTTTTCTGTAATCACTTTTATGGAAACATTGGAAATGATCTCTATCTGCTTCATACAGAGAGAGGTAGAATGAACAAAATATCAAACTTACAAGTTAGCGTTCTGGATAACCGATCCGCCTTCTCCACAAAAGCTATACTATATCTGCCATCGAATCACTCACCTGCAAGCAGAAAATGAACAATTTTATCTTTCAAAAAATATCAATTTTAACAGAAAATATAATAATGATTAGAAAATCTAAAAACTTGATGTTTGTCCATGTTACCATACTGCCTAAAGCTTGAATTCCCCAACTTCATGGAACCCAGATATTCAGAATATTCCGAGTATTTACAAGTGATGGAAGTCAAAACAGGAGGTCACTCACACACCAATCTCTATCCATTTATTTATTCATTTATACATTGACACATAGAATATCATTCTCAACTATGAATGATTGAGAAAGGAAGAACAGGCTTAAAGCCCAAAACTGTTCCTTTCCCAAATTCAGATAGAAATTTTTTTTCACAAGTAATTGAAGAAGTGCTCATTGTTCATCACTCAACTTGGACTATAGTTAAATTCTATAATTGTATGAGTACTTCTAGTACAGCTGGAGGTACTAGTTGTTCATTACTCTGTGTTCATGTTGCTCAAGGATAACATTTTTTGTGTAGATATGCCTATCATAATGCCGAATCCACATGATAATCAGTCAGTGAATCAGCTTTTGATGTACGTTGTACGATGGAACATAGACTTCATAGATTTCTAGAGAATCTCCATACATCATTCAATTCAATTCTTTTATTTCCACTTGGCATACAATACATGTACAAAGTTATATTTGATATTCAACAAAATAAGAATCACATTTTTACAAAAACAGTACGAGGAACATATTGAATGAGTGGAATTCGCCCAGTAAGACTATGTGTCTGCGATTAAGGGACAGTTCCAGCAAGCACTATTATTCAATGAGTAGTTAAATGGTATTATATTTACTTTAAATTACAATATAAGTAGTGGAATTACAATATGAAATACATCATGAGTAGTGAATGTACGAGTAAAAAACTCGTTCCTAGTTTTTTGAATAATGGGTGATCCATAACTTCACTCCTGATTACATGGAAAGATAATTGAACAAAACCATGAAAAATAGATGTTTTTCCAATCATAAGCATCTTGGAGAAAAAATATCCAATTGTGATGAAGAAGCGAAAGGTTATCCAAAAAATAAAATGATGGTAAAGTGGAGGAGATAATATTGAAAACCTTTCAGCGATCTTTTTCTCTACAAAGACAGAACAAAACTGAAACTCCGACTTGACCCGACATCTGAGACTGGCACAAAGTGCAATCGTCCAATAGTTCTCTGCAGGAGCAATATATTTCCAACTCGTACAATGAAAAGAGTACAACGGAAACAAGGATTTTTGAGGAGTGCTGTCGCTTTTGTCTCAAGCCGGAGGATTAACTGGCAGCCAGAGTGCTCTCAATCAAGTAAATCCCCAGCACGACGACGACACGACACGACACGATGACATAGGTTGTGCGTTTCTTTCAGTCAGCTCACACGACACAACACGACACGACACGATACGACACAACACGTTACGACATAGGTTGTGATTTTCTTTCGGTCAGCTCACACGACACAACACGACACGACGACATAGGTTGTGCTCTTCTTTCGCTCATTCATTCACTTAAGCTGCTTTGTATGTGAGCTTGAATCAACATTACTTTTCAATTACTGGTAAGTCGTCCGTCCAATTTGTTCACGGCTCCGGTATTGTTTATTCCTTTCAGATTCGTCCAGACATGGATTGCTAAATTGAATGCATTATTAAGTAACATTCAACATTATGAACCATTCAACTAGAAAATTTCTGTGAGGCATAAAAAGATTTAATTCGAATGTTCAACATCATGTTAAATTTATAACAACAATTAATAGTTCAATTGAATTATTCAACCTATTGGGACCGGGTGTTTCAGAAAGAATGACCAAAATTTGAGCAGTTATATTCATTTAACCTTCCGGCAGTCGCGCTGTTGTAAAAAGTACAACAGTGTCAGTTTTATTACTGCACAAAACTATTGAATGGAGTGGTGTCAGTGAATGAGTCACCTTTGCATTCCAAAACTTTCCCCCCACCACTCCACTGAGTTGCAGTATCAACCGAGCAATGGTTCAGCCTCAGGTACCATTTAGTCGCGACAGTGCATAAGATAGGGAAAGACTGTAAAAGGAACCAATAACACAGAATTGATGGCTGTACTTCATGTACCTTATTGGGCTATGAAATGGTAATCATCCAAATGTTCATAGGCGTAAAATAATCCAAAGAGATGGAAAACGTAATTATACAATTAATCAATATGTTTTGACAGTAAACAGAGTAAATAACACTTGGAAAAATTGGATGTTGATACAACACGCGACTGCTCGTGTGATTGAGTAGGGCGCGACTACCGGAAGGCTAAAAAAAATGGTGTACACAAACCAATTTTACACCAGATTACTCACAGAAGTATTAAGTTTTTGACGATGTATTATAAGTGTTCTATGGGCCCTCCTTATGACGCTCGGACGACATCTAGACGGTGGCCAAATTCATCCCAGACTGTTCGCAAGATGTCTTCTCGGACTGTAGTTACTGCATCAGTTATCCTGGTTCTTAGCTTCTCAACATCAAGTGCTAAGGGAGAAACAACGTTAAAGATTGTGTATATGTTCCTCCCCTAGCACTTGATATTGAGGAGCTGAAAACCAGGATAACTGATGCAGTAGTTACAGTCCGAGAAGACATCTTGCGAACAGTCTGGGATGAATTTGGCTACCGTCTAGATGGCGTCCCAGTCTCAATAAATCTGGTTTGGCGCACTCACACAACTCTCCTTGCCGTTTTGGAAATTGCTCACCTGACGCTACTGTTCACGCGCATCTAAAGTCCACTATTCAAACGAGCCAACTGGTGACAAGACAATAACTCTGGAGACACGAGTTCTGCTTTCTCTCCTTAGTGAATGATTTAATAGAATCAACAGTTTCCAACAGTTTGCAATTAGATAATCACATCTTCTCGAATTTCAAGCTTATTTTCGATTTTAGGTGAAAATGTTACTGAACATTAATTGTAGAAATTCTCATGCTCAATCTATTCCACTCGAATTTTTTTGTTTAAATTGTATCTGAAGCTTGATAATTGAGAATCTAGAATCAAACTTTGCATAGATGGGGCGGGGCTCTTAGAATTTTTACAGACATGGGACTTGTGGCCGTTCATAGAGCTTATCAATAACTATATCAGGTTTCAATTTGATCAAAATCGTTGGAGCCGTTTTTGAGAAAATCGCGAAAAACCCGGTTTTTGACAACATTTTCGCCATTCTAGCCGCCATCTTGGATGGCTTTTGATTGAAATTGTTCGTGTCGGATCCTTATATTGTAAGGACCTGAAGTTCCAAGTTTCAAGTCATTCCGTTGAGAAATGAGATATCGTGTACACAGACGCACATACACTCATACACTCACACAAACACACACACATACAGATCAATACCCAAAAACCACTTTTTAGGACTCAGGGGACCTTGAAACATATAGAAATTTAGAAATTGGGGTACCTTAATTTTTTTTGGAAAGCAATACTTTCCTTACCTATGGTAATAGAGCAAGGAAATGAAAAAGAAAACACGTAGAACACTTATAATAAATCATCATAAACTTGATACTTCTGTGATTAATTTGACGTAGAATTGGTTTGTGTACACTATTTTTAAAAATTAATATAACTGTTTAAAACTGTTCTTGAAATTCATTTTGAAACACCCGGTATAAATGTCAGAGCGATCAGAGTTACAGAGATACATCTTCATCTACATCCAAAAACCTTGTATATACGTCGATGCGCAATTTAAAAAGGAACATACCTGTCAAATTTCATGGAAATCTATCACCGTGTTTCGCCGTAAATGCGCAACATATAAACATCTAAACATTAAGAGAAATGCCAAACCGTCGACTTGAATCTTAGACCTCACTTCGCTCGTTCAATCAAATCCTATATCTATAACTCAGTCATCTATTTCCTAGACACTAATAAGACATTCATATCTTAGACATCCAGTCTATATCTTCAATATCTCTCTTATGATCTCTGGTTCAGAATATTCAAGTGATTCAGAATGATTAAGTGGTGGAAAATTATCTGATAGGCACAAAAATATAGCAATGTTCATCCTTTCATTGCTATGGAATTTCCATATTATGTAAATGTTACATATGGTATTACAAGCATTCCTCCATAAAACGAAAAATGTCCCCTCAGCTTGCTTATTGCAAACCATAACCTCAGTTATAACCTTGTTTACGAATCTTATACGACACAAGATAGAGAAATGGGATCTCCACCTATCCTTGACCGTTTTATACGAGGGTTTTATTGTTTGATGGTCCTAGTAGTGCCTAGAGAAAAGAATGATATTGGAATACTAGATTCGTTCGGAGAAGTAGGAATAAAATATGAGGTCCATAAGAATGTCACTTTCATGTGAAAGTTAAACCCCCTTTCTAATCCCTTCTTCCGTCTGTAATTTATACTTTATTCATTTACTCACATTCTATTATACAAAAATCAAACATATGATCAGAGAATTATCTATTTTTATTTGAAAATATACTGTTAGATTATTTTTTTATAATGATGTTTGGAGAGTTCTTGAATAAAGCAGTGAGTTTATAATAATATTATGTTGTGCGAAATAAATTAATTTTTGAAATTGAAATTTTTCATTTGAAATTTTACGATAGAGTTCAGTTTGTTGACCGAGCGAAGTGAGGTCTAAGATTCAAGTCGACGGTTTGGCATTTCTCTTAATGTTTAAATGTTTATATGTTGCGCATTCATGGCGAAACACGGTAATAGATTTTCATGAAATTTGACAGGTATGTTCCTTTTTTAATTGCGCGTCGACGTATATACAAGGTTTTTGGAAATTTTGCATTTCAAGGATAATATAAAAGGTAAAAGGAGCCTCCTTCATACGCCAATATTAGAGTAAAAATCAGACTATAGAATTATTCATCATAAATCAGCTGACAAGTGATTACACAGATGTGTGGAGAAGCCAGTCTATTGCTGTATTTCCATAAGGTCTATAGTTTCAATCAGGTACTTGTGGATGAGAATTCTGCGTGAGGTCTACTGTTCACAGAACTACTAGTATTCATGCTCTCATGTTCATATTCTTCATCTACTTTTTAACCACTTTCATTACATCATCTATGTTTGCCTTTGTTATTTTTTTCTACATTACTCTTCAAGTTTCACCAAAAAGTCATTCTATTCTGAAGTTTGGTGATGTTATGTTGTGAAGTTGTTATTATCCTTCACTACGTTCCATTCCGTTAATTCATTCTTTATTGATTCATACAAGGAGTACATAATTGAAATGATAGGGAGAGGAAAAATAAGGTAACATTGAGCTATTCCTCTCTCAAATTTAGATGAGATTACACATAGTCCGAAATATGTTAGTCTTGTAATTGTTTACTTCACAAAATTTACAGTCCTCAATTATTTTTACAGAGTAGATTTTTGGATTCAGATGCTTTGAAATCAAACATGGATTAAGTCTTGTTGTTTATCACTTTACAAAATTTTCAGTAGCCTACTTGATTATTTTTAAATTGAGATGCTTCAAAATCAAACATAGAAGAAATATTTCACATTATTCATTATCACTGAATTGGGAATATTCACATATTAAAGAACTAATTTTGCAAGACCAGAAACAATTTTGATATTCTAAAAGCAAAATTCTAAAATATTCTATTCATGTGTTAGATATGATGGAAATTGTTCTCAGAAAGCAATACTTAACTGAGATAGTCTTGAATCAAAATATGCAAGAACAGAGAGCTCCAGCACGTCAAGTGTAATGGAAATGATTCCCAGGAAACTACTCAGATATTCATGAATCAAAATGTGTGAGTACTCTAAGTACAGATAATTCATAATACTACTTGTTAGATCGGCCACTTCTTGAATCCAAAGCGTTGGAAACAAAACTAAGGTAATCTTCAATCCAAATGTGCAAGTAAGTATGGAGCACTTGGAGAAGCGTTGGAAACAAAACTAAGGTAATCTTCAATCCAAATGTGCAAGTAAGTATGGAGCACTTGGAGGTACTACCACTTCTTCATGCTTGATTCATGGAAATAATATCTTAAGTCTGCTCAAAATAATCAGTATGATAGATTAAAAGCCGTCGTAAACTTTCTCCCCATCAAAACTTCACCATTATCGATCAGTAACTGAGAGATTATGAATCACGTATAATGTGTTGCATAATGTATAATATGACAATATGTCATATTAATATATTACTATCAATTTTTTGATAATAATATATATTAGCTATCATATTCACAGTTGGCAATCCTCCCTGGAAAAACTTCCACAAAAACACCAGTCACTGGATATCTTGATCAACGTGAGAAAGTTGCACTAATCAGAAAAGTGTTATTCTCATATGAATAATCTCAGTGTTTATTCTTCTCCCTTTCTCTAGTCTAGTATCATTCTTCTTTCTTTCTCCAGTTCCAAATTGATGCTACAGTATTTAGCATTCACCAGCTTATCTTATTAGTGATAAGTTGGGAAATCTTATCGTGGATTATCAGGTTTCATGTAAATTGAACAAATGACGAAACTACCTTCATGACAATTGACTCCAATCATAAGCATCCTCAGCCTCAATCAAGGATGTTTTTTAATTACTTTTCATTAATATAAGACACTAAATCTTAGGCTGGTCACACACCGATTAGTCAATAAAAGACTAGTCACGTTTAGTCACAATAATTCACATAGTTGCTTATGGAGTCATGTCTGATTACAATGACTAAGCAGCAATGTGAAGTATTGTGACTAAACGTGACTAGTCTTGTCTTGACTAATCGGTGTGTAACCAGCCTTAGTGTTAATTCGAAAATCCAACGAAATATGGGCGAGAGACTAACTAACAGACAGAATCATCAGGCATGATTTATAGGAAGCAGTTGGATAAATTGTAGAAAAATCAAGAGATTATCTTAAAAAGTTTGAATAGCGAAGAATTAACCAATGTTAATCAAATACTGCCATCATAACGTGGACTTCACTATTATCAGAAAAGTGTTGAGCTCAAAAATCCAACGGAATATGGGTGGGGGACTAACAGACAGAATCATCAGGCATGATTTATATGAAGCAGTTGGATAAAGTGTAGGAAAATCAAGTGATCAAGATAAGAAGTTTGAATAGCGATGAAAATGTTGGCGTGCGGAGAGAGAGAGTATGATGGTGTTGGAGAGAGAAAGGAGAGTGAGTTGTTAAGCTGGTGAGAGGGAGATAGTTAGATATGTGAGAGAGAGAGAGAGAGTGTGAGAGAGCGAGAGTGATAAGAAGTTTGAATAGCGATGGAAATGTTGGCGTGGGAAAGAGAAGAGTAAGGTAGTGTTACAGAGAGAGAGAGTGTGTGAGTGAGGATAATGTTGTAACGTTGGCGAGGGAGAGAGAGAAAGAGTAGAATGTTGTGTGTAAGAGAGAGAATGAGAGAGGAGAGGGGCAGGAGAGAAAGTTGTAAGGGTGATTCGAGATGATTGATGATGGTAGCTCAGGTGATCTGGCTTGGCAAACATCAGGCAGAAGGCATACTGCCTATTCCTGCCTTTGCACCATGGTGCAATCAATGCCGGAGATCAATCATGTGTGAGGCGAGCACTGTTTACATTATTACCTCTCTCTTTCCAACACACTTTCTCACTCTCTCTCTCTCTTTCAATTCTCTTTGCGATTTTATATTCTCCTCTTATTTCAGTTGATTTTTCTCTTCTCCATTCATAAATCCAGCATTTATTTCTCTCTCTTTTTCTCCGAATCATCTTATCATCTACTCTTCAATCTCTTTGCGATTTGATATTTTTCTTCTTTTCAGGTTTTTTTTCCTCCTCTCAATGATTTCGCATCATTCTCTCTTCCCATTCTTTGCGATCTAATGTTCTCCTCTTTTTTCAGTTGATTTTTCTCTTCTCCATTCATACCTCCAAAATTTATTTCTCTCTCTTTTTCTCCGGATCATCTTATCATCTACTCTCCAATCCCAAATGCGATTTGATATTTTTCTTCTTCTCAGGATTTTTCTCCTCTAGATGATTCGACTCTATCTCTCTCTTCATTCTCCTCACAATTTTATATTTCTCTTTTTTTCTAATCTCTCTATCTCCTAACCATTTTTCTCTCCAACATTTATTTCTTTCCCCACCAATGTCTTCCTCTGAATCAACTACTCTTCACAATTTCATATATTCCTCCTTCTTTTAAAAGTTTCTTTTTCTCTCTCCTTCCTCTTCTCCATTCATCTCTTCAACATTTATTCCTTTTTCCACCAAGTATTCAGATTCCCTCTCTCTTTCGATTCATTTCAACTATCCCACTCTCTCCTCAAAACTCTCCTCTCACTCTCAACGGTTCGTTCTTCTGCATCTCTTACCTAATTGTTTCACTCATTCTGATCTTTTTTCCAAACTTTGTACTCGTCCACCATTTTCTCTCTTACTCGACTTGAAAATCTCTCTCACAATTTCTTCTCTCCTCATCACCACATATTCTTCCAAACTAACTCAATCTCGGAGAATGGCATTTGTATTGAAATCTGATGACCACTCCTCACTCATGAACTCTTTTACCTTTCCATTTCAATTATCCACTGTATCATAATTCAATTTCCTTGATCTTCCCAGTCTTTCCGTGAATTTCTACTGTTCATATTATTATATCACCAGTTAAAGGTGCTGATATCAGCAAGTCTGTACTTATGCATACGCGCATTGGGCTCTTTATCAGCTGATTAAATTCAACAATGTGAAAATATAATCAATTGCAATATCCAATCTCAACTATGAAAATTCATAATTAAATCTTCAAAAAATAATTATGTTCTCTTAACGGAAAAATCTGGTGTGGCGCACTCACACAACTTTCCTTGCCGTTATGAAAATGTATCACCTGACGCTAGTGTACACGGGCATCTGAAGTCTACTATTTGAAGATTTGAGCCAGCTGGTGACAGGGTGATAACGCTGGAGACACACGATGTCTGCTATCTCTTCATAGTGAATCATTTAATAGAATCAACAGTTGCCAACAGTTTGCAATTGGATAATCACATTTTCTCAAATTTCGAGCTTATTCTCAATTTTAGGTGAAAATGTTACTGAACATTAATTGTAGAGATTCTCATGCTCAATCTTTTCCACTCGAAACTTTTTGTTTAAATTGTATTTGAAGCCTGATAATTGAGAATCTAAAATCAAACTTTGCATAGATGGGGCGGAGCTCCTAAAATTTTTACAGATATGGGACTAGTGGCAGTTGATAGAGCTTATCGATGACTATTTTAGGTATAACTTTAATCATAATCGTTGGAGCCAGGACTCAGGGGACCTTGAATCGCATAGAAATTTAGAAATCTGGGTACCTTATTATTTTTCGGAAAGCAATACTTTCCTTACCCATGGTAATAAGGCAAGGAAAGTAAAAGTTGAAAAAGAATGAACAGTTAACATTACATCAGATATTTTTTTCATGTAATATGAATAATTACCACAATATCAACTTCTCAACTACTTAAAAAGTTGAACAAGCATGAACAGTTAACATTACATCAGATATACCAGTATAAGCAATCCTCTGACAGAAAACAGTAGCAAAGCAGAGGATCGGTGATGCTAATTTCCTATCTTTCTCCACTGCCATTATAACGAGAACCTCACTATAGTGGGCGATCAATTGGCGAATACAACGTGGAGTGATCGGAATATGTGGGACACTACAAGTGAGGTTACACTGGTGGTCACGTGACTGGACCTCAAACAACGCCGCGGTCAGGGTTCAGCGGTCAGTGCTGAGTGTTACAATGGTGAGGTCCACGTTATAATGGCAGTGGGGAAAGATAGGAGATCGGCTTTGCCGATTCTCTGCCTTTTCACTGTCTTCTATGAAGAGTAGCTGATACTGGCATATCTGATGTAATATTGTATTTTTTCTTTAGGGCTACTTTTATATAACCCATTTTTGATAGAATCATGCAAATTTAAATCCAAATTTCCAGTCCCAGTTCATAAATTCAAAATCGAGGGAGAGCTTTGCTCTGGAGTTTAAAAGCATAGAAAATTTGTAACGGAAGATTGAATTTATAGTTTATATTTATTTATTCATTTTCTCAGTCGTACAATTATTTATACAGTTATATGAGGAGGCACAACAGGCTTATGCCCAAAACTGTCCCTTTTTAAATTCATTCTACAGACCAAATAGAAATTCGGGTTGAGCTACTATCACTCATCAAAATAACAATTCATTCTACAGTCCCGATTGAAAAATTAGGTTAAGCTACCATCACTCTTCAAAATAACAATTTATTCACACTTCAAAAAACAAACACATCATCAATTACAAATAGATATACTATGAATTCGATTTTCCATGTTTGCTACAATATTTGTTTATATACTATGTCCTAATTTACACTAGCAGCATCTAGTTACTACTTTGGACTTTCTGAAATAAACATGTTTTCTAAAAAAAACTGATATGAAAGAAAATAAGTTTCTCTTGCTGAATTTTTCTTCTCGTGAGATCAGCTGGATGATCCTACACACATGCACTCGTTCACTCTCTTCCATCACGGTATCGACAGACGACAAAATTTCCAGCTGTTTTTCCAAGGACGTATTTATCCTTTCAATGTCCTTCAGCGAGTTATCCAAGGGTTGAGACCTAGCGCATTCGAATCTTCATATCATAAACCTACTTTGTTCCAAATTTCGTGAGGATCGTTAGAGCCGTTTTCGAGATCCGTTAAATATAAATATATACCCATATAACCATATAACCACATAACCAGATAACCACATAACCATATAAATATAAAAAAATTGCTTGCTTAATATAATAGGAAATGAATATACCAACATTTGATAAAAATAAGAATCTTCCAGCAGTATTTATCTATTTTCACCATAACTATTATAACCATATAACCACATAACCAGATAACCACATAACCATATAAATATAAGAAAATTGCTCGCTTAATAAAATATAATAGGAAATGAATATACTAACATTTGATAAAAATAAGAATCTTCCAGCAGTACTTATCTATTTTCAAATCAATTGAAAATGGCTTTAATGTCCGAAACATGTTGTGATAAAATAATCTAAAAGGGTACTTAGATTTATATTTACTTTTACTGATGTAATATTAACTGTTCATCATTGTTTCAAATAATCAATTATATTCGTTGAAAAAAATACGTTATAATGGCAGTGGATAAATATACAAAAACAGCGTTGCCAATTCTCTGCCTTGCCACTACTTCTATAGAGGATCATAGCTGATACCAGTATATCTGATGAAACTATATAACTGTTCATTATTGTTTAAAATATTCAATTATATTTAATTTTCCAGGATAATATATTTTTCAATGATTGAATAATACATTTTTATAATATTGGGATTGAATATTTTGATCTTAATTTATATCCCCGCATTGTTGATAAACGATGTAGCAACGTTTCGGACCAGGATAAGGATATCGCTATCTGCTGTGTAGGATGATAGACAAGGATAGCGACACCAATGTTAATCAAACACTGCCATTGTAACATGGACCTTTCTATACAAGTGTGGCCGAAACACAATACATCGTGTCAATGGTCATTGGTCGACCCGCAATATTGATCAATGATGCCTGTCGTCAATAGCCGAGTGTTTCATTGATGAATTGTTGTCGAATATGAGTCGTTGATTGGTGCTATGAAGTATGAAATAATTGAAAGGTAGCGTTGATATCTGGTTAATGGAATCATATTGATGAAGATGTTCATTTGATTGGTTAAGTTTTTGGAATACTATCAGGTAACCCGTGCTCCGCGAGAGTCTGATCGAAAACTTGAAAAACTGAGAGCTAGATCTTGAATAATTTTAAATAGTCCTTAAGTATCCTCGGTAAATTGAAAATCAATGTTCAAAATTCGAAGTTAATCAGTTGAGTAGTTGAGACGTGATCATGCATCATTCGTAAATTTACCAATTCGTGTATAAACCAAATCATTCCTTTATTATACTAGTAGTTCTGTGAACAGTAGACCTCACGCAGTATCCTCATCCACAAGTACGTGATTAAAACCGTAGACATTATAGAAATGCAGCAATATACTGGCTTCTCCACACATCTGTGTAATCACTTGTCAGCTGATTTATGATGGATTATTCTATAGTCTAATTTTTACTTTCCTTGCCCTATTACCATAGGTAAGGGAAGTATTGCTTTTCTATACGTTTCAAGGTCCCCCGAGTCCAAAAAAGTCGTGTGTGTGTGTGTGTGTGTGTGTGTGTGTGTGTGTGTGTGTGTGTGTGTGTGTGTGTGTGTGTGTGTGTGTGGTGTGTGTGTGTGTGTGTGTGCGTGTGTGTGTGTGTGTGTGTGTGTGTGTGTGTGTGTTGTGTGTGTGTGTGTGTGTGTGTGTTGTGTGTGTGTGGTGTGTGTGTGTGGTGTGTGTGGTGTGTGTGTGTGTTGTGTGTGTGTGTGTGTGTGTGTGGTGTGTGTGTGTGTGTGTGTGGTGTGTGTGTGTGTGTGTGTGTGTGTATAAGAGTGTATGTGCGTCTGTGTACACGATATCTCATCTCCCAATTGACGGAATGACTTGAAATTTGGAACTTAAGGTCCTTACAATATAAGGATCCAACACGAACAATTTCGATCAAATGCAATTCAAGATGGCGGCTGAAATGGCGAAATTGTTGTCAAAAACAGGGTCTTTCGCGATTTTCTCGAAAATGGCTCCAACGATTTCGATTAAAGTTATGCCTGAAATAGTCATCGATAAGCTCTATCAACTGCTACAAGTCGCATATCTGTAAAAATTTCAGGAGCTAAGCCCCATCTATGCAAAGTTTGATTTTAGATTCTCAATTATCAAGCTTCAGATACAATTTAAACAAAAAATTTTGAGTGGAAAAGATTCAGCATCAGAATCTCTACAACTAATGTTCAGTAACATTTTCACCAAAAATTGGAAATAAGCTCAAAATTCGAGAAAATGTGATTATCCAATTGCAAACTGTTGGCAACTGTTGATTCCATCAAATGATTCACTATGAAGAGATAGCACACCTCGTGTGACTTCAGCGTTATTGCCCTGTCACCATCTGGCTCAAGTCTTTGAATAGTAGACTTGAGATGCGCAGGGACACTAGCGTCAGGTGATCAATTCTCATAACGGCAAGGAAATTTGTGTGAGTGCGCCACACCAGATTTTTACTCTAATATTGGCGTATGAAGAAGGCTCCTTTTCTTTCTTTCTTTCTTTCTTTCTTTCTTTCTTTCTTTCTTTCCCTTCTATATTATCCTTGAAATGCGAAATTTCCAAAAACCTTGTATATACGTCGACGCGCAATTAAAAAAGGAACATACTTGTCATAGAAAATCTATTACCGCGTTTCGCCGTAAATGCGCAACATATAAACATTTAACCCTTGGACTACCAACCTTCTTCACATACACGGAATACCAACTGGGGTAACTGGGTCACCCCAACAAGATTTCTGTTTTATATCTTTATTCTATATTTTTTCCATTAATTCATCTATGAAATGCATTACAAAAGCTTTTAATATAATTAAAAATAAATTTCTTTTGTTGAAAAATATGTTTTCAATCAAAAACTGACAGGACAGAAAAATTGAGCATTCTATCAAATAGATGTAGGGGAAATGTTGTCAAATAATTTAATTATGGCTACAGAGAAGCAATTTTTTCAAATTTAGATTTCAAGTGATCATTATGAATCCGGTTTGGCGAAAAAATGATAATTGGACATTAAATTTATATCTTATGCATTCCGATAATGGATGGAATATACCAAAAAATTGCATGACATGGAATACCAAGCGGGGTAATAGAGTTACCCCAAGGATAAATCTGCTAATAATTGAAAAAATAAGAAGAATGAAATGATTTTATGAGAAAAAACAACTAAAGTGATATGTTTTTAACAAGTACTCAAGGTTTCAATGAAATACAACAACATTATCTACAAAAAAATGGCGAAAATGTGGGTTGGGGTAGTCCAATTACCCCGCTTGGTAGTGGAAGGGTTAAACATTCAAACATTTAAACATTAAGAGAAATGCCAAACCGTCGACTTGAATCTTAGACCTCACTTCGCTCGGTGAATGAAACATTATTTGAGTAGTTCTATACTATTGAAATACTTGATTATGACAAGTTTCATTCTTCAAGGAGGAAAACAGATACTAAAAACTGAATAAAAGGGAATTCCATAACTTTTTTTATTCATCTCTTTTATTCCTTCACTTCACTATTTCAATTGATCACTGGTAAACAAAGGAGAACAAATATGCACTATTTCACTCTCTCACTTGGGCTAGACAGACTAGCTCACTAGGGTTGTGTGACAGAGAGGACCTGGAGTCCTAACTCCGCCCTGAACAAAGGCAATTCATCAATCAATCAATCAATCAATCAATCACTCACCTGTCTTCTCCACTATCCAACTCTATCACTGAGAAAAATCATGAATCATTAGTCATACTCAATTATTATATGTTAACTGCAAAAGATTAAATGATTTGGAAAATCAGGGCCAAATTAGAGGTAGCCACGTACTAAATCATCATTGGCTAACGATACAAATGAGCCAATTAAGCGATTAACTCCGGTTACTAATTAACTAACGAATGCAATTAATTCACAATACTGCGGTTGATCTCAATTGACGCACAGCCAATCAAAAATCGACATTATGCTGTCACCGAAAACCACGAATACAATGGCAGTATTTGATTAACATTTATGTTGCTATCCTTGTCTATCATTCGACAAAGCAGATAGCGCTATCCTCTGCAAGCTCTGCAACGTTGCCAGTTTGTTTTTAACAATGAAAAATTACTTCTTGTGTAGTTGAGAAGTTGATATTGTTGTTATTATTTATATTGAATGAAAAAGACTAAGAAATTGTCAAAAAAACACTGATTTATTGATACTCAGAAAGACCGGTTTCGGTTGTTACACCATTGTCAATCTCTGATAAACAGTTTATCAGAGATTGACAATGGTGTAATAACCGAAACCGGTCTTTCTAAGTATCAATAAATATGTGGTTTTTGACAATAATTTCTTAGTCTTCTTCATTCAATGTAGAAATATATTATTGAATAACGAAATACATACCATAATTTAAATTATGAAAATTCATTATTCAATCATTGGAAAATATATTTTCATGACTAATAAAATATAATTGACTACTTGAAACAAAACTGAGCAGCAGTTGATGATATTAGACTACATCAGATATACAGACATCAGCTATCCTCTATAGCTATCCTCTATCCTCTCGGCAGTGGCAGTGGCAACGCTGTTCTCCTATCTTTCTCCACTACCATTATAACGTGAACCTCACTATAGGAGAAAGTATTTTGATGGAATGCTAGTCTGTTTAAACTTGTAGCTTATGTGATTTCAGTTGATTACAGTAATTTGAACCAAACTCGAAATGAAATATCACAATAGATTAAATGAATTTCATTAACAAAATACGTGGAATGTAATGAAATTTGAACTTATGAACACTACGTACTTTAGATATAAATATGGATAAAAATCTAAATCCCAGTACCCTTTTGAATTATTTTGTCATGACATGTTTTGGACATTATAGTATATTCCACACCTAGAGCAGAAAATGGGATTTTTCCGGCTCGAAATCGGTTTTTAAGTCTGAGGCCGTAGGCTGAGGACTAGAAAAGATTGAGAGCCGGAAAAACATTTTTGCCCGTGGTGCGAACGCTATTATTTTTTTGCCACACACAAAAATAAACAATATATGTATGAGAATAGTTGTTCACTAAGCACTTCCGAGAGCAGAAGTGGAAGGTGTTAGCTCTAGCGAATCTGAGGTAATCTGAATATCAGGAAATTGTTCAAGTATTTCTATTTTTTATTCTGATTTGTCTAAATAACATAAAATATGATGTTGAATCATGTGGGAGGTTGAGTTTATACTATTTTATTCTTTTAAATGACAATGAGATGATATTATTATAAATGTTAATTATAAAATAATGAACACAAATAATGAAAAGTTTTTTGATCACCTTAGTTCCATGTTAGCGGCTGGAAAGGGTACTCTTTCCGGCCTATGCCGGAAAGAAACCTGTTCTGACGTCAGACGAGAGTCGTCTGCAATGTCTTTCAGATCTACGTAGGGACTGGAAAACAGCTGCTTTCTGTGCAGTGTGACGAAAAAGCCCTTTTCAATTGAAAATCATTTTAAATTATTTTATCACAACATGTTTGTTGACCCATTGAAAATGGCATTAATGTCCGAAACATGTTGTGACAAAATAATTTAAAAGGGTACTGAGATTTATATTTTTAAGCCGCGTTTACACCGGAGTTGGCAACCAATGATTGCCGACATTTATCGGCAATTTTGAGTTGCACGCATTAAAACAACTGCAACTCGCATTGCCAACCGTAGTTGGAGACCGATTTTGCGAGTTGGCAATCGAAATTTGGTTTTCCGACCGGAGTCGGTAAAGATCAAAGGCGGTTGCCAACCCCGGTTGGCAATGCGAGTTGCAGCGCTAACTTGAGTTGCAACTTGAGTCTGCAACTACCCCGCTACCCCTCCCGCCTGTTGGCTCCACGTGGTCGCGCTGCGTCAGTTCCTCAGTTCAAGCAGGCTAGTCGTCGTGACTTGTTGTGTTTTGTTGTTTTGGTTGGTTTGTGCTAGTGCAATGTAAGCTATAATGTAAGCTAAGCTATACATTACTCAAGCTAAGCTATAGAGTTTCTTTGTTTGATTTGGAGTTTTTTTTATGTATACATTTATTTCTAATTTTATGAATTGTGTTACTTTGGAACATTAACTTAACTTTGTGTTCATATTTTATGAACAAGTCACTACCAGGTTGCAACTTTTTTTGTCTAGATTTATTAACAATTAACTTTTGTCTAGATTTATTCAACTCAGTGCACAATGTAAACAAATAAAAGGAATCTAAAAATAACAATATTTAGTAATTTTCTTTCTTTGCTCTCCTGTATGTTATCCTTCAGGAAACCTATAACAGCCTCACAAATCTCTGGCACTAAAATAGATATCGCACTTTTGGAAACTTTAAACAAATAACTGATACTAGTATAAGAGTCGCCACTCGCCAAAAAGCGCAATGTAATAGCCAATCTTTCTCGCACTGGAATTGCTTTCCTGTAGTTAGTATCCTGTTTACTAATTATGTGTCCATACCAACAATTAAACTTTCAAAATCGTCACTTGACATTCTTAAAAAGTTTTTTACACTGCCATCGCATCTCAATTCTCCCGTCAAAGGATCTGTATCATCTCGATTTAAATCATTTAAAAGATCGCTGCCGCTATACTTTGCTCTTGCCTGCAATGAAGGTCGAACCCAGTATCTTCTCGGTTTTCTACATTTTGATAAAATAACACACGCTGCCACAGCAAGAACAACCTCTTCAGCACTCGACATTCTACATACTGTCTGATTTGATTTTCTACATACTGTAAAGTTTAGTTGCAAGTTGCAGGTTGCAGACCTAAAAACAAACTATGTGCCCAGGTTGCAAGTACAAGTTGCAGACTTCCATCGGCAACTAGCGTCTGCAATCGAAATTGGCAATTTTTTTATTGCCAACTCCGGTGTAAACGCGGCTTTATTCATAATAAAAGAAGCCCTAAAGAAAAAACAACATAAGGAGATGAATGTACAATGGTTATCATCAGTTTGAATTGGATGCAATATATTAATAGAGTAAAAGTAGCTCTACTGGAATAAATAGAATAATTTTTTTTGGGCTCATACTTTCATTTGGGTGGATGAAGTGGGTGTAATGAAAAAGAAATTCAAAATTTTATAAATAAGTTATCAATCAATCGGTTGGTTAGTCGCAATTTCAGCTTCACAGCTCACTACCAATAGGAAGCAAGAACGTCACATGCCATTCATTGTCCAATGAGATTGCTCGTTTAATTTGGGACCTGCCTTGAAACTACACGGGAACAAGATAATTTCTGAGTTGATTACCAAACTCGTAATGTCTATCTGTAGCTGTACAAATCTATAGCTGGTAGCTGTAGTTGGTAACCCTATCAATATATTATCTTTTGTGAAAAAAATAGGTTAGGTTGGATTTTATCTATTTATTTATCTATTCACATTAACATTTAACAATTTACAAATCAAATACATGATTAGAAAAGGACCAACAGGCCTAGCCCAAAAAACTGTTCCCTTTTCGAATTTTGATAGTAGTAAGCCAATGCTTCAAATCTATTCGAAAAACCTGAGAATAAAAATAATAACAGAATCGAATGAATCAATCCAAACTACAAAATTAAACTACAATATTTAAAGGTAGGTTATGTTGCTTCACTTTGAATCAAATTCGGAATCTACAAATATATAAACCAAAATTTAGAATTTAATTGGGCTGTTATAGATTTCGATAACGATTGGAAATTACTCTTTACATCAAAAATACATTACTTACATGGACTTCCTGATCCATTAACGAGCCACTAGATACCGGAAATATTCGTTAGAACTGCAAAATTCGAGAGCGCGACAACATAGAGGTCAGTTCCACTTGAAATACGCGACGCGACTGATCAAAACAAAGGCAGGGTGACCGTCAAAATTTTACAAGTTATGACAGGCGACGTGGTAACGTGCCGACCGGCAGACGCTCCATGGCTGCCGCGTGTCGTTTACCGGTTGCCATGGTAACGGTGCTTGGCGGCACATTTGAAAATTTCAAAATTACTGTCGACTGAGTTAGTTTCTACACCTGTAGACAGTGTTATATTGTTGAGCATTGTTGAATGCGGAAGAAGAAGAAGAAGAAGAAGAAGAAGTGTCAGCTGAGCTTTTGTGTTTTCGAGTTTGTGTTTCTTGAATAGTTCCGAATTTTCTTAACCCTAGAGAGACACACTGGGGTGTTTCACACCCCAGGGATTTTTTTCTGTTCTGCAGTTGACAATATCAAACAGATGGGAATTTATGCCCAGTCTAAATTAGGTTTGTAGTATTGTCAACTACTCTCCACCACTTCCAGTGAGTAATAGCATTTTACAAGGTCACCAGCTCATCTTGTTCTTCGTTTGGGGTGTATAACACATCAGAGTGTCTTTTACGTGGGACTTTTATCAAACACTTTTATTACAAAGAATTACTTGTATTGTCACTACGAATGTGGTATGGAATGCTATGATTCTCTACAACTTGAGATTCAAAACAATGAAATGAACAGACGTGAGTTTTTGATTAAGTTGTCATTGGCAATGATCCAGCCACTCGTTCAAACCGGATTAGGAGCTCCAACACTGAAGCGGAACATATACGTACTTCTAAAATTAGTATAAATAAATACTGATAAGCAGTGCTTTACTTTTGATTTCTGTATGCACTTAGAACTAAAATGATGAAGTATGGTCCAAGTACTTGTTTCTTTTATATTTTTCAAAGAAAAATTCAAGATTAAATGGTGGTGTTCAACACCCCAGTGTGTCTACTGTGTTAGCATAAAGTAAGTGTGTCTCTGTAGGGTTGAATAACAATCAATATCATTCGTTAAAAGTGGTAATTGAGTGGAATATTTCAAATTAATTTATCAATTTGAGCCATCTAAATTCAAAATTCAATGTTTATTTTGGACCAAAATTTTATATAAATTGTATACGTGAAATTCTAACCTTATCTTGGACTTTGTCAACTATAAATTTGGAAGAAAGTGTCATTTGCATTGTTAATGGATATAAATAAAAGAAGAAGAAGAATCAAGGAGAGAATCTTCTCACAAGGTGAGAGAAGAGTGAAGAGAGAATAATTAACGTACAGATGGGAAGCACAAGAAGAAAAGGAAGTGGAAGAAGAAGAAGAAGAAGAAGAAGAAGAAGAAGAGAAGAAGAAGAAGAAGAAGAAGAAGAAGAAGAAGAAGAAGAAGAAGAAGATAGGAGAAGGAGAAGGAGAAGGAGAAGGAGAAGGAGAAGGAGAAGGAGAAGGAGAAGGAGAAGGAGAAGGAGAAGAAGAAGAAGAAGAAGAAGGAGAAGAAAGAAGAACCGCTAGGCAGTCTTCCTCCTGAAAGTAATAACAGAAAATTACAGCAGCACTAACAAGAGTTAAGAGAAAGTTGTGTTTCATCATCACTGCTTTTTTATCTCGAAGCTTTTCCAACAACCCCGGCTGTGAAAACTCTCAATGAGCAATTTTCCGTCGGAAAAATAAATGTCTGATGGTTAATATTAACATTTCAGAGAGAGAGAGAATCTTTCCAGCCGTCCATAAACTGTAGCCTATGTAGTTAACCTGGCGTTGCATTGCGTAACACCTTTTGCTGCTGTTGGCTCAGATACGATACGAATTTCGAAATTCAATTATCTTGATGGGTTTGAATTTGAACCTTTCTGTTTGTGCAATCAAAACTGAAAGGTGATATAACAGCGCTAACCTTCACCAGAGAGAGATGGATTGAGGGAGAGAAAGAGTGATAGAGTGAAAGAGAGTGAGTGAGAGAGAAAGAGACAGTGAGTGGGAGAGAGAAAAAGAGAAAGAGTGAGTGAATGAGCGAGTGGGAGATGGAGAGGGCGAGTCAGAGATAGATTGATTGACTGATTGAGTACTTTATTTATGTAGACTAGATTACAATATATACTGGCTTATACACTTATATACAATAGCTCACAATACAGCAATATTATAGATGAATTTACATAATATAGACTAAGAAAATAATTATTGAACTGTATATGATATGAAAAAACAATTTGTAATAAAATAACTATAGATAATTATATTCTTATGCATCTACATAAATTGGCAGAGCTTTTGTCATATCAATGCCCATTCTTCGGAAAGAATATAAAAAATATCCTTCCCACTAACTCTCTACCAAAGAGAGAGAGAGAGTAAGTGAGAGTGAGAGAGAGAGAGATAGAGAGAGAGTGTGTGTGTGAGAGATAAAGAGAGAGAGTGAGAAGAGAGAGATCGAGAGAGAGATAGCTGTTAGCTGTAGTTGGTAACCCTATCAATATATATTTTGTAAGATAGGTTAGATTTCGGAGTTCATTGTTATAAATTTGATTAATGATTTAAAATTACTCTTTACATCGATTGACAGAGAAATTTGGAGGGAACGTTTGGAACACACCATTTGACTTCGCAGCTCTATTTAGACTACTTAGAAGGTAAAAATCTCGAAAGTCCTCATCCCTACCCCTTGTGCTCAAGGGATGAGGGTGGGTTGAAAGTTGCGTTTTTCATTGCTGGCTTACATGCATGTATCTTGGAAACAATGCATTGCAGCCACATGGCTAACCAAACAAAAATGAAGCTAGATAAATTTCCTACATGTTTTGTCTCGTAGAGTTTTGTAATATCTCCTTTAGTTCTAAACGTTCCCTTAAAATTCCTCTGTAAATTGATCTTATGTTGATAAACTGAAGATTCTACAATCAACGGCTGCAACAATCGTGGGGAGATGCGTGAAATAATGGAATAATACATCAAATTGGAGAGAATATGATGCTCTATGAGATCTTGATTGGCACGAATTTTTCCAATTAATTGTAAAGAAGTTATAAGGAAAAAAATGAAAAAATCGGAGCCGGAAAAATTTCTCTTCAAATTGTGACACCTTCAAGAGCTCATATCTGGAAAACTATGACAGATATAGAAAAATGTTACAAATGTTACTTGTAGGCTAATTTGTGAGCTTTAATTTTGTATTCGACAAAATTTTCGAAACCAAAACCAAAATATGATACTTTCAAACCACCCCCACCCACTTAGCACAGGGGGTAGGGGTGAGGACTTTTGATATGTTTACCCCTTAACTATCTTCAAAAGAGCTGCGGGGTCGAAAATTGTGTTCCAAATAATTTTTCACTCTATACCTTTTTTTGAGTATTCTTTGCCTGGACTACTATTGCTATTACAATATTGTAAAAAATTGTATAATTGTGGAAAAAGAGAGGAAGAGCAATAATTTGTTTGAATCGAAATACAAACTGAATAATTAATTTGAATATCAAGAACAAGAGTATTTGTACGGATTTGTAATTCTAAAAAACTTATCAACAATAGAGTTAACTCCATAATGAACAACTGGTCATTCTCTATTGAAAACAGAAATGCATTGGAAGATGATTACATGGAATCCTATACTATTATAAAAGCAACTTCTGTTTATATGTTTATATGTTCAGATGTTTAGATGTTTATATGTTTGTATTTTACCGGATCTCGAAAACGGCTCCAACGATTCTCACAAAATTCATAACATAGTGCGTTAATAATATAAATATTCGATTGCACTAGGTCTCATCCCTGGGAAAACTCGCTGAAGGACATTAAAGGGATAATTATTATTCATCCTTGGAAAAACATCTGATAATAGTTATTTCGTCGTCTGTTGGAAGTGATTGAGTGAGTTCATGTGTGTGGGACTGTGTCAAAATTATGACTCAGCTGTTGAACTTTTGTAATCATTCAATCAGATACTTAGTACAGGTTGCAAAAAAGCCGGGTTATTTCCAATCATGATTAATTCCAGTCGATCCATCTTTTTGAAATGGTCTTTTCTGATTTGGTTCACGTGAAGTTCAATCAGGATTAAAATTTAACCGGCTTTTGTGCAACTGGGCCTTTGTGAGGGAAATTTTTTCATTCCTCTGGGATTTCTCCTATCTCAATTTACTGTGATTAGATAGAACATTTCTGTATGAATGTTATTATAATTTCTTCTTTTGTAATTAATTTTTGATGCTTTTGTACTCCAGAGCGAAACTCGGTCCCCGATATTATCATCTGAATAGAGATCACAAACCTCATCAATGCAAACGCAGAATCGTAATACAGATCAACTGTATGAGACAACATTACTGGACTCCTCAAATGAAGAAACAATTTATTCTTTTCATAACTGACATGCTGGGACATGGATAATTAATGACTACTTCCCATTGAGTTTTCCAATGATAAATGAATCGTTCGGAAGGCGTCATAGAAAAACAGACTTAACAGAATAACGAAGTAACCATGGCTCATGATTGATTATGATTTATTATGAGTATTGACTTCTGGGACTCATTTATGAGTAGAGCAAGTGAGTGATTCAAGTATTTTTTGAGCTCTCATCTCAAATCTTGATATGAAGTACAGAAGATTCAATTTCGATTATTCACTATCAACCAGTTCCACAAATAATGAAGAGAAATCTTAATGCCGGTTTCCGAGCTCGGGATTTAACTAGGTCCTAGATTTTAAACAGCTGGAGACAGCTTGGCTTTCCAAAATGGGGCGAAGTCGCAGTTTTTATAACAGTAGTCGCAGTTTCTATTTTCTCATTTCTATAATTGGAAACGTTTTTCCTTGACGGAATTAAACATTCCTAAGTAATTAAAAATAGTTGAAACTTTATACTATTTCCTCTTTATTTAATTTTGTGTTCAATTTTCTAGTTTTACGAAATTTAATTCAAACGTGACTATGACAATGACCAAAGTTAGTAGACAGAAGGTTGGTCACTCATCTATAGTATTTTCGTTGAAATGCAATTGGAGTGGGGGAACTGCAGCCGTGACGTAGGCTGTAGTACAGAGTAGGCAGAATATCGCATTCTTGAAAATCATATGGTGTCGTATAGTCAAATTATATAACACAAACATTTTCTGACATGCAAGCTTTCTGTTTCTGCTTTACAATAATTATTAAAACATTTGAATAATACAATCATTTTGCCATTATAAAAGCAAAAACCCCACCTCCTAACCTTCCCTTTCAAACCCTTAAGGTTTCTTCATCTTCTAGGTCGTGTTTATATTTTGTAGTTTGGCTATACATCAGCTTGTGAATTCCGGGGATGAGATATTTTGATTCTCGAAGAACATGTGCTCGATACCAGCATGTGTTCAGTGCATTTACAATGAATGAAATTCATCGGATTTATCGGGATCGGTTTATCGGTTTATTGCGATGCATTGGTTTATCAAGATTTTTTAAGGTTTGATCTGAAATTATAATAGTATAACATTGTCTTCTAACGCTTTTCCAGCTTATTAACTTTTTCGTGTCACGTTTTTAGATTCATGAAAAACTTTCAACTTCATTTTATTCATAAAAGTTGAATGAACTTGAAATATTTAACATCATTAGAATCGGTGATTCATTCGCTATAAGTATGGAGAATTTTAAAGTTCTAGGTCAATCTTGAGGAGATTATACGACGATATATTTGAAGATACAGTGAATAAACTGTATGCTCAGTGTGGTTACTCTTGAACATTTTTACTACACGTGACGTCACGCTGGCGTTCCCCCCACCACTTTGAATCATACACCTGTGAGTGATCAACCTTTTGTCTACCAACGTTGGACAATGACTGCGACTACGCCCCGTTTCGGAAAGCCAATTTTATGACTCCAGCTGTTCAAAGTCTAGAACTTAGCTGAATCCTGAGCTCGGGGACCGGGCCTTAGTAAGTTATTTCTGTTAAGAAATACATAGGACCTATCACTGGATTTCATGAGAAGGAAAAGGGCTGTCTTAATTAATTTGTTCATCTCATAACTCATGTTTTGGATACCAAAGAAATCTGAATGAATAATTTAATCATTAGATATTTATTTGACGAGTCTCATATTGGAGAAGAACTATTGATATTGTTTCTGGAAATAAGTACACAGGACCTTCTACTGAATTCAATGTGAAGGAAAAGAGATTATTTCATTCTTTTAATACTTGTGTTATTAGAATTTTATATTTTCCATTTTTGGACCTTTTATGAGTAGTATTTCGATGCTTTGTATTCATCTCATCTTTTCTTATTATTTTTTTTAAAATTATTGTATTTTTCCATATTATCATTTTGTACCTTATTACCGTATGTAATAGGATAAATATTACCATTTGTACCTTATTTCTTTTTATGATTTTTTATAAGTTTTCTTTATATTATATTTTAAGATTTTGCATTTTCTTGTAAAGGAGACATGTTTGGGGAAACCCGTTGTCTCCATTGTGAATGAATTAATAAATAAAAAAGTAAGGTTGCGTTAATCAACTTCATATTTTAATAACTCATGTTTTGGTTTCAAAGAAATCAGAATGGATCATTGAATCATAAGCTTATGTATTCAGCTAATTGATGAAAAAGACTAAGAAATTGTCAAAACACAGATTCATTGATACTTAGAAAGACCGGCTTCGGTTATTACACCATTGTCAATCTCTGATATACTAAAACTAAATACGAGAGCAGCAGAATTTATACTAGTAGAATTAAAAAAAATTCATTTTGTACTGAAAGTGAATTTTTTTATCATGGCAAGTCTGTTGCTTGAGCCGCCATTTTGTGACACCGTTGAGAGGGAGGAGACTGTCTAGCTGGGCCAATGGCAGGCTTTCATGCCCTTGACCAATAGCAGTACTCGCCTAGTAGTATAAATTCTGTTGATCTTGTATTTAGTTTCAGTTTATCAGAGATTAAAAATGGTGTAGTAACCGAAAACGGTCTTTCTAAGTATCAATAAATCTGTGGTTTTTTGACAATTTCTTAGTCTTTTTCATTCAATATTAATAATTAACACAATATCAACTTCTCAACTACACAAAAAGTATTCAGCTTTGGAATCAAGTTTCGGGCATGAATGAAAATCAGTTGAGAGGCAGTTGAAAACTTGAATTCAAGTTTTGAACATTTTGTGAATTGAAGAACTACAAAACTTACCTATTTCGGACTATATGTAAGCGAACCTAAATTAAGGAGAGGATCAGCACAAGGTTACCTTATTCTTCCTCTCCCAATCCGTTTGATGATGTAATATTATTGTAAGAGAGAATAAAGAATTAAGGATGAAGAAACAGCTGAAAAACCCACTACACACTCTGAATATTTCTCACTTTAACTTCTCTCTCGTAAACTATTTCTCAAGTCGCTCTTCTCTCTTCAATGCTTCCTATCAGTACTGAATCCAGCGCTCTCTATCTACCAGTCAGTTTGAATTTTATGAAATTATGAAGAATAAATGCGAAGATGAGTTGATGGATCCAAACAAGGATGGCATTATTATTTGAAACATTGTGCAAGAAGTAAACACTACCAATCCGCTGTGAAGAGTGAGAAAAAAAAGTGTAATGAGGTGACAAATAAGATTGAGGGAGATGGAAGATAGGTGCAATGAGGGTGCGAATAAGACAGATTGAGATGAAAGATAGGCGGAATAAGATAGAGTGTGAGGGAAAATAGGTAGAATGGATGGACTATTACACAGTATGAGAAGGAGAGTGGTTGAAATGAGCTGACAAATAAACAAGAGTGAGATGGAAGATGGGTGGAATGAGGTGGGCAAATAAGTGAGAGGAAAAGAGAAAATAGGTGGAATGAGGGGGCAAATAAGCAAGAGTAAGAGGGAAAATAGGTGGAATGAGGGAAGAGAGACTGAGACAACAGATAGAAGGAATGAGGAGACAAATAAGCAAGAGTGAAACGGAAAGTTGGTGAAATATGGAGCGAATAAGATAGAGTGAGATGGAAAATAGGTGGTAAAAGGTTACAAGTAAGAGAGAGGGGGACAGAAAATAGGTGAAATGAGGGGAACAAATAAGGAAGAGTCTGACAGAGAGGGAATCTGCAACTTGCGTCCAGCGGTCAAAATGTGTTTGGGCACTCACAGATTGAACGTCATAAAGTGAACGTCTGTGACGTCATCACGAGTGATGCCATTTCGCTCTCACTAGCAGCCGACATTACGTTCCCCAACTGAAGGAGCGAAATTCAAATTCACTACAGTATCTTAAGGATGCTTTAAGCAAAACACTACGTTACGTTGTATTATGACAACGTATTTGCCAAGTTAATGAGATACATATTTCTATCCTCTGATTCCATTCTAATTGATATTGGAAGATTGGGCTAGAATCATGATTGTATGACCAATAATTCATCAAGATACAGTCATCTTAAATGACCTTTCAAATCAGAGCAGGAAATTCGATGTCTTCATGATTTGAAAATTCGTCACAAGACGGGTTACATCAATGGAGCACTTTTGGAGTCGAATAGGAAGGAATGGTAGTTATAAAGCAGATGGTTGTCCGGAAGTTTATACACCGTTATCACTTCCAGAGAGAATGAGTGAGAGAGAGTGAGAGACAGACAAATAATGTGACTGTCAGTGATGACGTCACGACGTAAACAGTGTACGTGTGTATCGGAGCCATGTATCACTCATTTGACCGCTGGGCGATACTTCTTGTGTATGTCCGACAGAGAATAGGTGGAATGGGGGAACAAATAAGGAAAAAGGAGACAAAAAATAGGAGGAATGAGGGACAAGTAAGACAGAAGGAGAGGAAATGGGTGGAATAAGGGAACAAATAAGGGAGAGAGCGAGTGAGTGTGTTAGAGAGGATGAGAGGGGAGAGACAGTGAGTGAAAGAGAGACAGAAAATAGGTGAAATGGGGAACAAATAAACAAGAGTGACACGCTTCAGAATTACGGAGATATTCGGAGCGAGACTCAGCTGTAAACAAATGTACGGGCTTCAACAAACAAGCCTTTCTTTATTGTTGAACGTTGAGTCACAGCACTCACTCCTAATGAGGCAATCGTCAATGAAGTGAAACAGACAACTAGCGCTGGCGCCAAGCTCTGCGACCAAATCTCGAACTAAACTCTTGTCAACCGAGGGCTTCTTGAAGACTGTGCGGCTAAACCTCTGTTTAAACGATGGTTCTCTCAAGACTGCGACTCAACCCCTGTTCAACGACGGTTCTCTCCTCAAACTCTGATCCTCGTCTAATGAATTGGCTGCTCGCCTTCATCGTTTTGACGGAACTGTTTCAACATTTCTGAAACGAGAGAGATCTTTCACAGTTTTCTAGCTCATAAAACTGGATGAATGTCTTTGTTGCTGTGGATCCAGTTTCCTATAATAGAGCTACCCCATCAATACGAGAGAATAAAGATTTCAATCACTTAATGTTCCAAGATTATTGTGTCGTTTTCAGAAATCCATGTTTACACATAAAAGTTGAGGAGATATTGCATTTATTCAAATGCTTATCGATAAAATAATGAGTCCATGTTTCACATTCCTTCAGAGAAACTCATTGGAATCCATGAAAACTATAGTTTGAAGAATAATGAAGGTCCAACAATAAAATGTAGAAATCTAAATACATTTTCCAATGTTCATGTTTCTGTGATCACTATAGAAGATCGTTAGAAGTATGTGTTCTGACGTATCAAAATATATTATTCATGAAAATACATATTCTTGATCAAAAGCGAAAAAAAGTCGACATAACCAAGTCAAGTCAAATGTCATTGTAAAAAAATGAAAATGAAAAATATTTTATTCATCCAAAAACTAGTACAATAACAGGAAAATCTGTTTCTTATCATCTAAACATAGAAATGTACAGTAATAATGATGTAACAAAATTATAAGATTTTTTTATAAGAATGAATAAAACAAAAAACGCCCCGAGGCCTAGCCTGTGTGGGGTGTTATGCATGCATCTTAAAACTAGAGCTAAGAACTACGTAGATGGGTAATTTGATGCGACCGACTGGTCTCTAAATATTACAAATATATTTCTGTATTTACTGCTAGAATGACATAAATTGGAAGAAACAAAGTGGACTTCACATAAATAAGCTATTATAATAGGATATACAATTCTTAGTGTGAGAGACCTTATGCAGAATATATAATGACATTGAATTGCAAAGTACATCAGGTTGAGTTATATCAGGGATATGAAAAAAGAATTAGTATTCTCTAATTGCATAAGGTACTCCACTTCTTTAAGAGAAGTATGTTTATTATTCAATGATTTTAGTATAATAGGGAGTAAATTATAAAACTTTGGAGCCAAAAAGGAATAAAATTTTTTGAATAAAGTTAAATTTGGTCTTGGCATATTCACATCTAATCGATTTCTCAAGATATAATTTAATCCAGGTCAAATAGAAATATCGATAATTATCGTTGTCACCTTGTCAGCAGCAATATCGATAAAACACAAATCGATAATATTGAAAGAATTTATCGACTTTATTATATGTATTTATTTATCTTTTAAACACATTATAGTGTATATGTATGATTGGCTTATACAAAACTTGAATTGAATTAAAAATACAAAATTTGTCAATGTCCCTTAACTGATCCTCATCTATGCCTGTGAAGCAGCCTTCAATACTTGATAACCTTCTTGATTAGGTACTAGCCCATAACTCTGATCAAAATGTTACAAGCCTGTTCTTACTATGTTGTAAGACACAAGGTGGCTACCGTAGACCCCCTGCTACTTGTGAAGGGTGCAAAGCGGTTTGCTCGTGACAGGGATGAGTCGTCAGTTGATGTAGTCGAAAGCTGGGTGTAGTGTGGCTTGCTCGTTACAGAGATACTCCGTTAGTTAATGTAATCGAATGCTGGTTGCAATTACTGATCAAAGCTGACGGCAGACTGACGTTAATGGAATATGTCTCTTTATGGAGGTGACAATGTGCAGACTGTAATCGAAGTAGGGAACTGCCATGATGAAGTGATCAACCATTGAATCTCTGATTATCATCGTCTCTTCTCAGAGAGATGATTATATCGACTCCTCTTTCCTCAATCTATCACTTTCTCTCTCTCTCTCTCTCTCTCTCTCTCTCTCTCTCTCTCTACCTGTAATCAAGAGAAGCACGATACTGACGTTGGATGGGCGTAGATAATGGATGAAATATAATAACACTAGCCGTCAGGCTCGCTTCGCTCGCCATATCCGTCTAGCTAGGGGGCTCCGACCCCTGGAGCCCCGACTGGATCAACCAAAAATGAGATCAGCGGGCTCGCTTCGCTCGCCTGCATGTAGACCTCAGCGGAACCTCTGTACCGAATTCTGGACCCCCGACTGGATCGTCCAAAAATGAGATCAGCGGGCTCGCTTCGCTCGCCTGCATGTAGACCTTAGCGGAACCTCTGTACCGAATTTGAACCTATTATGTCAATTTGATCTCGAAAAATACCTGTTACTATATCAGCGTATCTTTGGCGAACAAAATGCTTCCACCTCAGCTAAACCTGTGTACTGAATTTTTTTAAATTTTCACTTTACTTGCCCTATTACCATAGGTAAGGAAAGTATTGCTTTCCGAAAAAAATTAAGGTACCCCCATTTCTAAATTTCTATTCGTTTCAAGGTCCCCTGAGTCCAAAAAAGTTGTTCTTGGGTATTGGTCTGTATGTGTGTGTGTGTGTGTGTGTGTGTGTGTGTGTGTGTGTGTGTGTGTGTGTGGTGTGTGTGTGTGTGTGTGTATGAGTGTATGTGCGTCTGTGTACACGATATCTCATCTCCCAATTAACGGAAAGACTTGAGATTTGGAACGTAAGGTCCTTACAATATAAGGATCCGACACGAACAAATAGTCCAGGCGCTGGCTTACATTGAGCATGCATGAGAGAGGCAGAGAATTTGACTTCGGATTATTGTTGGGGGGTCTTTAGTGTATATGAAACTCGATGTCGTCACGTCCCAGGGTGGTCGAGAGATTGGGGGGGAGGGGGGTAAGTTGTAAAAAACGCGCGCTTATATAATCGCCTGTCCTGCGGCAACCATTCATATTACAGCTTTGACCTTTTTCTAATATTATCTAAATATAACAAGCTTTCAAAATGGTCCTCTTCATTTTTACGATAGACCGCATAGTTTTTCCGTAAAAAAATAAAATATCTCAAAAAATGTATTTTTTGAGTATAGATTTTTTTTTATTTTCCGAATATTTCAGTCGTTAGCCGACTGAGAGGAAAAAGTTCCCAATAAACGTTGTAGGCCGTTTCTTTCTGAATCCAATGATGTATATAGTTTGGGGGTTACGACCATAGATGCGGCTGTGGGAGGGGGATTAGTAGCACTGTTACACTGCAGCGCGGGCCACCCCTATGATCAGTGCGCGTAGCGGCCTACCTATCGCATCGCTCCTATTAGTCTATGCATCCAAATTATGTATTTCAGGAACGTTATATTATGTATTTTTGGTCGCTGAACACGATTTTTCAACTCTGAAGCCTCAATAATCAATGGTTCTCATCATATTTTATAAATTATGGTCAAAATTACAAAGTTCATCTCATATGTTAAACCAGATTGGTTGAATAATGTGATTCTCAATCAATAGAAGATGAATATGTAGAATATCTAATCGAGAATGAATATTTTGTTTATTTATTGAATTGATCACTTCTGAATCGTCAATTTGAAGTGAATGAATAAGTTAAACAGTTAATAGGCGCCACATTTTTTGTTTTGTCAACAAATTTCTTGTCTTGTTTTTGACAAATATAATAGGTGCCACATTTCTTGTTTTGTCTAGACGACTCATGTCCGCGCATGTATCTGCCTGTCCGTCTCAATCTATTTACTATTTCACTATACAATAATCAGTAAAGTCAGTATTGAATCAAGCGTTGATGTGAACGGTGGTGCCGCCTCTATTCTAAATATTTCGTGATTCGTAGAGTTCAGAGTTTTGTGACCGATCTGTGAATAAGTTTGTGTTGTGCAAGGTGAGTTATCAATGTCTTTCTCAATCACAAAGAGAGTGAAGGTGTTTGACAAAAGATTATGTGCTATATGTCAGTTGGAAAGTGATTGCTTATTAGTTGAAAGACCCAAGCATACAAGCTTTGAAACATTTCTTGATGCTTTAAATAGTAGGAAGGATGAAGTGACCGAGAGATTGAACCCGTCTATTGTAAATAACGAACTATATTCTCTTAAATGGCATAGAGCATGTTACAGTAGTTATACTAGTAAAATTAATGTGATAAGATATGTTTCGAGGGTGCATAATTCCACCGAAGAACCAATCAATGTTGCTGCTGAAGATGTTGCAACAGGTACGAGAACCTGTGAAGAACGTCCTACAACTAGAAGTGCACTACCAAAAACAGACTTCACTAAATGTATTTTTTGTCAACAGTCCACTAAAAAAAAGGTTTCCACCTTATATAGAATTTCTGAAGTAGGCTTGGCTCAAAATCTTCTTGATGTTTGTAAGTTTCAACAAGATTCTATTTTCACCCGATTAAGTACATGCTCCTCAGTAAATGATGTATTTGCTGCTGAAGTGCTATATCATGATATTTGCAAAAAGGAATATTTTAGAATACACTCAAAGCAGAATCTCGACTCACAAGAACTACCTGTAAATCCGTTAATTTCGCGAGCATTTAACGATTTGATATGACCCAAAACTGGAATATCAATGTGTTTCTTTATCATTCTTATCTTCCCGACTAAAGGAAATACATGGAGATATTAATAACACCAGCGTTGATAACCGATTGATGAAGAAACTCCTAATCGAACACTATGGAGATAAGATTCTATTCTCACACCCCAAAGATCAGTCAAAACCTGTACTAATATTCAAAATTGCTGTACCGGTGGAAGATATTGTAGATCAACTTGGATCAGCTAAAAATGATACAGTTAACAATTTCATCGACCAACTAAGACAAGAAATTAAAGATTTTTCGTTCAATATGAAAGATTTTGTTTGTGATGAAGTAGCTGTGAAACAAGAACTTGAAAATTTCCATCTACCTCAGACCTGGGAAACTTTCCTTATAAAACTTGTTAGGTCTGGACGGAATGTATCGGATCAAACTCTTAAGAAACTCAAGTGTGTCTTCATGGATGTATTTCATATTGTCAATAATGGTGAATTCACTCCTAAACATGTTGCCCTAGCAGAAAGTATACATCATTTAACAAGATCTAAACTCTTGATCACACTCTTGAACAGACTAGGCCACTGTATTAGCTACAAACAACTTTCTAATATTGATAACAATATTTCTAAGTCTAATTTGATGAATAATGTTAGTGGCGATGTTCCTATTCCATCGAATATTCTAAATGACAAGGAATCGTTTGTGCATGGGGCGATTGATAATGATGACTTTTGTGAAGACACTTTGGACGGTAAAAGCACAACACATGTAACAGCTATGGTTCTCTATCAAACAAAGAATTGTGAAATAAACTCTGTGCAACGTGAGCCTACTCTCTTGTCTTCAATACATCTTACCGATGTGATGGAACAAAGTTTAACATGCCAGAATGTCATGAAATTCGTTCCTCAACTTCAGAGCAACTTGTTTGAACAAGTAGTATCAACAAATGAGGTAGATAATTGCGCTCATCGCTCTCATAGCGATGATGTAGGTGAGACTCTTGAATATGAGAGAAATGATTTTTTGTGGAGTCTTTGTCGTATTACACATCCAATAGTGGAAGATAGTATCTTCCCAAAGACACCTGTTTGCCCTGGTTGGACACCGTTTAACCAAGCCTTAAGCCAATCCACTCAAACTGTTACCACAATCGGATATTGCACAATGATCCCAGCTCCGCCCACCAACATGGACACAGTGTACACAGCTATGAAAAATTTTCTCAATATAAATCTGCAGTTGGAGCAGAAACATCAAGTACTCTCATGTGATATGGCTATATATTTGATTGCAAAGAAAATTCAACTCCAATCAACTGAGTTCTGCAACTTATATTTACGAATAGGTACTTTTCATCTGGCAAAAATATGGTTGAATGTCTTGGGGCAGTACTTGGATGGGAGTGGAATAGGAGATATCTTTGTGGAGTCTGAAATATATGGAGAGAATACTGTTCATAATTTATTGAGGGGAGCTCAGTATAATCGAGGTGTCAGAGCTCACAAGCTCATGTATGAGGCTTTGAGGAGAATTCAATTGAGTATGTTTTTGGATGAAAGGCGTGAGAGTCATCAATATGCAGAACAATTACATCTGATCAAAGAACTACAAGAAGGTCTGATGAGCGGTTCAAATATGAGAGATTGTCATAATATATTGTTCGAAAGAAGTCAGGAGCTATTTGTGGAGTTCAACAAATTTTTAGAATCGCAATCCAAGAACAACGACAACTTCAAATTTTGGACTGATTATTGCAACATGGTTAAAATTCTTTTAAATTGTATTCGTGCTGATAGGGAAGGACTCTGGTTTTTACACTTGAAAACTGTACGGAAAATGATCCCTTACTTTTTTGCATTCAATCACACAAACTATGTAAGGGGGTGTGTGCTCTATCTAGAAGATATGAAGAAATGAAGATATGAAGAAGCAATTCTCATTGAGATGAGGTCCAAAAAACATTCTGTACTAGAAAAAATGGGTCAGGAAGAACTGTGTGAAGAGGATTTCATTGATTGCGAGCGATTATATTTGAATCTTTTAAAGAAAAAAGGTAAAACCTGTGATGACAGCAGATATAGAATTATATCTTCTAATCCATCTTCTCTAAGAAACATATCGACTCTCCCAGCAACATCTGACAGCTTCAGACTCCACGTTCGTCGTACCTGGGCACAAACTTATTTATGGAATAATGCATTAGACGGTAATGTGAAGGAATTGAATATGGAAGATTACGGTTATTACAAAGATGATTCCGGTTTTATTCTTCCATTATTGACGACAAAACAGGCAATACCAGAAAACTTGATACCACCTTGCAAATGCAAAAAGTGCTTTAAAGGATGCCAATGCAGCAGCAAGGGAGTGGCATGCTGTATTTACTGCAGTTGCTATGGATCTACGTGCAGGAATACATTCAACTAGTTCCTGTTAGAACGGATTGAACGAGAATACCCAGTGGATGAATCAATCAAAAGTGAGTAAAATATCATTATAATATTACTGTTTAAGAATCCAATTTCATTGTATATATTTCATTTTTCTTTTCAATCTGTATTAACTCGAATCGATTATTATATTGCATATATTGACCACAATTTATGAAATATGATGAGAACCATTGATTATTGAGGCTTCAGAGTTGAAAAATCGTGTTCAGCGACCAAAAATACATAATATAACGTTCCTGAAATACATAATTTGGATGCATAGACTAATAGGAGCGATGCGATAGGTAGGCCGCTACGCGCACTGATCATAGGGGTGGCCCGCGCTGCAGTGTAACAGTGCTACTAATCCCCCTCCCACAGCCGCATCTATGGTCGTAACCCCCAAACTATATACATCATTGGATTCAGAAAGAAACGGCCTACAACGTTTATTGGGAACTTTTTCCTCTCAGTCGGCTAACGACTGAAATATTCGGAAAATAAAAAAAAATCTATACTCAAAAAATACATTTTTTGAGATATTTTATTTTTTTACGGAAAAACTATGCGGTCTATCGTAAAAATGAAGAGGACCATTTTGAAAGCTTGTTATATTTAGATAATATTAGAAAAAGGGTCAAAGCTGTAATATGAATGGTTGCCGCAGGACAGGCGATTATATAAGCGCGCGTTTTTTACAACTTACCCCCCTCCCCCCCAATCTCTCGACCACCCTGGGACGTGACGACATCGAGTTTCATATACACTAAAGACCCCCCAACAATAATCCGAAGTCAAATTCTCTGCCTCTCTCATGCATGCTCAATGTAAGCCAGCGCCTGGACTAAAATGCGATTGAAGATGGCGGCTAAAATGGCGAAAATGTTGTCAAAAACAGTGTTTTTTATTTTATCGAAAACGGCTCAAACGATTTCGATTAAAGTTATACCTGAAATAGTCATCGATGAGCTCTATCAACTGCCACAGGTCCCATATTTGTAAAAATTTCTGGAGCTCCGCCCCATCTATGCAAAGTTTGATTTTAGATTCTAAATTATCAGGCTTCAGATACAATTTAAACAAAAAATTTTGAGTGGAAAAGGTTGAGCATGAGAATCTCTACAATTAATGTTCAGTAACATTTTCACCTAAAATTAAAAATGAGCTCGAAATTCGAGAAAATGTTATTATTTCATTTGCAAACTGTTGGCAACTGTCAATTCTATTAAATGATTCACTATAAAGAGATAGCAGACCTTGTGTGTCTCCAGCGTCATTTCCCTGTCACCAGCTGGCTCAAATCTTTGAATAGTGGACTTAAGATGCGCGGGAACACTAGCGGCACGTGATCAATTTTCATGACGGCAAGGAAAGTTGTGTGACTGCGCCACACCAGATTTTCAATTTAGTTACCAGAACAACTGTTTCGAAAGGGTACTCTCTCTAGATTATAGTAATATATTTAATCAATCATTTATTTCTTCCCAAAACATACATGGAAATGTACATGAAAAAGTCAAAAACTAAAAACTAACTTAAAGCTAAAGAGAAATTAGTGACTGTATAGAATTCATTTTTTTACAGTAAACTCGTCTATACTGTAGCATGCTGAATCCATCAAATATGCTCTCAGCAATTCCTTAAATTTTGATCTATCAGGTTCATGTCTTATGCAACCTGGGAGACAACCAATAAATTTTATTCCCATGTACGTTGGACTTTGTTTATATTTTTCCTTATTGTGTTTCTTTATTGTAAAATTATTTTTATTTCTTGTGTTGTAATTATGTAAGCTACTTGCCGTGGGAATCTAGATTGTTTAGTTCTTATATATAATATTGTCCTATAAATGTACAGGCTGTACACCGTCATAAACTTTAACTTACTGAAGAATGGCTTGCATGATCGCTCTCTATCAAGATTTAGAATTATTCTTATTGCTTCTTTTTGTAATAGGAGTACTCTATTTAAGTTTGAGATGCTTGTTCCTCCATATATTTCAACTCCATATGAAATGTGGGAGTGGATCATTGCAAAGTACACTGCTTTCAACGTTTCTGAGTTCGAAATTTTTGCTAGTTGTCTCAGCGCGAAAATTCCTGAGCTTAATTTTTTACATATTTTTGGAATGTGAACGGACCAACTAAGTGTGTTTTCAAGATATAGACCTAAAAATTTGATTTCTTCCCTATTATTTACGGAATTAAGTTGTTTTACCTCTGAATTTCTACAAGTAAAATGGAGGAACTTTGTTTTGTTATCATTAAGTAGCAGATGTCTATGATTTAGGTACTTTTTAGTTAATGATATAGAATTGTTACATTTAATTTCTGTTGTGTTCCAGTCCTTATCAGCAATGCACATACTTATATCGTCAGCGTATAAGCATAATTTACTATTTTCAACTAAATCGCACATACATTTAGGCAACCCTCCTAAGTAGCACAGAAACAAAAATGGACCTAACACCGATCCTTGTGGTACAGAATAGTTATCACATTTTAAGTTTGATCCAATATTGTACTGATTTTAATTGCTTGTATACTTTATATTTACATACTGTTGCCGTCCTTCTAGATATGACTTGATCCAGCTCAGCTCTTTACCTCTAATTCGTAATTTTGAAGTTTATTTAATAATAATTCATGATTCACACTGTCAAATGCTTTGGTTAAATCCACAAATGCTCCTACAGTATTCAATCCCTCATCTAAGTTTTCTAAAATGTTTTCTATGAACTCTATCAAAGCAGTAATGGTTGACCTGTTTTTTCTATAGCCATGTTGTTCTTTGTCAAGTATACCATTAGTTTCAAAATAATCAATTAACTGAACTAGTACACACTTTTCAAATATTTTAGATAGGGCAGGTTGGATGGCCAAAGGTCTGTAGTTGGGAGGATCAGATGGATCTCCTTTCTTATATGCTGGTATTACTTTTGATATTTTTAATTCGTTTGGGTACACTCCAGTTATAATTGAGGCATTGATTACGTGCAAATGAGGTTTTATGAGTGATGACTTAGCATCCTTGATTATTTTTATTGGTATGTCATCATAGCCGGCTGACCACTTTGGTTTTATCGAATCTATTATTTTACTCAAGTCCTTCTCTTCAATTGTATTACATCTAAATGATATTTTTTTTACTTTTTCATTTTTCTCATCTGTTACGTCACTTTTGGTTACATAAGGGATGACATGAGTGTCAACCATCCCTAGAAAATCATTGTTTAGCATGTTTGAAATTTTATACGGATCATCTATGTCTATACCATTCTCTTTAAGAACAATATTTTTGATAACTTTCTTGTCCTTTTTGTTTGTTGTTTCATTGTTAACTATTTGCCATATTGTTCTGTTTACATTCGTTGATTATTTTATTTTTGAGTCAATATAATTCTTTTTTTTTGTAGAGAATAATTCTTTTTAGATGCTTTTCATGTGCTTTTATAGTTTTCTTTAAGTTTATATTACTTTGGTCTTTTCTGTATCGCTGATGCATTTCAATTTAACCAAATTATGGTATTTGCATAGTATTTGCAAGGTATTAACATATGATATGGAAATTTCAATTATAATTTTAAGATATTGGAATAAGAAGAATATACATGCTAAAAGAATCTTAAACCCTTAAAAACCACCCTTAGAGTTAAAATATCGCCAAAAAATTTCTTAGTGCGCCTCTACAGGGCCAACTACCTACCGAATTTGAACGTTTTTGGCTCGGTAGATTTTCAGTTCTGCGAGTGAGTGAGTGAGTGAGTCAGACAGTCAGTCAGTCAGTCAGTGAGTGAGTGCCATTTCGCTTTTATATAAATATAGATAGATAGAAGATAGGTTCACTGGTGAAAGATTATAGCTGCAAACGAGCTCACTCAAAAAATTAAGATTCTTTCAATAGAAACTCGTATTGGATTCAAAAGAAACAAATACAGTATCACGAATGTTAGAAATCTTGGTTTGCTACCATAAATCCAATAATTATGATACAATAAATCATCCTAATAGGATCAGGAATGATATCATATGAAACCATGTCTTGAATAAAGTATTCAAGAAATATATCAAAATAGAAGCGATGGAAGAATAATTTCTAAAATTATAAATAACACTTATTAGGACCAATTTATATTCTAAGAAGAGTTTGTCTTTAATGCTTACCTATATATTCTGTTATTCATCATTCTATTCATAACACGAATATTTTCATCTAATCACTCTAGGACAAATATCAATCGAACGTATTCATTTGAAATATGAATCACAAACACAACCGAAGAGCCTCTAATTAACAGTAGTCTATAACTTCATTGAACCATATTGAAGTCCACGTTATAATGGCAGTATGTGATTAACATTGGTACTGCTATCCCTGTCTACCATTCCACAAAGCAAATAGCGCTATCCTTCTCTAGCTCAACAAAGTTGCCAGGTAGTTTCCTAACAATGTTGAGATATAGATAATTCACTAAGTATTTATTATCAATCATTAAAATTAGTTATTGAAACATTGAAATATCAATTTTGTTAGCGAATGAAATATAATCGATCAATTTTGACAAGAATGAACTGTTATAATAAAATCAGAAATACTGGTATCAGCTATCCTCTATAGAAGGCAGTGGCAAGGCAGAGTATTGGCAATACTGTTCTCCCATCTTTCTTCACTGTCATTATAACGTGGACCTCACTATAGTTGGTAACAATAATTGATAAATTTATTTTAGTCTTCAATTAACTGTAATAATACAATGACGTCACTGATTATGATGCCAGGATGATGTAATTGACATAATATAATATTATTACAATATCGGGGCACCGAGCTTCGCTCGTTATTTTTATTCATTGATAAACAAAACACAATCCTCTAAAATGATATATTTCACAGTTTATATTTCACAGCTGGCTATATTATGTCATCTTATGAATTTCGGGAATGCGATATTTTGATTTTTCACATACTCACTCGCTCCCTCAATTTTTTACCATCCACAGCTGTTTCAGCCAAGGATGAATTATCCTTCTAATGTCGTTCAGCGAGTTTTCTCAAGGATGAGACAATCGAATTTTTATATCTTAAACCTTCTATGTTCCAAGTTTCGTGAAAATCGTTAGAGCCGTTGAACATAAATAATCAGATATAAAAATATATACAGAAATTGCTCGCTTAATATAATAGTATTGATTAATATTGACTTCAAGACATCAAAATCATATGATATAATGTTGAAATGTTGAAGGATAATGACGCCATAATGCTACTGATGTTGATGCCAGAATGACGTTACTAATGACACTGATGTTGATGATGATGCCAAGATGTGGATGTTGGAATGCAGCAGAAAGGATGAGCTGTGACGTCACTGATGAGGATGACGTCACTGTAGAAGAATAATAGGTAGCCGAGACGGAAAGGAGTTGGACGGATTGAGGCTGCATTCAACACAATCCGCCGCAACTGCCTTCCCGACTCGGCAAACCCACATATCAAGCAGCTCCAGGATGTTGCCTCAAGATGTTGCTCCAGGATGTTGCCTCAAGATGTTGCTCCAGGATGTTGCCTCAAGATGTTGCTCCAGAATGTTGCCTCAAGATGTTGCTTTAAGGTACGTCCACACATGCCAAACCAAACCTCGAACTGCGCAGCGAACCGTGCGTTCCACCAGAAAGCGCACCATTAAGCGAACATGAGCATATTCATTTTTATTCATTAATACAATAAGTACATTATCAAAATGATAGGGAGAGGAAAAATAAGGCAACCTTGTGCTATTTCTCTCCCAAATTTATATAATATAGTCCGTTCGAAATGGGTGTTAGTTCAGGCATCGAAAGCCCAAAAAAAGGTGTAGAGGGAGAAGTTTGGAACAAAATTTTTGACCCAGCAGCTCTTTTAAGGATAGTGAGGGGGTGAATATATCAAAAGTCTTCATCACTACCCCTTGTGCTTGAGGAATGAGAGTGGTTTTAAAGTTGCATTTTCACATTTTTGGCTCACACGCATGTATCTTGGGAACAATGAACTTTTCAGCCAATCAGAGCCCTCGATTGCAATTCGCCGTGCCGTTCGCTTCACAATTTTGGCTATCTATCACGAGTGGAATTATTAGACCTATAGAACTCAATTATTATTAAAGCAATATTGTTAAGTGTAGTCAGGTAGAAAGTAATACTAGAACAAACGTCCTTTTTTGAATTTCAATCATATGATTTGGTGAATTCGCCAGGCGGTTCGCTAAACGGTGCGATTTTCGGTGGAATGCACGGTTCGCTCCGCGGTTCGCGGTTCGGTTTGGCATGTGTGGACGTACCTTTAGAATGTTGCCACAAGTTGGTGTCCGCCCCAAAACTGGACTCAGAAATACATGAATCATGAACCTTTTAGCATGTTGCCTTAACAAGTTCTATCCACCTTAATAACAAATCAACTGATGATACCAAACTACATTATCATTAATTTTCATTTCACTCTCCACGTCTGGGTTTTACAAGGTACTTGGTTAGCTAATCATCACTACAATAATCTTCATAAATGATCCAATACAATTAATTAAATCAATCCATATTCCACTCAGTTTAATCCTATAATATACAATTCCTTCTGAGAGCTTATAGCATGAGAATTGTTAATTAACTACGTCTCTATTAGAATAAATTCATCCTCATCAATATAAAATTGAACAGTACATTGGTATATTGATATCCCATTCACAGCAAGTAGGCTACTCGATATACCTCGTTTCAAAACAAGATGTTAAATAAATTATTAGGATATTCCACACTGTTTGTACTCTGCATGAATAAAAGCTGTCATGGGAGGCAACTGAAACAGTCCATTCACAAATCATATTCCATAGCATGTGTGTAATATGTATATTAAATGTGTAAATTGCTTTTCATGGAAGCATGCCCTGATATGGGAGACACCATCTATAGAGAATGAGAGCTTTTTATCGTGCTAATGCTTATGAAATATTCATTAGCCAATTTCAATTATATATCATGCTGAACACTCCATATACTCCCTCTCTCTTCTATTTGAAAACAGCTCATTCGAATGGAAAGCAGTTTTATCGAAACTTGATTAGCTTATTACTCGTATATTAACAGAGACATTCTGCCAAAAAATAGATGGACTCAATATCAGATACACAATTAACTTATTGATTCTTGACACTTAAAAGAATAATTTGATACATTGATGATTCATTACAGACTGGAATTAATGAAAAAAGTAGAACATTACACGTATATCGACTAATAGCTTCTCCTAAAAACTAGAGTAAGGTCCACGTTATAATGGCAGTGTTTGATTAGCAATGGTATTGCTATCCCTATATATCATTCAATAATAGGGATAGCACTATCTCTCTCTCGCTTTGCTCTGTTGCCAGATCGTCTTTTAACAATGTAGAATTAATGACTAATAAACAAAATATTTCATCTCGATTATGAAAATTCATTATGGAATCATTGAAAAATATAATTTATTGCTCGATAAAATATAATTGATCATTTCAAACGAGAATGAACAGTTCATATTCAATCAATAAACCTGTATCAGCCACCGTCTATAGAAGGCATTGACAAGACTGAGTATCGGCAACGTTGTTTTCCTATCTTTCTCCACTGCTATTATAACGTGGACCTCACTATAGGCTATATATATAGCTTATCAAACACACAATTCTCTTATTATTTTTAACACTTCCAGGAATTCGATATCGGATGGATAACAGACTGAAGTCTATGAATTATAAAGCCAGGAAAGTGAGCAGACTGAAGTGAGCATTTTAATTAAATTCAATACATTTGTGGATGACTTCCTTATAGAGAGGTAAATTCATATCATATTATAATGAGATAAAGCTCATGATGAAATTGGATTCTCTCGACCGTGTAATACAAGTGCAATTACTCGCATTGCATTTTTACAAAATAATACAATATTGACAATATTCACTGTTACTACAATAGAATAGAATACATTCATCAACTGGAAAGCATTGTAGTCATACCTGGAATTAATTTCAGATCCATTATTTGAAATGAAATTGCATGATGAAAAATGTATTAATATCAAAGTATTAATAATTAGTTATCGGTGGAATAGAGAGGGAAGTATCACATTTTCCAGAAATTGAATCATTGATACGGAATATATCTGAACTTTCTTTTAATAACTTGATTTTCTCATTTTCAATTAATTTTTCAAATGAATGGAATAATTGAAATCCATCCTAGTATCAGAGCTCTGGAGCTGTAAATGACAGTGATATTAACTTTTTACAATTACTTTTTGTGTAGTTGAGAAGTTGACATTGTGGTAATTATTCATATTGAATGAAAATGACTAAGAAATTGTCAAAGACCACAGATTTATTGATACTTAGAAAGACCAGTTTCGGCTATTACACCGTTGTCAATCTCTGATAAACTTACAATTATTCCTTGAAGTTTGATTATATTAGAATGATACAGAATATTTCCATTAAAATCATGCGAAACTTTGAAGCAGATGAATCTCAACTGTATTATCAAAACTTCTGTTGAATTTTTCACGACTACTGACTTTGCATTCCAGGTCCTTGGAAGTATTTATCATGGACATTTTCATAAAACGAAATTCTGTAGTGATCACTGAGATATTTGAGCTCCTTATATTGGATAATGATTCGCACATTTCATATATCCTAATAATTGAAGCACCCTTTCTCAAAACTTTATTTCATCACTCACGACAAGTTTCGACATTTTCGAAAAAGGGGTGATTTGATTTTTCAATTTTCAGATGGATAAGAGTAGCCTTCACCAGAAAGGTTTATATATTTATTTATTTATTTATTTCATTGGCAATTACAGATCATAATTATAATAAATATAATATGATATAAATATAATATATATAATGTGTATTAATCATGTAGTGAATGATTGATGATATGCTGAGACATGGCTTACTTTAAATAAGCTACCTACTCTTTTTATCTTTCTATTTATCTTTACTCTCTATTTTTTCTTTCTCTTGAATATTCATATAAATAGAAACTTTTACAATATTTTCATTTATAAATAAATCCTTAGTTGAATTAATGAAACTAACGTTTTGGTAGAGTGTTGGGGGGAAGGTTATTTTGAATATCCTTTCCGAAGAATGGACATTGATATGTCCAAAGCTCCGCCAATTCATGTAGATGCATAACAATATCATCTTCAATTATTACAAATTGTTATATACAGTATAGAATTGTATCATATACAGTTCAATAATTATTTTCTTAGTCCATATTATGTAAATTCATCTATAATTTTGCTGTATTGTAAGCCATTTTATATAAGTGTATAAGCCAGTATATATTGTAATCTACATAAATAAAGTACTCAATCAATCAATCAATCTATAGTAGGCTGTGGCTGAGATCATGATAAATTGATAGACTTCAAATATATGTGTGTAACTTTAATTACGCAGAACACTCCTCAAAATTGGCAAATCTCATGGAATTTTGTATGTTGTACAAGATTGAAGAGTGTGCAATATAGCAAGAACATTATTATAATCACAAACCTTATGAACAATACTATTTCATCATTCAACTGAAAAGAGCTACTTTGAAAAAAATACAATTTGATTTAACGATGAAGTTCCAATAGTCAGTTATTCTGGATGTTTGCATAGTGTGAATCAATCAGAAGAACTGAAGAGACTTGAGATATTGTCAAAAAACCACTTTACTCTAATAAATGGTATTATTACACAGTAGTATGCTCTCGTGAGTGCTCACACATCATCAGCTGTGAGTTACTGTTGGGAAGAGGAACGTTTCCAAACTAACAAAAAAGAAAAGCAAGAGCCACTTGGTCATTCTAATGTTATTATAGTGAGGTATTGATATAATGATAGTGTTTGATTTGCAATGGTATTGCTTTCCTTGTCTTTCATTCAACAAAGCGGATAGAGCTATCTCTTTCTCGCTTTGCTCTGTTGCCAGATCGTCTTTTAACAATGTAGAATTAATAAATTATTGACAAGAGACAAGATATTTAATCTTAGTCATGAAAATTCATTATGAAATTATTGTCGTCTTTACATATTGTGTTTAAATTGATGATTAATCAACAAAATATTCCATCTTGATTATAAAATCATTGGAAAATATAACTTCTTGCTTGATAAAATAGAATTGATCATTTTAAACAAGAATGAACAGTTGATATTACATCAATAAACGTGTATCAGCTACCGTCTATAGAAGGCATTGACAAGACAGAGGATCGGCAACGTTGTTCTGCTACCTTCCTCCACTGTAATTGAAACGTGGATCTTACTATAGAATAATCAGGAGAATGTTGTGCAAGAATATTCTGACAAGAGATTGACTGAATTTGACAAGTAGGTAGTTGCACGGAAATGTTACAAAATTGATAACAAGTTTGTCCCTTATTTCTAGGGTTGTGCATCTCGGTTTTACTAGAAACATTTCTTCAAGGATTTTTCACCTGTGTTTTTGAGAGCTGTCACTTAATTTCTCCAAAGCTTTTCCACACTTGAGTGTTATATAGCTATAAGGCTGTTAATCTTGTTAACCGAGCGAAGTGAGGTCTGTGATTCAAGTCGACGGTTTGGCATTCCTCTTAATGTTTAAATGTTTAAATGTTTATATGATTATATGTTGCGCATTTACGGCGAAGCGCGGTAATAGATTTTCATGAAATTTGACGGGTATGTTCCTTTTTTAATTGCGCGTCGATGTATATACAAGGTTCTTGGGAATTTTGCATTTCAATGATAATATACAAGGAAAAAGGAGCCTCCTTCATACGCCAATATTAGAGTAAAAATCAGACTATAGAATTATTCATCATAAATCAGCTGACAAGTGATTACACAGATGTGTGGAGAAGCCAGTCTATTGCTGTATTTCCATAAGGTCTATAGTTTCAATCAGGTACTTGTGGATGAGAATACTTCGTGAGGTCTACTGTTCACAGAACTACTAGTATTAGTAAACAGCTGAGACAAGCGATAGTGGTATTGTATTTCATAATATTTTCGGTGGCAGGAGAAAAGTGTGCTGCTCTAATGAATTGGCCACTGAAGCGGAGAGCCGAGAGGAATAGGGGAGTTTGCACACTGTGTAGCCAAAAAGAAATAGGGGAGCTTGCACATTGTAAGCTAAAAAGAGATAGGGGTGGTTACACACTGTAAGCGAAACAGAAATAGGGCTACTTGCACACCAGCACACCGATCTTACTCGAGCGGTAAAGAAGACGATGTGACATTTGGTCACAGGTGTGTTATTTTCTGTTGGCTGAAACTAAATGCTCCTTCAGCCCGTGATACAGCTCTCCTGATCAAACACCTTTTTTGGTTGTTGCTCTCTTCTCTCGTCTTACTTTCTCCAACTCCCTCTCTCTCTTGTCTCAAATTCTGCCAGCCATTGTGGAAAAACCAAGCCAGCACATGCTCAAGCACACACACACTCGTGAACGCACACACGCACATCACAAACAAGGAGGATCGAACACCTGCGTTTAAATTCACACACCTCTCCAGGAGGGATTTCATCCCAGACATGTTTTTCCTCCTCTCTCACCTCCAATATTTCATTATTGATTTTTCGCTCAACGTCTCTTCCCGGCTCGAAATTGGAGATAATCTGATTCCATTCCAGTTTTTATCTTTCGTGTGATACGCATCGGTTGTTGGTGGGGAAATCTAATATCTTGATGGAAATTCAAATTAAGTTGCAATATTGATATCGCCTCCAGGCTTTTAATCAATTGGATGGGGTTTCTCACCTTGCTAGTAGCGAGCGTTCTTTTCAGGATTGGTTGAATTCATATCTCGCTGGAAACCAATTTTGAGAACAAATTGGAATATCTATTGGAAAAGAGAGTTTGTGGTTGCAACCGGATCAACCATAGCGTTGCATTGTTAGTATAGAACAGTTTCTTCACGAGATTGAAGCATGACTGGAGTTAATAAGCATCACTTCAGTTATTTAAGTTATTTTATTCTACTAAACTATCATTTTAGAAATGGATTGTTCAATCTTTCTGCGATGTTGTGAGTTAGTGGTTTGATAGTATCAAGATCAAGTCACTTTTTCCATCCGCTAATCTAAACTAGTTTATTTGTTTCGTCATCTAATTTAGTTTGTTATTTGAGCGATTTCGAGATTCAAAGATTGATGTAGGTTCTATGAATAATAAATTTATAATGAACAAAATGTCATCTATTACAAAATATCAATCAAATGGTATTATATTATTATCGAAATAATCTAACTGTTTCTTCGTTTGCATCATCATCTATTTTAATCAATTAGTTGAGCAATTTTGTGATTCCAAGTTTGATGTAGGTTTTATGAATAATGAATTTATAATGAACAGAATGTAATCCACTACAAGATATCAATTGAATGGTGTTATCAAAGTGTCTGTTTCTAAGTGGCGAGCCTGAAAATTTCAATGATACAGTAGTGAGTTGATTGCTATTTTAACAGTTTGAACTTCAAGGTTCAAGGATCCAGCTATGTGTTGACTAAGGAGGCAAATTATTGAAAAAGTAGATAAAGTATTCATATGCCAAGTAGAACAATGAATTCCAGTTGCTGAGTGCCGGTTGCACAAAAGCCGGTAAATTCTGATAGTGATAGGGAAAGTCTGAAATTCTTGCTTACTCATTCATGGATGAACTAACGATATTTTGGAGAGAAATAGTACAGGCTCAGCCTAGTTTTCCTCCAATGTCTTGATTATAATGGTTCATACAATAAATGAATAAAATGAAGATGAAATTATTTTCAAGGAATAAGTATGATCAAGTAACCTTTCTATATTTTGATATAGCAGAACATATGAATGATTGAAATTCCATCCGAATAATTATCGTAGTAGCCCTGTGAATGATAAGTGAACATTTAAATTATTGGGAAAAACAACAGACTGAATCAAAGCTATAATACAATGGTAACAATTAACTATATTTGATATTGACAAATAATTGATATTTTAGCTTCAATTGTAACTATTTTGTAGCCTAATATCGACCAAAAAAAGTCTTGGAAAGAGCTGTATATCACATCATATCCGACAGCATCTAATTTTCGGAAACTCAAGGTGGAATAGATTTTGGCTCAAATCACACTTATGCGACTCAGGTCGAGAAGAGACTCGACTCTATTCGATAGCATGTGTTTTCAAATGGTGACAGTCGCGGAGACCAGAGTCGACTGGTCTGAGTGTCACCATTTTTTGAAAACACAGTCATGCTCTCGACTAGAGTCGAGTCTCTTCTCGACCTGAGTCGCGTAAGGCGGGATGCACATCGGAGAAACGCATTTCGTTAAGCCCTCTTTCATGGAACTTGTTTCATGCAATCCGTTTCACTCGCGCATGCATACAAAAGAAACGTTCCCTGCTTAATGTTATCAGTCGATTGCGAGCAACTTTCGTTTCACGTTTCCTGAAAATTTTTTCACGAAACGTGTTTCTCCGGTGGGATGTACTCCTAAGTGTGAGTTGAGCCTTAGACACTTCACCTACAATAGAGCTGTGATCACATAACAAATTACCTACCTATCACTCAATTAGCCCACTGGAGATTTCAATGAATTTCATCTCAAAAATTGGAAATTGAATAGACTCTTATGTGATTTGACTTAATTTGAATTTTGTAATTGATTTGAATTTGATTGATATGAATTTTATGTGTGTGATTTGGTCTCTTGTGATTCATCTTCACGGAACAATACTTGATTGTTATAGAGTTTTTTACCAAGCTTGAAGTTTTTCATTTCTTTTTGACGCGATCAAGCCGGGGACACCTGGCTAGCGATCAAGACTTTGGATATTTGGACATTGTAAAAGTTGGGGAGATTAAAATCCAATAACAAAAACATTGAGCATATTGAACCATGAATACCATAATATAATCATATAAAACCCATGAGTTCAAGTTCAATTCAGTATTCACTGAAGGTTCTTCTTAGAAGTGAAACAAAAAATATGCTAAGCCTCGAATATAATTGGCTGTGAGTTTTATCCTGACCCGCTAACAAGCAACTATTAGCGTTCGAAACTTGAACAAATCCGTCAGATTGAGCCGACCAGTTCGTTAAAATGTCAGTCTCAGTACGGTTGGAAAATGTGAGTGAAAAAGTTTCATCCTGTTTTGAAAATGAGAGTATTTCGGCGGTCTAATAAATTCTTATCCAACGATTTTCCTTGGCTAGCTAACTACTACTATTTGTATGCCTACAACTTCCATCATTATACACGAAAATGTAATAGAATACATCCAATTATTATGTGAAATTACACCCATTGTGTGGTTCACAATTTAAAGACCTTTTTGAAACAAGAAAGATGACATCGATAAAAATGCTCCATGAAACTTGTATCCAAAACGACGGCTAATTGAAGTTTAGTTTTTGAAGAAATGAGGGGTTGAAACAAAAATATTTTAAATGTAAACACCCATTATGTGATATATCAATTTCAAGGCCTTTTCAAAACGAGAAGGATCACATCAATGAAAACGTTCCATGATACTTCTGTTCTAAATGGCGGCTGATTGAACTTTATCAACTATTTCTTTCAAGACTAAAACTTCAACCAGCCGCCATTTTGGATACAAGTATCATAGAAATTTTTTTTTATTTCATCTATCTTATTCTAGAAAGGCCTTGAAAATGATATACCACACAATGGTTGTCTACATTCAAAATATTTTAGTTACAACCCCTCATTTCCTTGAGAACTAAAACTTCAATCAGCCGCCATTTTGGATACAAGTATCATAGAAAATTTTTTATGCCATCTTCCTTGTTTTGAAAAGGCCATTTAAAATAAGTACTACACAATGGGTGCTTAAATTAAAAATATTCGAGTTACAACCTCTAAGTCACCCCCTTATGAGGGGTTGAATTTCAGTTGTACGTCAAAAGGTAGAGACCAATAACTTATCCTGAAAGTTACAGTATTATCTACAACTGTCTCCAACTTATTTAGGGGTTCACATACATATCACTCACTCTGTATATATTACTCATCCAATACTATTGAACGAGGAACTTCTGTTTTGATGTTTATAATTATGTTTGTATTTCACCGGATCTCGAAAACGGCTTTAACGATTCTCACGAAACTCATAACATAGTAGGTTTATAATATAAAGATTCGATTGCACTTGGTCTCATCCCTGGAAAAACTCGCTGAAGGACATTGAAAGGATAATTATTATTCATCCTTGGAAAAACAGCAGATAATGATTATTTCGTCGTTGTTGATGATGGAAGTGAGTGAGTGAGTTCATGTGTGTGTGTGACTGTGTCAAAATTATGACTCAGCTGTTGAACTTTTGTAATCATTCAATCAGGTACTTTGTGCTGGCTGCAAAAAGCCGGGTTATTTTCAATCCTCTGGGAATTAATCTCAATTCACTGTGATTAGATAGAACATTCCTGTATGAACTATAAATATTATTATAATTTCTTCTTTCGTTATGATTCTTTCATGCTTTTGTACTCCAGAGCGAAGCTCAGTCCCCGATATTCATACACTGAAATACTACTACACTCTCTAACTTTTTCCAAAATTATCTTCTCTCTCTCGTAAACTATTTTTCAAGTTGCTTTCTCTCTCCAATGCTCCGTATCAGTACTCTTTCCAGGGCTGTCTATCAGTGAGTATAAATTCGCAGAGTGTGTTGGGAATGGTATAGAGTTGATTAACACACCTGGTCCCCCATCATGCTTGCAATCAGAGCCCCAAGTATTTATTTGTGTGTCAACCATAGCAGTGACAGAGCAGAGTAGGGCAGTGCAGACTGGCGATATTTGATAGCGTTACGTCACAGAGCCGCGAGTATAATCAGATTTCTGTTGTCGGATTTCAATTTGAGCCATCCGCCGTCTGGACGGTTGATTCATTGAATCATTGAATCATATGTGCGATGACAAAGTTGATTCGCGGCAGCTGAGCCTCCTCTCCACACCAGACTCATTGACAATTCAATCATCACTGTCAACAGGCTCTACACACCTCAAAATTAAAAATCTGGTGTGGTACACTCACACAACTTTCCTTGCGGTTATGAAAATTGATAGCCTGACGCTAGTGTTCACGCGCATCTCAAGTCCACTTATAAACAAAGATCTGAGCCAGCTTGTGATAGGACAGTAACGCTGGAGAAATACGAGGTCTGCTATCTCTTCATAGTGAATAATTTAATAGAATCAACCGTTGCCAACAGTTTGCAATTGGATAATCACTTTTTCTCAAATTTCGTGCTTATTTTTAATTTTGGGTGAAAATGCTACTGAACATTAATTGTAGAGATTTCCATGCTCAATCTTTTCCACTCTGAATCTTTTGTTCAAATTGTACTCCTTCTTCTTCTCCTCCTCCTCCTCCTCCTCCTCCTCCTCCTCCTCATCCTCATCCTCCTCATCCTCCTCATCCTCCTCATCCTCCTCATCCTCCTCATCCTCCTCATCCTCCTCCTTCTTTTCCTCCTCATTCTTCCTCTTCTTCTTCTTCTTCCTCTTCTTCTTCTCCCTTGAAGCTCAAAAGTGATCAGAGATCTCAAAAACCAATCGATCGGAGAAAATAATAGAATACTGAATAAACAAAAAAGGATTCCGCTCTCAAAATATAGTCGAAATCCATCCACATTCAAAACTACGAAGTTTATGTTTGGTCCATGTTTGGAAATAGGTAAATAAATGAAAATGCAAATGAAGAAATTATTCAAATTACACGATCAAAGGAAATGAACCTCAAGACAGTACATCACCTCATCAATCATTCCTCTCTCATCCACAGTTTAATTCTCTACGTCTTCATCACATTTTGAAAGTGAAGGGAATAAGAAATGCGCAATGAAGCCAGTCGGCGATACATTTTTATTCGTGGGTGACAAACTACGCGTACGAACCAGCCAACCCAACACCGAACTATATTCAAAAGATATAAACTTGCCACTTTATATTCAGGCTTCATTTTCTGAATAAAATTGTGATGCGCCCAATGGAGTGGAGAGACTGAGAGAGAGAGAATGAGTGAGCGAGTGAGTGGGAGAAGCTCATTTTTGTATGGCACTGCTCAATGACACGGTCATTTATTGAGCACACTTTCTCTCTCTCACTCACTCACTTACTGACTGAGACACAGATGTAGAGAAGTCAGCTAAAAGAGAGTAGTTAGGGGGTGGATGTACATGGAGCTAGTTGACAACCCTTATAATGTTACCACCCCCTTGATAATGCAAGCCACGTATCACATCCCATACTCCACTCACCCTACCACATCCACCCCTTACTTTCACACGCGCTTGCATTTTAGTGTATTTATTTTGATCATGTTTGTGTTGTAACTCACACACACAGATGTGGGTCAGTGGCCTTACACACACGCACGCACACACCCTGGGTCCAGCCTTCCTAATTTTGAACATTGTAGCCCTTAGCACGTGACCTGAAACGCTAATGCAATTGAAAAATCGAGGCACCACTGGCTGCTAATACACGGCCTCCTGTATAACGTCAACTATCACCACTGTGTGTCAGGCCTGTTGTACACAGCTGTTTCGAAACAATGGTCAAGTCGATAACCAGCGATTGCTCTGCAACAAAGATTCAAGGTTGTATCAAGTTTTGATACGAACTGATAGATTACGTTGATTGTTGAATTGAATTGTATTTCTGCGTCTTCTAGTGAGGTCACGATATAATAGCAGTGTTCGATTAGTAATGGTATTGCTATCCTTGTCTTTCATACAACAAAGCGGAGAGCGCTATCTCTTCTCGTTTTGTTCTGTTGTCAGATCGTCTCTCAACAATGTGAAATTAATTATTGATTAACGAAATATTTCATCTTCATTATGGGAATTCATTACGAAATTATTGAAAAAAATAATTAATTTTCTGCTTAAAAAAATATAATTGATTATTTAAAACGAGAATGAACAGTTGATATTTAATCAATAAACCTGTATCAGCTACCGTCGAAAGAAGGCATTGACAAGACTGAGGATTAGCAACGTTGTTTTCCTATCTTTCTCCACTGCCATTATAACGTGGACCCAACTATAGGCTATAATATATAGCTCATCAGACACACAATTCTCTTATTATTTTTGACACTTCTAGGAATTCCATATCGGATGGTTAACAGACTGAAGTTTATGAATTATGAAGTCAGGAAAGTGAGCATTTTAATTAAATTCAAAACATTTTTTTGAATGACTCCCTTATAGAGAGGTGAATTCATATCGTATCATAATGAGATAAAGTTAATATTGCATCAATAAACCTGTATCAACTACCGTCTACAGAAGACATTGACAGAACAGAGGATCGGCAACGTTTCTCTCCTATCTTCCATCACTGCTATTATAACGTGGACCTCACTAGAAGAAGGTGAAGTTAAAGTGCAGCCGCCTCACTTGCACTCAAGCTTCCAATAATAATGATAATAATATCGAGTGACCTGGCTGGCTCAGGTCTGTTGTCAGAGTTTCAAGGTCGTACCAGATAATCTCATGGCCTCTGACATGACCTAACTACTGTCATCAGGCAGCCGGGACTGACAACGTAACGTGTCCATCCGAAACACAGGAGTGGCCCAGTAAGTCCAAGCGAACACAGTAAGTCTAGTTAGACACACGTCGATTTTTGAACGTACGATTCTTTTCAACTTTACTACAGTTCAGATGGAACTTGACAAATAGATATTGTGCAGATACACATTATCTGTATTCAAGAATTCATGATAACGGCCAGAAATCGCTCGTCCAAAAATCGATGAGTGTGTAACTAAACTAGACTTATATATGAACGCTGCATCCTATGAAAAAGTTGAACTATCATGTCAAGAGTCACAATGTCACATTATTTGATGATTGCGAAAATCAGAATCTTGACCAGCATAATCTTTGTTGAAAATTTAATGAAATCGAAGATCCTCTCTAATGTAATGATCCCCCCCAATAAGACGGTTAAAAGTTTGAGTCAGGTGGTTGATCCAGTCAAGAGTCCTTGTCATTGTGAGTCCAAAATTCTCTACATCAGAACTGTATTGTAATTGAAAGAATAAGACTTTGATATTGTCAATACCACTTTTATTTATTCGAAAATTAATTCATAATTCAGTACCAGGTTTCATGGTAAAACCTACCACATCTTCAGCTGAACTGATATGTTTGTTGTTGTTGGAGGAACAGGAAATTCAATTTATGTATTGTAATTTATTGTATTTTTGAAGTGATGCTTCGCAGTTCTTGTAAGTCCTAAATGTTTCACATCAGATCTGTTTTGTATTGTTGCAGTGCTGTTTTGCAACATTTGTCTCCACACTGACTTCGATTACTTTGCAACAAAGGTTCAAGGTCTTCAAGATTGTATCAAGTTTTGATACGAGCTTATGGCATGTGCCACTGTTGTTGATAGTTTTGATATTGAAGGTTTGTGGTTGTTGACACATCATGTGCAGGTCTAAGCGTGATCAGTGGTTCAAGCTATTACAAATTAAATTGATCTTGGGTTCACGACACTGATATGGTAACATCTTCGAAGTTTAATGATAGAATGTCAACAGCCTAACACCAAATAGTATGAGAAGTTTATAGAAAGAGTTCATGAGATTATAAATAGATACTAGAGACGTAATGATAATATACAGGTAATATACAGATAATATACTTCTGTTTAAGAAGTTCATACATCCAATTTTCATATTGCTCACATTGGAGTGTCAGCTTTGGGAAACGTCATGATTTGTAGAAATTAAATTTCATTGTCTTTAATGTATTCAGAGATTCACTGATTGTTAAAAGATAGTTATCTCTGATCTCCACAGTATGTTGAAATCTTGGAACAGATACAAATTATCAAAATATCAATGTGGTGATGTATACGGAATGGAAGATTTTCCTCTACATGAATTGAGAATCATGTTGAAAACATTATCAGATTCTATTTGGGACTAGCAGGTAACCCGTTCTTCGCAATGGTCTACTTTAAAACTTGGCAATCTGAAAACCTCACTTAATGAAATCTTGAAGAATTGAAAATAGACATATAACCATCCCCGATATAATGAGGATCTATGTATGTAAAATTTCAAGTTGATAAGTCCAGTAATTCAGAGATGATGCGTCAAACATAATTTTCCTATCCTGTAAGTGTATAAGCCAGTTCCCTCCTTTATATAAGTATAGATATGATTATCAACATTGTGTTACAAGAAGTACAATAAGAATTTTCAGTCTATCAATGTATTTTTAAATCATGCCGAATATCTTCAATATGAATAAGCTTTTCCAACAGCTTTAAAAAATATCAAAGTGAAATTATTGATGTCGTAGCTTTTTACTGACAGGAATTTCATCTAAATAGCAACAAGATCTTAATGTGAAATTAGTCAATAAAAACTTTGAATTTCAGAGGCTTTCATGAAGTACTGATTTTCATTGTCAACACCCAATTGAAGCTAAACTAATCTAGAATACGGGCTAGATTCCCGGGCTGACAAATAATTCTTGTATAGTAGCGCTCATCGAATTTCCATCTGACTGTTTACCCTGTCGTCAATATTTGCAGTAGCAGAAGTCTTCGGGGTGATTCACAGAATTCAATTGAGATTTTCGTTTGATAAAAATAAATCAATCTGAATGAGCAGATCTACTCTCATTTTTAAATAGATAAATGCCTTAATTGAATGTAATTACATTACACTTATTCAAGTAATCTACAATAATCATGTCGGCATATACTCTATGGCAAAGTGCCGTCTGGAGGAGTTGGTAAGCTGCTTTTTTACATCAGTTTTATTTTAATAGATAAAGAACTGGATGAGTAGCATAAAAATTATAGAAGAATGGATGAGAAATAAGGGGAAAAATTTCATACAATGGAAGAGAAATACTATAATTTCTAATTATTTCGTCTGTGTTATGTAAAAATGGCGAATCAAACATATTCACGTACTATTTTAGCTTTTTCGACAAATTAAATTTCTGCAATTTGTAGATATCGTTATGTAAAACTGGCGAAACTATATTATCAATATTAGTGGAGTTATTAGTTAATGTAACTATAATATTATAATATTGTATTTGCATGAGAATTGTTTGGTGTTTTGAGTGAGTATAGAATGTTAGAAATAATGTATGAATGTTAGAATTAATGAAAATTTATAAAAATTAAAATCAATTAATGCATAGAATGTAATTACATAAAAAACACTTCACTCATAAGGGCTACTTTTTAACAAATTAATAAAAATAATATACAATTCTTGAAGTACCCTTTATTTTTTAAAAACTTTAAAATAGTTCAACAACTACTTTCGACCCTAACTTAGGTCATTTTCAAGTTGGAATGTAGAAAATGAATAAACAAGTTGATACTATACAATATGAACAAATGCTTATTTTAATATGATTAATTTATTTCTTATTCATTACTTTCGGTTAAAGTTATTAAATTTTAATAAGTTAGGGTCGAAACTAGTTGTTGAACTATTTTAAAAAATAAAGGGTACTTCAAGATTTGTATATTGTTTTTATTAATTTGTAATTACATTCTATACTCACTGGGTATTTTTCAAAGGTCAGAAGTTTCTTAACAAATACTGATTTCTTTAATTGTAATAATTCATTATATATGTATAGCACAAAAACCATTATCCTGAAAAAGTTTGTATTGTTGGTTTCGCCCTCTTTACATAAGACCGACGATTTGTAATTTTTGTTGAGAGTTGATCTAAACTGAAAGTTGTATTGAAGCTCTGGGTCAATCCATCCCTTCATCCATAGAACATTTTTCTTACCAACTTTTCTAGAAGCTTTCCAGCTCAATCAGCAAAAAACAATTCGCTACAGAAACATCAAACCTCCGGCTCTTTTTATCCGTTCTGTTTTTGTCAAAGTTTCCAGTCACTCTATGACATCCTTGATAAATGTTCATCCTACTTTTTTAATATCTTGTGAGAGGGATGTCCTCCCAAATCCGATGGGACTTACTCGTGCTTTCCCGAGTCTGTTCAGAATCGAGTTCTGTTGAGCACTTCTCCTTCCTATCAGATTCCACAGCAGAAATAAATGTGAGTGCTAGCGTTGATTTACGATGAGCAATAAATTGACAACCTTCTCGAATCATCTCTAATATTGTTCTTAGAGTTCCATATTTCATGTTCTCGATATATTGGTCTGCAATGGGGTCCACACAATTATTTCATATTTTAGTTTCCTGATAAAAATCGACGTGAATCATCATTATTAGAATACAATGAGAAAATATTAAATGCTGATACCTAAACAAGAAGCAGAATAAAAAGAATGATGAGTTTGCTACGTGAACAAGGAACATAAAAGAATAGTCGATGCATTTTAAACATGCTTCAATATGAAATATTTCTTCTATGTTCAGTTTAGAAGCATCTAAATTTGAAAATCCACTTTGTGAAAATACTTGGGGACTGAAAATTTTGTGAATTGGAGAACTATAAGACTTAACCTATTTTGGACAATGTGTTATCTGAATTTAGGAGAAGAATAGCACAAGGTTACCTTATTTTTGATAATGTACCGATTGTATGAATAAATGAAGAATAAAATCTCAATCTTTGTTTGTATTTCCGTTCTTCTCCTGTCATTTTTATGAATTTCCTCAGAGATTTATTGCAAAAAATTACTAGTACCTGTTAATTAATTTTTTTCGAGGAACATCTATAGCTTATCAGACACACGCTATTCTCTTATCATTTTTGACACTTCAAGAAATTCTATATCGGATGGAGGACAGAATTAAGTTTATCAATTATAAAGCCAGAAAAGTTCACTGAAATGAGCATAAAATTCAATACATTTGTGTATGATTTCCTTGTAGAGATGAAAAATTCATACCATTTTGTGATGAGATAAAGTTCATAATGAAATTAGATTCTCTCGACTGTGTTATACCATAGAGAAAACAATAGCATAAGTTATCCCATAAGTTAATCCCATGGAACCATAGCATAAGTTATCTCATGAGTTAATCCCATGGAACAATAGCATAAGTTATCCCATAAGTTAATCCCATGGTATAGGGCGTTTATGTCGCAACTTTTACTGTTATCTCAGGCCGATAGTTCACATACTTCTATCCTATGCAGCTGTGTGACGCTGGTAATCTCTCAAATTGTGCCGTTCATATACTATCACCCCAACAAAACAGTAAAAATTGACAATAATCGACAGTAATCGGCTTGAAATAACAGTAAAAGTTGCGACATAAATTCCCTATACCATGGGATATCTACTTACGCTATTGTCTCTCTATGGTTTTCTTTATGGTATTTTCGAAAAAAAAATTTTTTTTTTCATGATTTTCATGATGATGTTACATCATCGATTTTCGAGAAAATAAAAAATTCCAATTTCTCATGATTTTCATGATGGTTAGCCTACATCATGGATTTTCTGAGATTCACATCATGGATTTTTTACCAAAGGGAAAAAATATCATAAGTAGACATCCCATGGTATAGGGCGTATATGTCGCAACTTTTACCTTTATCTCAAGCCCATAGTCCACGTAGTTCTTTCCTGTGAAGCTTTATGACGTTGATAGTCTCTCATATTGTGCCGTTCATACACTAACACCCCAACAAAACAGTAAAAATTGACAATAATCGACAGTAATCGGCTTGAAATAACAGTAAAAGTTGCGACATAAATTCCCTATACCATGGGTTATCTACTTATGCTATTGCTTCTCTATCGTAATACTATTTGAGTATCATACAATATTGACTATATTTACTCAAGCTAAGGTATTATTTTCACTCATGCTATTCTCGTATTATTTTTGACACTTCAAGAAATTCGATATCGGATGGATAACAGAATGAAGTTTATCAATTATAAAGCCAGAAACGTTCACTGAATGCTCACTTCACTTTCAATGAAATTCAATGTGTATTATTTCCTTGTAGAGATAAAAAATTTCATACCATTTTGTGATGAGATAAAGTTCATAATGAAATTGGAATCTCTCGACTGTGTAATACCATAGAGAAACAATAGCATATAAGTAGATATCCCTTGGTATGGGAGGGCGTTTATGTCGCAACTTTTACTGTTATCTCAAGCTGATATTCCACATAGTTCTTTCCTGTAAAGCTTTATGACGTTGATAGTCTCTCATATTGTGCCGTTCATATACTATCACCCCAACAAAACAGTAAAAATTGACAATGATCGACAGTAATCGGCTTGAGATAACAGTAAAAGTTGCGACATAAATACCCTATACCATGGGATATATACTTATGCTATTGTTTCTCTATGGTAATACTATTTGAGTATCATATAATATTGACTATATTTAAGGTGTGTCAAGGTGCTAAGTATCTTTATTTCTCTCTTTTTTCTCTTCGATTCAGACCAGCGTACAAAGAATGAGAAGATGATAGGAAAAAGTAATGATTGAAAACCTGATGATTCGACACCCTGCCACGTTGCAAGTTTCCTCTATTGCCTATTACTGATTTTCACCAGGACCACTAATGATTGCCAATAGTAGGGGTGGTTGAGAGGGTATTTTTGGGGTTGTTAGGGGGTATTTTTGGGGGGTTGAACGAGCACCTATCAACCCCTTCTTATCAGCCCTCTCTTATCGGAAGACGGTCATTAGTGCCAGTCGTATTTCAGCTTTTAGCTGCCTGCGGACCCCCGATTGGGAGATGCCTTCTTCACAGAAATAGAATTGCCCTAAATGAGCCGGGCGGAGAAATGTGCACAGTTTTTTAAATGTAGTGTCACGATCTTTCAAGGATGAGCAAGTAGGAGGTAATTTTGTTAGGGATGGGAGATCATTCAGTAATTTGCCCAGATAAGCACCGCACACACACACATCGATTTTTGAATAGATTGAACAGATGATGTTTGTCAAGTTCTGTTTTATCTTATGGAGTTCATAAGGACGGCAAAACATCGTATGAACAAAAATCTATGTGTGTGTAGCTAGCCTTAAGGTGCGTACAGTATTTATGTAGATTACAATATATACTGGCTTATACTCTTATATACAATAGCTCATAATACAGCAAAATTATAAACGAATTTATATAATATAGGCAAAGAAAATAATTATAGAACTTTATATGATATGGAAAAGTATGAGAGAATATACAATAGCTCACATTATACAGCAAGATTATAGATGAATTTACATATAGTCCAGTCACTATATACATTGGTGCATGCAATTTATATTGTAGTTCTGATTTTTTAATATATTATTTGGGTGCATAAGAGAAGTCCAGAACCAATTTCTTCATGCAAATTTCCTTGTGCTAGATACAGAAAGGCCCAAAAACCTTGTATTTTCAGCTCACTTTCCTGTTTTCAGCTATTTATGCTGAACAAATACAGTTTTCAGCAAACTCAACAATATATTTCCCATTTTTCGACCGAATTTGACTTATGATGCATGATTTTGGACCGCCTTGATGAGCCGAGAAGAATGAAGTGTAGTACGATAAAATCTGAGCATTGTGTCAAAAGTTATAAGTGTTTGAAATTTTGATCCTTGAGATGTCCTTAAAAGCGCCTCTCCAATAGGAAATACTGAAATGAAGTGCATCTAACGGGTGATTCTCATAGAACATAATATCATGAACTTATGTCTTTGTGTGAAATATCAATGTGAGGACAATGTAGATGGTGATGATGGTTGAAGCTGAAAATTAGGTGTTTTCCACAATACAAGGAGCATTGTTGTCAGATGTACCTGGAAATCTTTATAAGATAGAGCGCACTACCTGATCCCAGATTGTAGAGCACAAAAAAACGCCCGGAGGGATTTTGAATTATACATCTAAATGGTGACAATCGAAAGATATTGTTGATCAAAAACTAAAATTCATCAAAATTGATTTTTTCTCTTCAAATTTCACTCATTTTTGAAAAATCATAACTCAGTACTCATTGGAGATAGACAGGCGTCTATAAGCCAGTATATATTGTAATCTACATAAATAAAGTACTCAATCAATCAGTACTTTATTTATGTAGATCACAATATATACTGGCTTATACACTTATATACAATGGCTTAAAATACAGCAAAATTATAGATGAATTCACATAATATAGACTAAGAAAATAATTGTTGAACTGTATATGATATGAAAAAAAGCAATCTGTAATAACTGTAGATAATAATATTGTTATACATCTACATAAATTGGCGGAGCTTTGGACATATCAATGTCCATTTTTCAGAAAGAACATTAAAAATATCCTCCCCACTCTCTATCTAGTGAGAGAGAGAAGGTAAGAGAGAAAAGAGAGAGAGAATATAAAGTATGCTCGAATCAATGAGTGAACGGGAGTGCACAATACGTGCCGGGAACATGAGCAATTCACTTTTAATCAGCTGACTATATATGTATTTTCACAGAAACAGTAAGATACAAATATAAAAAGCTTGGCATCAGCTGATTAAAAGTGAATTGCTCATGTTCGCGGCACGTAAATCTGTACGCACCCTTAACCTAGCTCCGCAGTGCAGGCTGGATGCTTGTCTGACTCGGACTAGGCGCTGAGACAGCAAATAATAGCAGCGTTGGTGGGAATGCGAGCGGCCGCAGTAACGTCTTCCACCCAGCAATGTTCGGCGTAGTTCCGCCTAGTGGACAGACGAAAGATCAAACCAGTCGGTTATTTGATCCCTACAGCCAGGCTCAGCCAAGCAGCCGAGACAATAGAACAATGGAGTGACGGTCTTATTCGCGTTCATCAGCAGTTTTCTTTCTCACGATTATTTTGATTTTTGTGCTACCTATAATCAATAATAACTCCAGTCACCAGTAAAAAGTTTCCAGAAACGTGGTGTACTTCCATATTAATGACTTTTCATGATGATCTTTAATTATTTAAATACATTGTTAACATTCTGAGCCTTCAGGCTAAACTTGTGGTCGCTGAGAACGAATCTGCAATCAGAATTTCTCTATCACGAAAAATAACGAAAAAAACCCAGCTGTTGATCTTCCGGCAACCGTTAACAGTCATCCTGCCATGCGGCCGAAATACCTCCAAGTCAGACACCCATCTCAAATGACAACAACGCCAAGCTGTGAGAAACCATCCTGCACTGCGGCGCTAGGTTTAGGGTTCAATTTAAAGTCAATTTAATACGGAATACAAGCTTCAAACTCAATGAAAAATGATACATACTCAATAGAAACTCGATTGTATGAGATAACTTCCTGAAGAAAAGTGTATGATGATTAAGGTAATTTTTACAGTGGAAGCTGATTGAATCGGCTGATGGTTGAATCCAAATAATAATAATAATATCGAGTGACCTGGCTGGCTCAGGTCTGGTGTCAGAGTTTTCAGGTCGCAACTGATCAATTTCAGGGCCTCTGACATGACCTAACGACTTATTTTCAGGCAGCTGGGACCGACGGCTTGACAAAATGAGCCACATTGAATCTGAAAATCAGCCACATTAACAAAAAAAAAAATTGTTTCGCTATTACAAAGAACGACAGACAGTCAGAATTTTTTACAATAAATGAATTTTTGTCAAAGTCATTCAATTTAAGCTGTTTAACAATCATGAAATCAAGCCGTTAAACAGCTGATTGTAGAACAAATAAACATAAATGATTCTCATTACAGCGTACTATAATGTAATAAAATCATATGTTTTCTTTACAGTCGAGTATGATTCCTAGTTCCGAATTTTGAACAGCAAAACTGCCGCCTTTTAGAGCTTCAGGTAGAAGTTTTATCAACTACAATCAAGAAATTCCTGATTTGAAACTTGTAAACTAGGTTATGTTTATAGAATGCATGTAGTAATGTCAGCACAAGCAGGTAATGTTTTCTGTTTCTCAATTATTCTTTTCTAGATTATTATGAAAAAAATAGTGTAAGTTCCTTGGACGTGAATGTCTTTTGCAGTGCTCGAATGGAATTGTAGTCTCGGCTAACGCCTCGACTAGAAACATCATTCTCGCCTGCAAAACGGCCCTTCCCGTCCTTGTGACTTAAAATACTATTATCACTCACAGTGAGTGAATAATTTATTTATTGTGAAAAATATTACTGCTAGTCGTTCTTTTTAATAGCAAGAAGTGATTCAATAATAATAGTATAAGCAGATCGTGATGGAAAACCACATTGATAAACAATATTTAATATGAATTTGATCCAGTTTCAACTAAGATATCCTCAAAACTGGGACTGTAGAAGCGTGAAATTGAATGACACTCATTATGCTCAATTATGCCCGTGAATTATGGATCGCACTGTTAATTGGGAATCATCATAATAATTTGAAATAGAAAAGGATTTGATCATAGTGATAAGATGAAGGTAGATAAAATTCATATTGTAAAAGCCTAATTGATCTATATATACTGTAACTCATATGAATGAAGAGCTTCTATTAGATCTTCTTTTGTCTTCTCTTCTCTCAAAATGATATTATCTGTTTATTTACTAACTCTTCATTATTTTTCATTTTTGCACAGTGCAACATTCATAATCAAGGTCAAGAATCACGAGAGAATCAGTAAGCTTCAACTTTCAAAAGTATGCGAATTCAAAAATTCGAGCTACGGCTACAGCAGTTTGAATCTTTGTGAGAAAAAGATTAAAACGGCACAAAGTCTGTAGTGGCTCCAACCGAGAGTGTTCATAAATTAAATATGGTGGCTGCTGGAGTCTGCCTGAGTCCGAGATACAGAGTAATATATATAAAGATGTATGGAGCTACAGATATTATGTAGATGTGAGACTTGGGTCATCCTTTTCACGGATTCATATCAGCCGGAGGGACCGCTTTTGTGAAAAAAGCTGCTAAATCTGACCTCAACCGAGCATTAAATTCTCTTTTTAAACAGCAAATGAGGGGCCGGTGTGAGGATGATCTTTTATATCACGGAATTTCTCACTGTAGCATGTATGGGAGGTTCCCCTGTATGGTAATAGTAACACTGCACGGTAATTTATTTTTCCTCACTATTGAGAGGAAGAAGGTGAAAGAGAAGGTGGAGGAAGAAGGTGAAAGAGAAGGTGGAGGAAGAAGAGAAGGAGGATGACAAGAAAGAGGAGGAAAAGGAGAAGAGAAAGAAGAAGGAGAAAAAGAAAAATAAGGAGGAGGAGTAGAAAGAGAAGAAGAAGGAGGAACAGGAGGAGAAGAGAAGAGAGAGGAAGAAGATTGATTGGTTGATTGATATTTGCCTTCATTGGGCGGAGTTAGGACTCCTGGTCCTCTCTAACACACAACCCTAATGAATGACTTGACTCTCAAAATGAGAAATGGGTGAAAAAGAAGGAGGAGGAGGAGAGATAGAAGAAAAAGGGGGAAAAAGGAGAGGGAGAAGTAGAAGAAGAAGAAGAAGAAGGAGAAGGTAAATGAGAAGAGGGAGAGGAAGAAGAGGATCAAGAAGAGGGAGAAGAAGGATAAGGAGAAGAAGAGGAAGAAGAAGAAGAGAAAGATAAAGAGTAGAGTAATAGAAAGGAAGACTGTGGAAGAAGTAAAAGAAGAAGAGAGAGGAGGAGTAAAAGAGGACTTAGAAGTTTATAGAAGAAGAAGGATGAGGAAGGGGAGAAGACTTCCTTTCCCACTACTCCCTTCCCAACTTCTTATTCTTCTCTCCTTCTCCTTATTCTTTTTCTTCTCCTTCTTTTTCTTAATCTTCATCTTCTCCTTCCCCTTCTTCTTCACCACCACCTCCATTATCTTCTTCTTCTTCTTCTCCTTCTTCTTCTTCCCCTTCTTCTCCATCACCGTCTTCCTCTTCTTCTTCTTCTACTTCTCCCTCTCCTTTTTTCCCCCTTTTCTTCTATCTCTCCTCCTTCTCCTTCTTCTTCACCTATTTCTCATTTTGAGAGTTAAGTCATTTATTAGGGTTATGTAGCAGAGAGGACCAGGAGTCCTAACTCCGCCCAATGAAGGCAAATAATTAATCAACCAATCAATCTTTTTCCTATCTCCTTTCATCCTTCATCAGTCATACAATTAACACGAATTTCAAATTCTATTTCTCCCAAAAACAATAAACTATGATACAAATAATACAATTTGTCCCAAGGAGAGATTTAGTCCATTATCATGAACTAAAAATAGCACTGATGGTATTTGTTTTATGATAATTAACCAATCAATGAACGGTCAAGTTCCAGAGTGGACCATTATTGTCTCAACTTCCTCACGTCATCTAATGCATTAACACCACTGATTCATGGTAATGAACTAATGAATGATAAAGTTTTAAACTAGACATTACTTTAAATTCAAAACTTCAAGTGCAAACTTCGTCACGTCATCAAATGTAAAACATATTCCATTCTTATTATTATTAAACGAAAATTCAAATAGAATTCTGTAATAATTCACCGCGAAGACTTCTGCTATTGCAAATATTGACAACAGGGTAAACAGCTAGATGGAAATTCGAATTTTATTTGAATTTTCGTTTAATAATAATTAATTCATCAGCTTTTGAATAATTGCAATATCTCAGTAATTTCCATCCATATTTCATTCTATTTTATATCGAATCAATCTGACATCTAAAATAAGTCTATTCAGAAAATGGAAAGTCTCTAGCTATACACTATAGAAGATATCCAGCTCGAATATAGTCGAATCTAATTATTGATTTTACATTAGCTGCCGTATCAACGCTGTCAAAACGAACTATTAATTTGCAAGCTAATCCATTACTTGAGGATTAATGATGCCGAAATCTGCTTCAGCTGCTGTTGTCGACTTCAATGTAAACTAGATCTGCCCTGAAGAAATTTTGCTTCTTTTACCACGTCACAAGTCTGAATGATCAATGAGTATTTCAAGTTTCCTCCAAAGTAACAAATAGTTTTGTTTGAAGTTGATCAAGCGATCAAAATGATCCAAAAAAATTTTTGTTCAATCAAATAAAATAAATTCTCATTGCAATACTGAGGTATGAGAGGAAAAATCCTTCAACACTTCCCGTCTTTAGAAGGAGACGATAAATAGTCGATCCCGATTACCTACAAAGTAGTCGTCATCTCTCATCATCATCTTTCTCACTCATTACCTACGCACAAGCCAAAGAGCTTATGTGGGCATCACCCTCAGTATTATTAACGGTGTTCAATATGTGATGTTCAGTACTTATATAACATTCAAAAACGGAGGCAATTCAACTGTTGTTATAACAAATACTGTTTGACTGAATGAATGAATGATTTGATTCCATTTTTACAACATATCCATTCATAAAAAGTGAAATTACAGTCATTAGAGCCACCATTAAACCCTTGGTCAGCGACCATCAGGGTAACTGTTCCAAGACTGACAACCACAAAAAATAAGTAAATCGCTACTAATTGTGACCAGGAATGTTGTTCAAACATGTTTTCTTATCATTTTTGTTCCCGAAATAAATTTTATCATAATCAGTGGGCACACAGTAATTATTGTAGTGTGGTTGTACATGCCAATTTTGGGTTTGATTCCATACAATGGATTCTATTCAAGTTTTAATTCATTTGTTGCTGTTGAAATGGTTCACATAGTAATGTATTGAGAAATCATATGTTTAATTGAAATGTTACCATGAGATTTAGAAATAATAGTACTTGATCTGGCCCAATGGCATCAAGTCTACTCGAGTTAACTTTGTATTTTGTCTATTTAAGGGAATAAATGAATACTTAACAATTGCGACGAGGAGAAAAAACAAGAAAAGGAAAGGAATGAAGAACTTCAGAGAATCGACAAGAATTCGACGAAAATTCGTTCCATAAATTTGGAAAAACTACCCGAATTCAATATTCACTTGGAAGATTGGAATATTTATGAAGAACTACTGGAACAATATTTGAAGTCAACGCAATTCCGGAGGTTCGTAAAGTTTCTGTTTTAATTACATATTTAGGTACTCTGGAATATATTAAGTATTTAAGGGATCTATGCGTACCAGACTTACCAAAAAACAAAAGCTACCAAGAGCTTTGCGAGATTATGTGAAGCCAGTTTTCACGTAGAGTTTCTGTTTACAGAGAACGAATCGATTTCTATGATCTAAAACAGCGACCAGAAGATGATTCGAAAGCATGGTACGCAATAATAAAGAAACAGTCTACTATGTGTGATTTTGGGTCTAGATTTGAGGAGGTTCCAAAGGATAAATTTGTTTGTGATTTATTCGAGAGTAATATGAAGGATCGATTGTGTGGAGAGCAACCTAACAAAAGAACGTTGAAAGAATTATATGAGTTAGCTTTGTCAAGTGAAATAAGCCTCAGTAAGAAAACCTTACAGGAGGGAGTAGATCAAGTTTCAACGTCTAAGCTTGAGATAAATAATAAACACAGGGAAAATAAATTGGTTCAGAATAACCGTAGATGTAGAATAAAATATGTAAGAAGATAGGACATTTGCAAAAGACTTGTTCAAGCAGGAATGTGGAAAGGACTGAGGTTTCCGAAGGAGAGAGCTCAGAGTATAGTATTGAAGAAATTGAGAAGAGCAACATGGTCAACGTTTTGAATATAGATAACGTGAATACGATCAGACCATACATGAGTACAGTCGTGATGGATGAAATCTCGTTGGAAATGGGAATAGATACAGGAAGTGGTGTTTCAATAATTCCGTATTCAATCTGTGAAACAGTTCTCAAAAAAATTATACCACTAAAGCACTAAAATGTGAAACTGGAATCCTTTTCTAATCAAATAATAGAACCAAAAGGATCCTTATCAGTAAATGTGGAATGGCTGAACAAAACATTCAATTGTAATTTATTAGTAGTGGCTGAAGCAAGCCAAGGTTTTATAGGTCGTGATTGGCTTCAGAAATTTGACTGGTTAAAATCAGAAGAAGTGAAAAATGTTGAATTATCAGAAGGAAAGTTACAGAAATTGATTTCAAACCATCCACGCTTATTCTCCAAAGAATAGGGTTGTTATAAGTTTGGAAAAATTGCGCTCAAGGTGAAACCTGGAACTACGCAACGTTTTGTGAAACCAAGACCTATTCCTTTTGCTTTCAGAAATGAAGTGGATGAAGAACTGGATAGGTTGCAAACGACGGGAATAATTTATTGAATAAACCAATGAAAGGGATTGAAAATATTCCATTTTTGAATGCTGGAAATCTTGAATATTTTTCGTCTTTGGATATTGTCAATACCGGACTACTGCCATCATATTAGTATAGGCCTATATTATTATTATAAATATTATGATAAATTTCATATTATCACTTTTATATATTGATAATGAAACTATTCACTACAAATAACTGAAATTGGTTAATTTTACTGACACTCCGGGTTTACGGCACATCGGTTTACAAAGAATGGATATGGAGATGATATAGAACTTTTCCAGAATTCATGAACTTCTCTCCCCATTTAAATTTTAAAGTACTTGTCCACCCTCCCGCCACTTATAAAAACATCAGTCTCAATTCCTCTCTCCAACGTCTCTCTATTCTTGTATCCATTGTGGAGTTCAGAGTCTGGACTGAAAGTAATTAAAAGTAAGCTGTTATTTCAAACTTGAATGAGTTGAGGCTCTCAATTAAACTTTTTTAATTTCTTCCAATGCTTTGAAACTTGATTCTTAAACTTGTGTGAAGAGCCTCTAGGAGGAAAGTTGGCTGAAAACTTATATCTTACTGTTATCAGCTTTGGAGTGTAGCCTATATTTGAATAATTTATACGGAACAGTTTGGAAGAAATTGATAGCAATAGGCCAGTTCTCAACTGGGAAGAAAGCTTTCATCTTGAGTTTGATAACTTGAATCTCTTTCCGACAACATTTAAAAACTATCTTGAAATCATTATAAATTTCAAATCATATCAGTATATTTCTTGTACAGTTTTTACTTTCCTTGCCTTATCACCATAGTGAGGAAAGTAATGATCTCCAAAAAATTAAGGTACTCCAATTTCAAATGTTCTATGCGTTTCAAGGTCCCCTGAGTCCGAAAACATGATTTTTGGGTGGTTGTCTGTGCGTGTGTGTGTGTGTGTGTGTTGTGTGTGTGTGTGTGTGTGTGTGTGTGTGTGTGTGTGTGTGTGTGTGTGTGTGTGTGTGAGTGTAAGTGCGTCTGTGTACACGATATCTCATCTCCCAATTAACGGAATGACTTGAAATTTGGAACTTGAGGTCCTTACAATATAAGAAGAATGTGTGTGTGTGTGTGTGTGGTGTGTGTGTGTGTGGTGTGTGGTGTGTGTGTGTGTGTGTGTGTGTGTGTGGTGTGTGTGTGTGTGTGTGTGTGTGTGTGTGTGTGTGTGGTGTGTGTGTGTGTGTGGTGTGTGTGTGTGTGTGTGTGTGTGTGTGTGTGGTGTGTGTGTGTGTGTGTGGTGTGTGTGTGTGTGTGTGTGTGTGTGTGTGTGTGGTGTGTGTGTGTGTGTGTGTGTGTGGTGTGTGTGTGTGTGTGTGTGTATGTCTGTGAACACGATAACTCCATTCCTAATTAACCGATTGACTTGAAACTTTAAACTCAAGGTCCTTATACCATGAGGATCCGTTAATAAGGAATTCAACAAAATTCAATCCAAGATGGCGGATAATGACTAAGAAGCCATGTTTTTCACGGTTTCTCGAGAACGGCACTAACGATTTTCTTCAAATTTATACCCTGGATAGCCATTTATAAGTCCTATCAACCGACATGAGTCTCATTTCAGATGGTTTCTACCAATGTAGAAATATAGTTAATATTAACAAAATATTCAATCTCATTATTCAATTCATTATTGAATAATTAAAGAATGTACTTTCTCAAAGAATGAAAATAAAATGATTAATCATGTTAAACAAGAATCTACTGTTCATATCACATCAGATATACCAATATCAGCTACCGTCTATAGAAGGCATTGAAAAGATAGAGAGAATCGGCAACGTTTTTCTCCTACCTTTCTCCACTGCCATTATAACGTGGACCTCACTATAGAACATTTCACTCTCTCAAGGTGCGACAAAAAGAAGCCGAGATGTGACCAGCTGATGATCGAACACACACACACACCAACATACACACGCACACACTCGATCACGTGCGGTCATTGAAAGCTCTCTCCATTAATGCAGTGGCGTGGGGCGGTTATTTATTTCGGGAAAGGCGAAGACGTGGTGGCAATTCAGCCAGAGACAAACGTGACTAGGTCAGAGCAAGGGGGCAAGAGATAGGAAATATTGAAGACAAGGATGAAGATGGGGAAGGACAGAGACATGGCTAGAGATAGGGCCAGAGACAGGTGGAAAAAATTCGAAACCAAACTGGAAAATCGATAATGGACTCACATTCACTCATAGCATAGAGGAAAGGAAGACATCCCATGGTATAGGTCGTTAATGTTCAAAATTTCAAGCCGATAATTTGTTAACTCAAACCGATTACTGTCGATCATTACTGTATATTATTGACCGAGCGAAGTGAGGTCTAAGATTCAAGTCGATGGTTTGGCATTTCTCTAAATGTTTATATGTTGCGCATTTACGGCGAAACGCGGTGATAGATTTTCATGGAATTTGACAGGTACGTTCCTTTTTAAATTGCGCGTCGACGTATATACAAAGTTTTTGAAAATTTCGCATTTCAAGGATAATATAAAAGGGAAAAGGAGCCTCCTTCATACGCCAATATTACCGTGAAAATCAGACTATAGGAATTTAAACAACAGAAAAATTATATATTATGATTATTCATCATATAAATCAGCTGCCTAGTGGACTATAATACTACCCGTTCAAAAACATCGAACATCCTGAAAATGTATCTTTCCATCAACGTTAATAGACAGTTGACTATTTATAATACTACCCGTTCAAAAATATCGAACATCTTGAAAATGTATCTTTCCATGAACGTTGTAGACAGTTGCTGCCAGACCTGATAACAGCGCTCACACTCACATTCCGGGACGACACGTCACGGTACGATAGGACAGAGAACTCTATATTTATTTAGGATTTCTTCTAGATATTTTAAATTGATAAATTATTTATATATTTTTGAGGAAAGATAATAACAGTTCAATGTAACTTACTGAGCGCGAGGTCTACTGTTCACAGAACTACTAGTTACTGTGTTGTTGGGGTGAGAGTGCAAGAACGGCACAGTATGAGACACTACCAGTGTCACACAGCTTCACCAAAAATAAGTATTAGGACTATCGGCTTGAGTTAACATTGAAAACTGGAACATAAACGCCCTTTATCATGGGATATTTTCTTGTGCTATCTTTTCTCTATGCTTATAGAGGAGTAGTCAATATTCGGTTTCTTAGTAAGGGCATAGAGAAACAATAGCGTAAGGGCTACTATGGTAAGGGCTACTATGGAAAGGGCTACTCGTATTTATATGAGAATAAGAAATCAAAGTCAACATTGACATGTTGCTAATTTGTGCTGATCCATTTGCTACAAGTGCTGCAGAAATTTGCCCTGCGTCACGTTATACACACACGTGCCAGTCACGTCTCAATTTGCGGCAAGCCTGATTGAGACTTCAAATGATAACGCCCATTGAAAAATTGTAGCAGAAACTGAGTAATATTGTCGACACTGGATCACAAAATGGAATTGAGTCTCGTATTTCATTATACAGTTGATTGTGTTGTGACCTACAAAATTATCTTCAGATGAATTATAGTGACGTCCCGTTATAATGGCAGTGGAGAAGGAAGTAGAAGAACGTTGTCGATCCTCTGTCTTGTCAATGCCATCTATAGACGGTAGCTGATACAGGTTTATTTATGTAATAGTAACTGTTCATTCTCGTTCAAAATAATCAATTATATTTTATTAAGCAAGAAATTATATTCATCAATAATTTCATAATGAATTTCCATGATCAAGATGAAGTATTTTGTTAATTGATCATTGATTATACATTGTTAAAAGAAGATCTGGCAACAGAGTAAAGCGGAAAAGAGATAGCGCTATCAGCTTTGTTGAATAATAGACAAGAATAGCAATAACATTACTAATCAATCACTGCTATTATAACGTGGATCTCATTATAGTTCAAAATTAAGTTCAACGTTCGAGACTTTGATTCTCTCAGCAAAATAATTGAGAAATAGAGAGAGGAAACTAGTAGAGATTCAGTAGAGTGTGAGGATGAGAAGAAAATATGAAATTCAGAAAGTGAAAGATATCAGTTAAATGTATCATGAATGACGTATCATGAATGATATCTATCTGATCTCAAACTTTTGATTGATTGATTGAGTACTTTATTTATTCAGATTACAATATATACTGACTTATACACTCACAATAGTTAACAATACAGCAAAATTATAGATGAGTTCAGTTGATATGAATTAAGAAAATAATTATTGAACTATATATGATATGAAAAACGACCAATTTGGAATAACTGAAGCTGATAATACTGTTATGCATCTACTTAAATTTCTTGACAATTTCTATCTAAATTTGGAAATGAATAGTTTTGGGCTTCAAGCCTGTTGTTCCTCTCCCAATCATTCATAGTTGAGAATCAACCTATGTATCAATGTATGAATGAGTAGATGAATTGAAGAAGCTTTGGACAAATCAATGTCCATTCTTCGGAAAGAATATACAAAATATCCTTCCAAGTTACTCTCCATCAATGTGTGAGAGAATATGAAGAAAATAACTTCTGGAGAAAAAAATTGAAGATGTGAGTTGAATGTATCATGAACGATAATAGAAGTGGAGATTCTGGGTAGTGCAGAGTGAGTGGGAGAGAATCAGTGATAAATGTAAGAAGAGTGAAAACAGATTGATAAAGATGGTGAGGGAGAGAGTAGGGAGATTTCAAGGAAAAGCAGACCTGGTAAGGGTAGCAAACCTCCCCGACATCTGACAAGGGTACATTAGAGTCAGGTGGTTTGGACGAGGGTATCCAGTAATAGTGAACCTTCGATCTTTCTCCTACCCTTACCCAACACTACACTCACACTCTCTCTCATTCTCTCTCTCTGGGTCTAACCGCACCTGACGCAGGGTTTCCTACCCAGGTACCCTGGTTTTCTCACCACACAAACAAACACACATATCTTTCAACCGTCCGCACGGTCAGCGGTTTAGACAAGCAATTCCTTGAATGGTGTTGCCAGAGGTCATTCTTTTCCATCACTTGCTGGAATGCTTGCCGCAACCGTTTGTGAATGTTCTCGAACTTCTTTCGAACGGCCCGCTTTCAACGCCAGGAATTAATCTTCATCACTAGTTAGTGAAAAGAGAATGCGGAGTTGGGTTCGCATTTATTTGCTTGTCACTGGAACAGTTGGTGGTGTTTGGACTTAGGCTTATTTTACCAAAAAAAGAGCTAGGTTCAAGCTTCGTATAAGCATGCGATGACTTTAAATTGGATATGTAATTCATTATTTTTTAATGCAACTGGTTTAAAAGCAACTAAGGCTAGATTCAAGCCTAGTTTTCGTGTTAGTAAAATCGGGCTTCTTCAATCTTATATGCACCATCCAAATTCAACTCTCTCCGGGTTTACTAGGAGATATGGTCGCATTTATTATAATGTGTTACATTCCGGGTTTAAACAAACAGCTGATCAATCTCCGTTCAAACTGAGCTGGTACAAATCAATAGCCACGTGGAAGTACAATGTGATAGCAGTACAGTTATTAAGACTATTTCCATGTATGATTGATTAGTGGAATATTAAAGCTAAATTTGACGACATTTTCAATTCTATTAGAATGGATTTTCCCTTGTTATAACGAATAATTATATATTGTTATTATCATGAATATTTCATATCATGATATATCACCTTGCTCTATCATGAATTGCTTTTAATAAAATTGCTCAACAGTTTTTCAATATTATATTTCAAATTAGTAACCTTCTTCTGTATTTATTATTCCACATCCATAAAAATGTCAATAATTATTTATTCACTTGGAAAATCTCACAGCTTATATAGAGTATCTTGAAGAATGAGTTCCAACTGTTTGAATACTATTCAAAAGTCTCACTTTTCTTGATTAAACTAAATTACATTCTACAAAAAATGCAGATTTCCAATATTAGGCCTATCAAAAATTATTATTTATCATTGTAAAGTATTTGAAATTTGGGTAGATAAAAATCCCTAGCTGAAGTACTAATAGGTCTGAATAAAATAACTGGCTAATATCGCCAATGAGATAACAATAAAGATTAGATAGCATCAGTTTGTTCTGGCTAAACGGTACAATAACCTAAAAAGGAATTGAAAGAATTTTTTGCTAATAATAATATTATTATAAAATTTTTGAAGATTGAGGTTAGGTATATACATTCAGTGATCGGCGACCTAACGATCGACCGAGCCATGCAACGTAGAATCTGACCAGACCCCTTGGCAGAGATCTATTGCAGCAAAACGGTATGCAATTTGAAAGAACAAATGGTCACGTGGCTAACTATTAGGAAGCATGAAATAAATATTAGTATATAGAATATTAACTAGCATGTAGAGAGCATACTTAAAAAAACCTAATAAAAATAATTAAGTGTATTCAGGAAATAGGAGGTTACCAAGCGCATGAATACTGAAACAATTTGCATGCACCAATAGCATAATGGCAGTTAATAGGCGGCAATAGTATGCCAATTCAAAAATATTTATATATATTTCTATAAATGTTTGGGATTTATGTAAAATTATTGTATAGTCTATGTTATAGAGATGACCCGAAGGCAAAGAAATTATTAAACATACAACCTAAGTAATAATTTGATATTTTAGTACGATCTATTTGAACCTTCAATGGCGGAGGACTAGGATATTCAAATTTTATGTAAATTTGAAAGTCGGAAATAAGAATTGTAAAATTGAGGAAGGAGAACCAAAAGACTCGCCAGCCAAATGCCACCATGAGAGGACCCTAAATATTTTAGAGCGTAATACCTTGCTATAACTTGTAAAAGCTAAAGTTAGATTGAATTATTAAATTTCTTAAAAGACTTTGTGATGCTCCTATAAAGCAGAAGTCATTTTCAATTTCAAATAATTTTTGTAACCCCTTGGAAGAGACGATTCCGGCTACCATATTCCAGGACCACCAGGAGTTGGATCGACATCGGCGGCTTATAAGAAGATTTCGACACGTGAGTGAGAAATATTGAATTAGTGATGGGCGCCCTTAGTGCTTCGAATTACCTAATAATCAAAGCTAGCTCGTCGAAAGGGGTTTCTTATAAATTAAGAATTTAATAAAAAAAAAACTTGCGCAAGTAAATATAGTATTAAAGGTATTTTATTAAAGGAGTAAATGAATCAGTACATTTCAGAAAATTCTATTGAATCAAAGAAGTATAAAATCTAGGCTATTAGAACATATTCATATGATCATTAATTTTTGCAATAATTTGCGATAATTTGTGTAGCTCTAATTCACTAGATGAATTGCTCTACTTATTCCATCAGGTGCCGAATCTTGCACCCTGAGATAAAATATATATTCAATACAAAGAAATCTACCAGATACTAGAGAATTTAATATATATATTTGGATTATTAGTTGCCAATTTATCAAGTTGATCTTAAGGAACCTATTTTTAATTGAATTGTCCAAGTCGACAAGTATTAGCAAGCTCATATCGCAGCTACATGCAAAAGGATGCATATGATTTAAAATAAAGGCACATGGTAATGTTTCGTGCCATAAATCTAGAGTATAATGTTTAGCCTGTGATATTTCACTGATTTCAATTATTGTTCTATTTTTATATTATATATTTTTTATCGCTCTTATATTTTTTGCCTTGATCTATTTTTGCATTATTTGTTAATATATGTATCAAATTGTTTATGGTGTGCAATTTATTTTAATTCCTCAACACTGTAGTATAAGTATCATATTTATATATATTTATTTTTTAATGAATTACAAGAGTTATAGGGGAAGCTCATATCTGGGCCTATAAAGATTTTTATGAGACTATGTCATATTAAAAAACCACGACCTAATTTTTTATAATTATATCAAATATTTCATGCTCTACCGACTGATGCCAAGCAGGAGGCTAATCGTTATTTAAATATAAAGAATAACGTGACATCATAAATAAATAAAAGAAAATAAGTGATCATTATGAAGACGTAAATAAAATAATAATATTCAACCATAAATGAATTATACCAACTCACCTGAATATTACAGAATCTAAAAGTTGTGTAATTCTGAATAATTAAATATACACAGAATAAATCGTTTAACAACGTTTAAAACTCATTAAACAACAGGATCATTCAAGGAACATGATCTCTCATCTTCATTATATTATATTATACTATATTGGCATTGTTACCTCTAGAGACACATTCATATAGGATTACATATGTCAGACATCCTCATCAACTCGATTCCCTGAAGTAATGATCATGATCATTTGTCATTAGCCTCTGCTTATAGGTGTAATCAGGTACCTCACTATTATAAGCCGCATATGATCTTCATTGAACGAGGTAAATCAGACAATAATGATGTGCTGAGGATCCGAAGCCATAAAATGGATAATGTTATAGTATCGGCTTGTACAGCTTTGATACATGAAAATACCCTTAGCAAGAGGATAAGGAAATTGATAGGGCTTGTGCTGAGGTGAGATCTTCCCATAGTCCAAGGTCTATAGTGAGCAATAGCAGGTAACCCGTGCTCCGCAAAGGTCCAATATTGTAAACTTGACAAACTGAGAACTTTACCCACTGAATAACAGATTCTTAATTTACCGAGCATGAAAATAGGCATATTTTCATTCCTTCAATCAATCAATATTAATAATTTGATCAACTTCATTCAGTTTTTGATACAAAGTTTACGTAAGATGGGTAGCAGTATTATTTATACCGACGACAGAGCACCGCTATTGGTGGAAGCCGTGACCTATCAAGGTGAATGTCTGGTATTCGACAAGACAAGCCCCTCCCCATTTAGCGGTTCATAGAAATGTTACAAAATTGCAATCAATTTTCATTTTCATTTTTTAATTTTTTCACATTCATTTTCCATCCCACTGACCACCTATGAAAAGGGTATAGGGATTTGTCAATTATAATCAAAGTCGTCAATCTTTGCATTTCATAATGCAAGAAAAATTCCTTACTGGAATAAGGAAGGACAAACCTGCAACAACTCCTCCCACACTTTTAAACTTTTCACCTGTAAGAGCCTTAACGCGATCTTTTTTCAGCTCCGCATTGCTGTCAAATCGTTTGTAGGCTATGAAGAAATTCAATGAACTACCAGAATATTCCATCTTAATAATTATCATGAGAATCCTATACTATTAAACGATTCTCACGAAATTCAGAAATAGTAGGTTTATAATATAAAAATTTGATTGAACTAGGTCTCATCCCTGGAAAAACTTGCTGATGGACATAAGAATGATAATAATTGTTAATCCTTGGAAAAACAGCTGATAATAATATCATTCCGTCGACTTTTGATGATGGAAGTGAGTGAACGAGTTCATGAGTGTGGGACTGTGTCAAAATTATGACTCAACTGTTGGACTTTTGTAATCATTCAATCAGGTACTTAGTGCCGGTTGCAAAAAAGCCGAGTTATTTTCAATACTGATTAATTTCAGTAGATCCATCTCTTGGAAATGCTCTTCTCTGATTTGGTTCACGTGAAATTAATCAGGATTGAAATCTAAACGATGTGCAACGATGTGCTTTTGTGCAACCGGGCCTTTGTGAGGGAAATTTTTTCATTCCTCTGGGAATTAATCTCAGTTTACTGTGATTGAATAGAACATTTCTGTATGAATGTTATTATAATTTCTTCTTTGGTAATAAATGTTTTATGCTTTTGTACTCCAGAGCGAAGCTCGGTCCCCGATGTTTTATACAATATTTCATCGATAATTGACAACAATAGACAGTAAATTATATCAGATATAATGGGATGACTTTAATCACATCTAGAAGGCGGTGGAGAAAGAAACTTGGCAACTATGCCATTCCTATATCTCCATTATGTATGTCGTATCCAAAAATGCCGTTGTATTAACAGTACATTACACTGGCTAGAACTTCAAGTTGAATACAGTGAACAAAATTGTTTATTTTCTGTCATAAACTCTCTCTCATTATTCTCTCTTCTCTCTGGCTCTAAACAACAATACCTATTCTACTCATTCATAATACCTCTCCTTGAATTTCAATCGAATACAACCATCAAAGTTTCAATATAAATTGAATCACAATCATAGTTCTACCATAAACGTTCAATTAACATCGTCCCACGTCATACTTTCAATGAAGAGGAAGAACAGTCAATTGAAAATCGGAAAATGGAATCGTTTAAACGCTGTGACAACAAGTACAGTAATAGCGTGGGGCGTATTTGGCATACAGTGAACTACTCAGATATTCCACTGCTGATATAGATATAGATATGACGCTGAGATATAGATCTGCGGCTCGGATACCGATCAGATATAGATATAGATCTGCTTCTCAAATATAGATCTGACGCTCGGTTATGTATCAGATATAGATATAGATCTGCTTCTCAAATATAGATCTGACGCTCGGTCATGATCAGATATAGATATCTGCCTCTCACATATAGGTCTGACGCTCAGATATGGATATAGATCTACCGCTCAAATGAAGATCAGATATAGATATAGATCTGTCGCTGGTTTGACCATAGCTGGCCGATCGACGTCACAGCAAACAAATATGGCGGCATGTCATGTGACATTATTGAAAGCTGGTAATTGAATTATTGTAAGAAGAGCCATCTGGTATCCAATCAGTGACTGCTGTTGCACCTAGCTTTACATAGTTAATAGCTTGATATCTGCCTGTATATCTATAGATACCAGTTACCAGATTAGGCTACTATATCTAAGGATACTGATCGAGTTATTATATCTATATTTGCTTGAACTGGACACTATATCTACTAGTAGTTCTGTGAACAGTAGACCTCACGCAGTATTCTCATCCACAAGTACCTGATTAGAACTATAGACCTTATGGAAATACAGTAATAGACTGGCTTCTCCACTCATCTGTGTAATCACTTGTCAGCTGATTTATGATGAATAATTCTATAGTCTGATTTTTACTTTCCTTGCCCTATTACCATAGGTAAGGAAAGTATCGCTTTCCGAAAAAAATTAAGGTACCCCAATTTCTAAATTTCTATACGTTTCAGGGTCCCCTGAGTCCAAAAATGTGGTTTTGGGGAATTGGTCTGTGTGTGTGTGTGTATGTGTGTGTGTGTGTGTGTGTGTGTGTGTGTGTGTGTGTGTGTGTGTGTGTGTGTGTGTGTGTGTGTGTGTGTGTATGTGTGTATAAGTGTATGTGCGTCTGTGTACACGATATCTCATCTCCCAATTAACGGAATGACTTGAAATTTGAAAAGTAAGGTCCTTACAATATAAGGATCCGACTCGAACAATTTCGATCAAATGCAATTCAAGATGGCGGCTAGAATTGCGAAAATGTTTTCAAAAACAGGGTTTTTTCGCGATTTTCTCGAAAACGGCTCCAACGATTTTGATTAAAGCTATACCTGAAATAGTCATCAATATGCTCTATCAACTGCCACAAGTCCCATATCTGTAAAAATTTCAGGAGCTCCGCCCCATCTATGCGAAGTTTGATTTTAAATTCTCAATTATCAGGCTTCAGATACAATTAAAACAAAAAAAACGAGTGGGATAGATTGAGCATGAGATTCTCTACAATTGTTGAGATACAAACTACAAACTGTTGATTAATAAATACACTATGAAGAGATAGCACTAGCAGACCTCGTGTGTCTCCAGCGTTATTGCCCTGTCACCAGCTGGCTCAAATCTCTGAATAGTAGACTTGAGATGCGCGGGAACACTAGCGTCAGGTGATCAATTTTCATAACGGCAAGGAAAGTTGTGTGAGTGCGCCACACCAGATTTTCATGTATGCATCGTATTTATCTGCAATCCGTGGATGTCCGATCTCGTTACTATATCTATATATGCCTGCTATTCATTTGCTTTCCATAGATCCATGATCTAGTAACTATATCTATATGTGTCCCATACCTATTTGGTTATAATATAACTTTGACTATGAAATGTTTGTAATCCAATTATCGTTCTAAATACGCATTTACTTGATAACTGATATTAGTTATAATGACTGAGGTCCACGTTATAATGACAGTATATGATAAACATTGGTGTTGCTATCCTTGTCTATCACCCTTGTATCATATTCCTATAGTGAGGTCCACGTAATAATGGCAGTATTCCACCAACATTGGAGTTGCTATCCTTGTTTATTATTCGACAAAGTGTCGCTATCCTTTTCCATCTCCAACAAAAGTTGCCAGATCGTTTTTAACTAGTAGTTCTTCGAACAGTAGACCTCAGTAATTTACATTGACTTGTTGTTATGTTTAATAAATAATTTATCAATTTAAAATGTCTAGAAAAAATCCTAAATGAACATAGAGCTTTCTGTCCTATATCGTACCGTGACGTGTCGTCCCGGAATGTGAGCGCTGTTATCAGGTCTGACTGCAACTGTCTACAATGATGATGGAAAAATACATTCTCAAGATGTTCGATGTTTTTGAACGGGTAGTATTATAGTCAACTGTCTACTAACGTTGATGGAGAGATACATTTTCAAGATGTTCATTGTTTTTGAACGCATAGTATTATAGTCCACTAGACAGCTGATTTATGATGAATAATTCTATAGTCTGATTTTTACGGTAATATTGGCGTATGAAGGAGGCTCCTTCTTCCTTTTATATTATCCTTGAAATGCAAAATTTCCAAAAACCTTGTATATACGTTGACGTGCAATTTAAAAAGGAACATACCTGTCAAATTTCATGAAAATCTATTACCGTTTCGCCGTAAATGCGCAACATAAAAACATATAAACATTTTTAAGCATTAAGAGAAATGCCAAACCGTCGACTTGAATCTAGACCTCACTTCGCTCGGTCAATTATCCTTGAAATGCAAAATTTCAAAAAACCTTATGTTCATTTCGTCGACGCGAAATTCAAAAAGGAACTTACCTGTCAAATTTCATGGAAATCTATTGCTGCGTTTCGCTGTGAATGCGCAACATGAATATAAACATAAGGAGAAATGCAAAACCGTCGACTTGAATCTTAGATATCACTTAGATATCGCTCGGTCAACAATTTAGAAATATAATTGATTAAAAGAATATTCAATCTCAATTATAATTGAAGAATGTATTTCCTCGAAGAATAAAAATAATATGATTAATCATCTTGAACAAGAATCTACAGTTAATATTACATCAGATATACCGGTATCAGCTATCCTCTTTAGAAGGCAGTGGCAAGGCAGAGAAGCGGCAACGCTGTCCTACTATCTTTCTCCACTGCCATTATAACGTGGACCCTACTATATCTACATTCGCCCCATACCTATTGGTTACAATATAACTTTCACCCTAGTTGTGTTAGAATTCGTAATCCAATTATCGCTTTAAATGCACCTGTATTTGACACATAGATGTGTATAACATTCTGATATATAACTGAAAGTATATAGCTGATATAGCCCATATTCTGACTGATATAGCTGATGTAAATATAAAACTACATAACTGATATAGCTGATATAATGTTCACCGGCTACGATTCAAAAAATAATTTGGCGTGGGACTAAATATTTGTCAATGGGAAGAAGTACACAGAAGGTGTACATGATAATATGACAGATATTAATTGGTTATCACCTTTGTACCAGTTGCTGCTTTTGTAATTAATTATTCGATAGTACAGGGCTTTGAATTGGGCCATTAATACTGTACGAGACCAATAATATGGGTTCCAGAATTCTTCGTAGATTCGAAATATAAATGTGTTGGAGTCACATTTTTATGGGCTCGATATCAATAATCAAAATTTCAATCTCATTATTGAGAAATATTCTTCCTAACTGATAAAATATGAATTATAGAATATAATTATAGTAACCTTTGAAATTGATAAAATAATAGATCAATAATACAAATTATAACAACTAGTTTCAGTGTTCTAGTTTTTTAATAGTTATTTGTGCAACTAGTGCGCAAAGTGACAGTTTGCTGCACCGAAAGAAACGTTTACGCCCGAGCTGTAGGTGAGGGCGGAATGGTTTCTTGAGTGCAGCAGAGGAACTTTGCGCACGTATTTCACATTAAGTTTTTCCTACAGTTACCATTGAATATGAAAAGTGGGTAATTATGGGTAAAATTGCCTGAAATCCATCAAATAACTTAGTAGTGTTTGAATGGCGAGGCGGCTGTGTGGTGTGTGCTGTGGTGGCACTGTGCTGTTGCTGTCCTCGATATAATATATAATAGTAATAATTAGCGCGTTGTGCTTCGTTGCACCTCTGCTCACTATAGCAGCCCAGTCACTGTTACCAACTTCATTTTGATTTTGCTGCACTGTTGCTCCATATAACCTACTAAGTATTTTGCGTTGCCATGTTGCAAATCTGGAGTGCAGAAAAATTTTTCCCGCACTAGAGCGGAAAAGTGATTCTTTGCGTTCTGTAATCAGTGCAGCAATGGCCACTTTTCAACGTAACTGTAGGAAAAATAAATTTCAAATAAACGTTACTAATAGTTTCATTTGAATTTTTTTTTAAAAACCTGACGATGGTGTGAACACTGAAACTAGCTGTTATAATTTGTATTCTTAATCCAGTGGTTCTCAAAGTGTGGGGCGCGACCCCCAAGGGAGGCGCAAAGCTTGGTTGGAAAATGTTTTAAATTTACTTCTGAAATAATTACGATAAGCAATCATTCTCTTTTTAAAATTACATGTGAGTAATTTTTACTCATAAAATATTCATATCAACCGTATTGTCAAATTCAAATTCTCAATCAACATGATAGAAAAATGAAACCTCATTGATCTCCAAGTTGACTTTGTGCTTTAAATGAAGTTTGAAGAATATTCTTTTATATCCATCTGGATTGTTGTGCAAAAGGAACACCCAATTTTGAGTGAAAAGGCATTGAAGATATAGACTCCATTTGCTACAATTTATCCATGTGAAACTGGGTTTTCTGCTCTAGCTGCCATGAAAAGTGAATATTGATCAAGACTGGATGTGACCCAGGAACTTAGAGTAGCGGACACCTCGTTTCTCTGTGCGAAAAAACAAGCTCATCCTTCACACAGACGCATTCTGTATTGTTAATTTCTATGAGAAACAAAAATAACAACTATGTACTGTAGTAGCTGTAGTACCTGAATGAAATTATAATTTATTGTTTATTTGTTGTTTTATTATGATTAAAACTATCACAACATTGGGTTATGTATAGAATGTGCAAAACTCAACTAAATACGTATATGTACAACATGTATAGTAGTCTATGCTCATTTATTTATTAATTTATTTATAATACATAAATAAATTATAATTATCACATTTACAATTATAATGTATAACATTAGGTTATACATTTAGGGGGTCCGGTTTACAGCTGAATTATGCCGGGGGGGGGGGCTTGAAGTAAAAAGTTTGAGAACCACTGTCTTAATCCATTATTATTATTAATTTTAAAGAGTACTTTAATTGTATTTTATTAATAAAAGAAGTAGGTCTGAATCCATACATTTCAAGGAAATAAAATTGATAAATTCAAACAAGAATGAACAGTTAATATTCCATCAGATATAGTGATATCATGTATCCTCTACAAAAGGCAGTGGAAAGGCAGAGAATCGGCAACACTGTCCTCCTATCATTCCCCACTGACATTATAACGTGGACCTCACTATATTTATCAACAACATTTGAAAGTTTTAATCAACTGAAATTTCAACCGTACCTGCATAACGCAATTTCGATCGCATCTAATCGTAACTCACAAATTTCCAACTTTTAAATTCAGTTATTCACGATGACTGACCTCCATAACTGAGTTGTCTGGAGGTAATCAAGCATGCATTTAAAGTTAGATGGAGAATTGCATTGAAAGCTTTTATGACTATCAAGAGACTAACGCTAAACAAGAGAGAACCCAGAATAGGAACTCTGTAAAGTTTATATAGTCATCAAACTTCTATAATTTGTTCGTAATACATTCCTGTACTGTCTATTCCTGAAGAGATATTTTTAGAATCATAAGGAAATAGATTATTTCCCACCAGAAATAGTTAACGTTCATTTTTATAGCTTGCCACGAGGTTTTTGATAGCTAGAAATTTTCATAATACATTCTCGATTTTTTTATTCCTGAAGGGATATTTTTAGAATCATGAGGAAACAGATTATTTCCCACCAGAAATAGGTAACGTTTATTATCATAGCTTCCCATGAGGTTTTCAATTGTGATAACGTTTTTCCCCATATTTTAACTTGCATAATAAAATGAATCAAGCTCCTTCATCATTAACTAATCCAAAATCAATTTCATTTACAATTCATTCAAGTTGAAATCAGAATCAGATATAATATATATCAATATAAGATATAATCATATTATGATCCCGCATACACATTTCGATTTTTGTTCGTACGGCATTTTGCCGTCTTTTTAAATTCTATCATAACTAATATTAAACGAGCAACTTATGTTTATATTATGTTTGTTTTGCACCGGATCTCGAAAATGGAAATTCAGAACATAGTAGGTTTATAATATAAAGATTCGATTGCACTAGGTCTCATCCCTGTGAAAACTCGCTGAAGGACATCAAAAGGATAATTATTTTTCATCCTTGGAAAAACAGATAATAATTATTTCGTCGTCTGTTGGTGATGGAAGTGAATGAGCGAGTTCATGTGTGTGGGACTGTGTCAAAATCATGACTCAGCTGTTGAACTTTTGTAATCATTCAATCAGGTACTTAGTGCCGGTTGCAAAATGCCGGGTTATTTTCAATCCTGATTAATTCCAGTAGATCCATCTTTTTGAAATGGTCTTTTCTGATTTGGTTCACGTGAAGTTAATCAGGAATAAAATTTAACCGGCTTTTGTGCAACTGGGTCGTTGTGAGGGAAATTTCCGCATTCCTCTGGGAATTAGTCTCAATTGACTGTGATTAGATAGAACATTTCTGTATGAATGTTATTATAATTTTTCTATCGTCATAAATTTTTTATGCTTTTGTACTCCAGTGCAAAGCTCGGTCCCCAATATTTAGATTAAACAGACGATGTTTGTCAAGCTCCGTTTAATCTGATAGAGTTCATAAGGACTGCAAAATATCGTACGAACAAATTTGGAAGTGTGTGTGTGGGGCTGTACTTGGTAAAACCATCAAGGTGTTCAGAACTGATGTCTCTGGATCGTTTTGATCTATATTATTTTCCTTTACTACCGTGTAGGACTGAAGCTGACATAGATCAAGGAGTATTATAATATATTGTTCATGTGAGGAATCATCAACTATGAAATCTCCAATAAAGGAATGAACTGGATTATTCACGTACGGGATAGGAAATTCAAGAATAACGCATCATCACGTTTGAGCTACAGGACTGATCAGTATTTTAGTATTTAATTAATTAGGTCCATAAAAGGGATTTCAAGTAAAATATTAACTTGGAATTTTGCATCTAGATTCTCTATTTACCGGGGATGATTATATGCCTTTTCTCAATTATTCAAGAATTCATCAAGTCAAGTTTTCAGTACCTATGTAGATTCTTAATCTACCTAATCTCAATAGGCCTATTCCAAATTCTCCAAGATTCCAGTAGGTCAAGTTTTCAGTTTGTCAAGTTATTCATTGCCCCTTTGCGGAGCATGGGTTACCTGCTAGTTCTGAATAATAAGACTAGCTAGATATTGATGTATCAAAATTTAAGATACCGGTTTCGGTTGTTACACCTTTATCAATATCTAGTGAACTTAAACTGTAGTGGAGAGAAGCTGTATTCATACTAGTGGCCGAGCACTGTTATTGGTGGAAACCGTGACCTGTCAAGGTGAACGTCTGTCAAGGCCTTTTGAAGCTCCGCCCCGATTAGCGGTCCATGAGCTTGTCTAGGTCAATGGCAGACGTTCATCTTGAGAGGTCACGGCTTCCACCAATAACAGTGCTCGACTGTTAGTATAACTACTGCTGCTCTTCACTTGACTTCAAGTTTACCAAATATTGATGATAGGATGTAACAAGCGGAACCGATATTCCGAATTTTAATAAATCTTAGGTTGAAGAATAACTGTTCTCTTCATTCGGATCCTTATATTTGATATATTTAAGTGCTTTCAGAATAGAATTCCTTCAATTTTGGAAACTGTAATGAATGTGTAACATTTATTGTATATTTTGACGAAGATAAAGCTTCTGAAGACCTCAGAAGCGGTTACAATAAATCTTATTCTATTCAGTATTTCAAAGATGATGATTTCTCACACGATGTAACAAGTGGAACCAATATTTCGAATTTCAATGAATCTGTCGTTGTATTATATTATTTAGTCTTTTCATTAAGTATAGATGACTGTCACAATATCCCCTACATAACTATTCAGAAACTTTGAGATAATTTGAGGACTTTATTGTGCATGTTGTCTCTCATTAGATGAGAGTATTTGAAAAAAGTATTTGTAAGAAAAACATGAGAAGCATCCATTCCGTATTTTTGAAAATCAATCATGAACTTTCTTAAACCTATTTATTCATTTTCGAGCTCATTTTCCAGTATTTCATCCCAAAGCCGATTTCAAAATCCGTGTCCAAACTGAACAAATGTTCAACAAACATGTTTGTTGAAACAGTTTGGGCAAATTTTATTATGTTTGACAAAACAATGTTTGCCCGTGGCCAGTGTGGATTCGTCACCAAACAAAATATTTGTAAATTGAGAGAACTGGTTTTATGTTTTACAGCTTTCAACACTGAAAAGGTTTGGAAAAACTGTGATTTTTGTTTGACAAACAATGATTGTCCGAACTTGTCCCCTGTCCCCATGTCCGAATGTTTGTCCCCTGAGCTCCTCATGTATGTCGTACATGTGTTCAGTGTGGACACGGCTTAACAGTCATCTGTTATTCTTACAATAATAATTATTGATAATACAATAATAATATATTGAGTGGCTGTATATTTTCAATATACAATGAGAATGCATAACATGAAAATCTTACCAATAATGAATGTAATTCCTATGAACCAGTTTTTGTTCTCTCACCTGTAACATAGATGAGAAACATAATTTATAATTGCTGCTGGTAAAAACCATGATTCATGGAATATTGTAATAAATGTTTGTGAACATCGTCAATGTTATAATTATATACTATAGTCATTCTCGTACAAATTAGTCAATTTAATTGGTGATCAGAAAAATCATGATTTATTAGATATACTTTTTGTGTTGTTGAGAAGTTGATATTGTGGTACATATTAAATGTATGATATGTATGATTATACATATTAAATAGAAAGACTAAGAGATAGTCAAAAATCACAGATCCTATTAAAAGTTAGAAAGACCGGTTTCAGTTCTTACAACATTGTCAAATTCTTGTAAACTAAAACTTAATACAAGAGCAGCAGAATTTATACTAGTAGTCTAGTCTCGTTTCTGTTATACTGTTTAATGGGAGGAGACTGTCTAGCTGGGCCAATGGCAGGCGTTCAAGCACTTGACCAATAGCAGTACGAGACTAGACCAACATCAGTACTCGACTACTAATATAAATTCTGTTGCTCTTGTCTTTAGTTTCAGTTTATCTGAGATTGACAATGGTGTAATGGTGTAACAACCGAAACCGGTCTTTCTAACTTTCAATAAAATCAGTGGTTTTTGACAATTTCTTACTTTTTCCATTCAATATTAAAATATACCATCAACTGGATGACATAACAATCTATACTGTACACGTGATTCAATTTTACTGGTCATCTAAAAAATCATGATAATCATTACATTCTCATCAGAAATGATAAAATGTGCAAACTTCTCTGTGAAGTGACAAATAGCCTCCAGCTATGTATACTGAACAAGTTAATAAATTTCATTGGTGAACAGAATAATCATGATTTATTGAATAGAATATCAAGTGGACAGCATGACAATCATTTTGTCTATTGTACAAGTTACTCTATATCATTAGTCATCTAAAAAATCATAATAATCATTACATTTTCATCAAAAAAGATAAGATGTACAAACTTCTGTGAGGAGTGACAAATAGCCTCTAGCATTGCGGTCGGTTGGAGCCTATTCGGGTGAACTTATATGCGGAACTGGGATAATAATTCAATGATTTGTCCGGGCGTTTGGAAGACGGCCAAGCGCATAGGCAACCGGGTTTTAAGTCCCCATCAACGACCAGTAGTTTCTCATCCCCTGGAAATTAATTTGTGAAATTGTGTCATTCTCATGATTTAGTATTCGCCTCCATTGGATAAATGATACAGTATATGGGCCAGCGATTACTTACACACGAAGTTAGATACAATATTCATAGGAAACCTTTTTGAGTTCATATTCACGTGATGAGAATTACTACTGCTCTCTAAACAGTTTGGATTTAGGAAAAGCAATGTGGAGTTTTTTCGTGATTTTCACAAAAGTAACTCAATATCTAGTGATATTATCACAAACTAAAAAATTTGGTGTGGCGCACTCACACAACTTTCCTTGCCGTTATGAGAATTGATCACCTGACGCTAGTGTGCACGCACATCTCAAGTCTACTTATAAACAAAGATCTGAGCCAGCTGATGACAGGACAATAACGCTGCAGACAGACGAAGTCTGCTATCTCTAATAATCACATTTTCTCGAATTTCGAGCTTATTTTCAATTTTAGGTGAAAATGTTACTGAAAATTAATTGTAGAGATTCTCATGCTCAATCTTTTCCACTTGAATTTTTTTGTTTAAATAATATCTGAGACCTGATAATTGGAAATCTAGAATCAAACTATGCATAGATGGGGCGGAGCTCCTGAATTTTTTACAGATATGGGACTTGTGACAGTTGATATAGCTGATCAATGACTATTTTAGGTATGAATTTGATCGTTGGAGCCATTTCCGAGAAAATCGCGAAAAACCCTATTTTTGGCAACATTTCCGCTATTCTAGCCGCCATCTTGAATTGCATGTGATTGAAATTGTTCGTGTCGGATCCTTATAGTGTAAAAGGACCTTAAGTTCCAAATTTCAAATCATTCCGTTAATAATTGGGAGATGAGATATCGTGTACACAGACACGCGCGCGCACACACACACACACACACACACACACACACACACACACACACACACACACACACACAACACACACACACACACACACACACACACACACACACACACCACACACACACACACACACACACACACACACACACACACACACACACAACACACACACACACACACACCACACACACACACACACACACACACACACACACACACACACACACACACACACACACACACACACACACACACACACACACACACACACACACACACACACACACACACACACACACACACACACACACACACACATACATACAGACCAATACCCAAAAACTACAAAAGAAATTTGTAATCACCATAGATAATATTGTTATGCATCTACATAAATTGGCGGAGCTTCAGAAATATCAATGTCCATTCTTCGGAAAGAATATTCATATTATCCTTCCCACTAACTCTCTACCAAATAGAGGAGATATAGTGAGGTCCACGCTATATTGACAGTGGATAAATATAAAATAATAGCGATGCCGATTCTCTGCATTGATTAATTATATTTCTACACTGTCAAAAACATAATTGGCATCGTGTGGGACCTAGAAAAGGATAGTACCACCGACTTTGTAGGATGATAGACAAGGATAGCGAAACCAAAGTTGATCAAATACTGTCATTATAACGTGGACCTCAATATAGAGTACTCAACTTAGTTGGAACATGAACTTCAATAACGAAGAGCTTGATAACTTCAATGGCTAAGTTCAAAGCTGAATTTCAAACTGATATGTGACAAGCGATGTTTTCCCAAAGAGGTGATGTTTTCCCCGAGATATTATCAACATTTCAACCTAGGTTTTGAGCAAAATGTATCCTGACATCAATGAACTCATGAGGAAAACACATATGTCCGCTTCGAGAATCATTTGTTGCGCGGATTTTGCTACTGCGTCAAGTTTCGAAATTGCACGACTGATGGTATCAACTTGTCATGTGCAGAACTCTAAGCCAATGTGGAGTTGTGATAAGTTATAATTTGAGTCGGCGGCTCACCACATGCAAATTTCAGCGGAAGTTTTGCCAACTGGGTGGAATTACCTCAGAGGATTGTCCTTCATCTGACTAAAACAGCCTTGAAATGGCGATTCTACCGCAAAGTTTGGTTTTAGGGTCCACTGTTCCCAATACTCACAGATTACTCACTTCGAGTAGGCTAGAATACCTTTGATTGTGTCTTATATACTTGGATTATAGGCTCTGTTGTGTGTTTGAAACTTTATCTCAGTGATCCAAGTTCCAGAATATATATAAGCTGTGATTGAAGATTATGAGAACGAGAAAATTAACAGTCGAAACAAACTATTCAATTCTCTCTTTTGAATAATTTACTATCGGGAAAGTAATAGAATCGATACATCGGATTGGAATGCAGACTAGAATTTACAATATGATATTGACTATATAGAATACTAGCCGTCAGGCTCGCTTCGCTCGCCATATCCGTCTAGCCAGGGGGCTCCGCCCTTCGCCAAAACATTTCTTAGTGAGCTCTAAGGCCCTTTAGAGAACTGAACATACCTACCAAATTTGAACCATTTTGGTCCGGTAGATTTTTAGTTCTGCGAGTGAGTGAGTGAGTCAGTCAGTCAGTCAGTGAGTGAGTACCATTTCGCTTTTATATATATATATATATATATATATATATATATATATATATATATATATAGAGTCCATAGAATGTAAAGAGAATATTGTAGTTCAATTAATACTACATAGTACATAGATTTTGTTAAGAAAAGCATACTATTAAACCTACTCAACTCACAAATTAATATGAATGAGAATTATTTAACTATTTTTTTCAAAAACCTAGTAGAAAACCTTATAGAGAAAGGAAATGAAGATCACAGTTTGATAACGGCAGTTCTTTAGTGAGGTCATCGTTATAATGGTAGTGGAGAAAGATAGGAGAACAAAGTTGCCGATCCTGTCTTGTCCAATGCCTTCTAAAGACGGTAGCTGATACAGGTTCATTGATGTAATATTATCTCGTTCAAAATAATCAATTATATTTTATTAAGCAAAAAATTATATTCTTCAATAATTTCATAATGAATTTTCATAATTAAGATGGATTATTCTGTCAATACATTATTAATTCTACATTGTTAAAAGACGATCTGGCGATAGAGCAAAGCGATAAAGAGATAGCGTTATCCGCTTTGTTGGATGATGGACAAGGAGAGCAATATCATTTCTAATCGAACACTGCCATTATAACGTGGACCTCACTATAGCAAGTCACACGAATACAGATTCAGAAATACAAAAATTACCATATTTTCCAATCACTAGAAATAGCGAATTTCTAATGGATCTCCACTATAATTTTTCAAGGCTTGTTTATCCAAGAAAAACAATAACTAATAAATTGGTTATCACATTGGGTCGATTTCTCCAAAGATCGTTTGAACTTAACTCGATCAACTTTGAATCAAACTTTCCCCAAGATTTCTATGAGGTCGTTTAGTTTAATCTGAGAGTTAACAACCAGTGATGTAGTTAAACCATCTTTGGAGGAAGCGACTCTAAACATACCTGTTTTTCCGAAACTTCACTCTATAAACATTGATCTATTCTAGTACAACCATCTCCTTTTAATAAATTGAAAATTTTAACTCATCTGATTCAAACTATATCATAGAGATTCTAGGATTGAAGTAATAGTAATTTTGTTAGTAAGTTTATAGAATACAACGTTGGAAACGAGTTTTCTAAGGTGAATTTCACATTGTGCCTCATTCCTCATTCACTTCACACAACTAAGTTCAAAATAAACACAGAATTAAAACTGTAGAGGTGATAGACCCAGAACGCATTCAACTGCACACAATCATCCCATGTGTGCAAAACCACTGTTCAACACTCGCCGAACAGCTGTTTGCATGTGTAGCCAACTGAATAATTGTTAGAGTAAACACACAACGATTCACCAAACTCGGTTCGGGGAATTGATAAAACGGTCAACTTATTTGACGGACCAGCCAACTTGGTGACCAACACTGATTTGTTCAATTGGACTTGAACCTTGCAGTTTACATTATTATCAGTCTCAGTGATAAACGGAGGCAAACAACTCAACTCTGATTCATGGTTGGATGAGCGCCTCATGGAGCTTTTGTCAAGATAAACAGACGTAGTGTCTGTTACAGATCCCGTCCTGCTCGCTTGTTTGTCGCTTTTGATAACGGCGAATAATTATTATCTCGTTCAAAGATCCATTCCACAGTTGCAGGCAAATCCCATTCAAGTTCAGCTAGCTGGAATATCGGTTATCAATTCCCGACTCTGGATTATATTAATTCATATTGATATGGAGCAAAAAAGGTCGTTCATCATGGTCGACTGAATCTTCAGAGATTTTTGTAAAACTCTGGTGATGTGAGATTGTTACTTTTTTAATCATTTACTACAAAAAAAACATTTTTTTTTAAAAAGGTTGATGAAGATGAATAGTGATATTCACCAGACCTACCCAAGTATAATCTAAAGTCACACCAATTAATTGTTGAATTGTTTTTGAACAATAATATTGTTGAATTGTTGAATTGTTGAACAACATCCTACCTGTTTAGAAAGTCCAATGTATCGTTTTTAGAGATAAACTTACAATTAAGCTCATCGATCTGGAAAACAATTATCTCTCATCGATTTGATAAAAACAAATAAGTGAAATTTGCCCTTCCCACCTCATATTTCCGATAAAATTATCTCTCATGATATTATAATCAAGTCCTTGATTGATGGAGTTCGGTTATCAGTCATTGATGAATGGAGTTGACCTCAATTTTTCTATTGATTGTCTTTGTGGAGCTTTTTCAGGGATCTTTTTATTTCGATTTGATTCATAAACTACCAATTTCTGTGCTTATTCCAACGGCTATGCTATCGAGTTCGATAGCTGGACCAATGTGTGTTCGTTTGTGAATTTTTATTCGGCTTTCTGTGTTTTTGTGATAGATATCCATATGTAATGGAATTGAAGAAACGACTTAAAACTGTCAAAATTACTCATTCATTGTAAAATTTTGAGATTCTTATTTTGGTTGTCTCGCCATTATCAATTTGTAGAAAACTGGAAGTTCAAATATTGAGCAGCAGAGTGGAGCTCTACGATTGGCCGTTAGCTGTTGACCAATAAAGTTTGAGCTCTACTGTCATTGGTCGCTTCCACACACGCCCAAGTAATCCAAATTAATGCTGTATGATCATGTAAAACAACAAAAAATAAAAGAGAGTTAGTAACCAACAAAACTAAATGAAAAATTTGAGTGAGAATGAACTATTTTAAGACTTGTAAAAACGAGAACACAGATCACTTTCGATGTTACTAGTATTTACAGTATTGAGGCCCGGTTGCACAAAAACCGGTTCAATTCTAACTGTGATTAGTTCCAGGAGAACCAAACCTGGAAGGCCTTCTTGTTAAGACGGCTACTCTGATTGGTTCTCGTGGAATTAATCACGGTTAAAATTTAACAGGCTTTGTGCAACCAGCACTGAACGTCAAATATCGATAATTAATTGATAAATAGCTAATAAATTATTCTTTTCTTCTATTGTTACACAGAGGACTTACAGTATAACCCACATTAAATTATCACAAATTATATGATAAGTTACCACTTCCTGTCTGACGTGTACTGCCATCTTGATAGTTGCAAATGTGATAAATGTGAAAAGTTATATATTTTAAACTCTTGACGCAGCCCATCCGGCATTGCTGGTATTGGTGAAGAGGAAGGTAATTCCCTCTCTGGATAACCCGTAAATGATCGAGAGAACTTTAAAGAAGCAATTTTACCTTGTACTTTGATCATATAAGTTTAGAAACACTATTAATATCAATAGCTACAAACACTACAATATCAAAGCTATTAAAAAAATGTTAATTTATCCGTCCTTATAAATTCTGTTAGATTGAACGAAGCTTGACAAACACATATGCACATCATGTGTATTGTTATGTTCAATCTAATAGAATCTATAAGGACGGAAAAATAAACATTTTGTTTATAACTTTGATGTAAACGCAGCTTAACACGTTGATTACACATTATAAATTTGATCATTCTAGTTATTCTAGAAATAGTCAATCAGTAGTGATTTTTGGAGATGATTTTTTGAACTCATCTGAATCTCTCCCATTTCTATATTAAATCTGCTGCTTCTAATCATAAGTTCAAAAGACATCACATCAGAAAGATTATGAACAATAATAATCAAATCGTTCCTCTCTGACAATGAACCTGTATATTGACAGCTTCAGAGACCCTTTATTCATCAAATTCTATTGAACTCCAGTTCGTTTATCATTGTTGAGAGAGCATAAAACATCAGTGATTGTTCAGAACTCAGAGATCTTGAATTTGAAGAAAGTTAAATGACGGAAAATCAAGCCAATCAAATGCTGCTGCTGATATAGATGATGATGATGATGATGATGATGATGATGATGATGATGATGATTATGATGATGATGATGATGATGATGATGATGATGACGATGATGATGATGTTGATGCTGATGATGATGATGCTGATGATGCTCACTTGCAGATAAGATCACATCACAGTTGATGATTTCTGAAGATTTTAAAGACGGGTTGACAGCCTAAAATGATAACAGCCTATTTAGTGTTCCGTTGCTGGAGGAGTCTCTTATTCCCCAGCATCTGGTGACACTTTGCTGATCGTTCTCTTCTTTCTAAAGTAGCTGTTAGCGTTATCTTCCTTCCTGCCTTTCATCATCAACATGATTTTTCCGTCATACTCCTTCCTTCTCTTTCACACATACTTCCCGTCTGTCTCTCTCCCTCTCTCTATCATTCTCATTCTCTCACACTCTCTATCTTGTTTGGCGTCATTTTTCGGCTCCGCTCATCATAAATCTCGGCTAGCAGCGGTAATGACGTCGGCTTTTCTTATTTCCGTAATGCGAGAGAGAGTCGAAAATATTCTTTCCGAGGAGGAATAATCTCTCCATGGGGAAAATGAATTAAAACCATCCTCTTGTCAACTGCAGGAAGTAACTCACTACTTGATAACGTTGTTTCTCATCAGGGAAAACTGTATAATATATATTCAGTTATCCTCAGGTTGGATTCAATTAGGACTGAGAGGTAAATCCGGGTTTCATTCATCGTTAACTATGTGCACATTATCTATGCACTTAATGCTTCCATGGAGCTCGATTTTTCAGCACAAGTTTAAATGGACCCAGGAAAAGAAATTGCAGGTTCAATAATTTCATTTGAAGAGAGCTTCATAAGGAAATGAACGAACCTCTGATCCTGATGATGTGCAAGTTGAATGCAGCAAATACAATAAGAATGGTGTATTATTTTTGACTTATTGATTCAATTATTACTGTCATATAATTTGTGACCATTAATGTAAATTGTCTGTTTTGTTGAAAAGGTGATGTTTATGTCATATTCATATCATATTAACCTTCCGGCAGTCGCGCTGTTGTAAAAAAGCATGCAATGCATGGTTGCATGGTTGCCTGTAAAGTCGGTATACGGGCGAAAGTTTTACGTGACAACGACTTTGAGTGGTAAAATAATTTTAATGTGAATATTCATTCGTATAGTAGGAAGAAGGATGAAATAATAACTCACAATGAGAGTGAGTGAGAGGCACGCGTCCCTTCCACTCGGGCATGGTTAGCCCGCGCCCACCTAAGAGCGAGAGAGACAACCATTGACTTGACATTTTGAATTAGTGGCGCAGTCGCAGGAGATTGCTTGCTGCGCTCCGGTTGACTGCTCCGTTTCACTCTCTCTCCAGGTGAATGCTTCGGGTTGCTGGGCTTGCTGCTGCGAGCGTTGCTCGCCACTAGATTATGAACAATAATAATCAAATCATTCCTTTCCGACAATGAACCTGGATATTGACAGCTTCAGAGACCCTTTATTCATCAAATTCTATTAAACTTCAGTTCGTTTATCATTGTTGAGAGAGCATGGCACAGCAGTGATTGTTCAGAACTCAGAGATCTTGAATTTGAAGAAAGTTAAATGACGGAAAATCAAGCCAATCAAATGCTGCTGCTGGTATAGATGATGATGATGATGATGATTATGATGATGATGATGATGATGATGAGATGATGATGATGATGATGATGATGATGATGATGATGATGATGATGACGATGATGATGATGTTGATGCTGATGATGATGATGCTGATGATGCTCACTTGCAGATAAGATTCACATCACAGTTGATGATTTCTGAAGATTTTAAAGACGGGTTGACAGCCTAAAATGATAACAGCCTATTTAGTGTTCCGTTGCTGGAGGAGTCTCTTATTCCCCAGCATCTGGTGACACTTTGCTGATCGTTCTCTTCTTTCTAAAGTAGCTGTTAGCGTTATCTTCCTTCCTGCCTTTCATCATCAACATGATTTTTCCGTCATACTCCTTCCTTCTCTTTCACACATACTTCCTGTCTGTCTCTCTCCCTCTCTCTATCATTCTCATTCTCTCACACTCTCTATCTTGTTTGGCGTCATTTTTCGGCTACGCTCATCATAAATCTCGGCTAGCAGCGGTAATGACGTCGGCTTTTCTTATTTCCGTAATGCGAGAGAGAGTCGAAAATATTCTTTCCGAGGAGGAATAATCTCTCCATGGGGAAAATGAATTAAAACCATCCTCTTGTCAACTGCAGGAAGTAACTCACTACTTGATAACGTTGTTTCTCATCAGGGAAAACTGTATAATATATATTCAGTTATCTTCAGGTTGAATTCAATTAGGACGGAGAAGTAAATCCGGGTTTCATTCATCGTTAACTATGTGCACATTATCTATGCACTTAATGCTTCCATGGAGCTCGATTTTTCAGCACAAGTTTAAATGGACCCAGGAAAAAAAATTGCAGGTTCAATAATTTCATTTGAAGAGAGCTTCATAAGGAAATGAACGAACCACTGATCCTGACAATGTGCAAGTTGAATGCAGCAAATACAATAAGAATGGTGTATTATTTTTGACTTATTGATTCAATTATTACTGTCATATAATTTGTGACCATTAATGTAAATTGTCTGTTTTGTTGAAAAGGTGATGTTTATGACATATTAACCTTCCGGCAGTCGCGCTGTTGTAAAAAGTACAACAGTGTAAGTTTTTTGCTGCACAAAACTATTGAACGGGGTGGTGTCAGTGAATGAGTCACCTATGCATTCCAAAACTTTTTCCCCATCACTCCACTGAGTTGCAGTATCAACTGAGCAATGGTTCAGTCTTTAGCTCCCATTTAGTCGCGAAAGTGCATAAGTCGCACTGTGCATAAGTCGCACTGTGCATGAGTCGCACTGTGAATAAGATAGGGAAAGACTGTATACGAGGACTGTAAACGAACCAATAACACAGAATTGATGGCTTTGATTGATGTACCTTATTGGGCTATGAAATGGTAATTATACAAATATTCATAGGCGTAAAATAATCCAAGAAGATGGAAAAATAAATTATACAATAAATTTAATAATATATTTTGACAGTAAACAGAGTACACAAAACTTTGAAAATTGGATGTTGTAAAAAATACATCACGCGACTGCTCGTGTGATTGAGTAGGGCGCGACTACCAGAGGGTTGTTTGTTTTTCTTTTGGTCCTTTGAAATTATGTCATTGATATTGTGGATATTTCCTATATTATTGATAATGATAGTGAAATGTTTCTTCTATGTTTGGTTTTGGAGCATCTAAATAATCAAGAACTGAACATTTTGTGAAGTGAACAACTAAAAGACACAACCTATTTCGGACTATGTGAAACCTTATTCAAATTTGAGAGAGGAATAGCACAAGGTTACCTTATTTTTTCTCTCCCTATCATTTTTGATGATGTACTTATTGTACCAATCAATAAATCAATAATATTGTGAAATTATAATTTTTGAAATCGCCCAACAGGCTAATGCCCAAAAATGTTCTCATTTCATTTTGTAAAACCTTTCTCGCTTCTATGTTAATAAAAATAGAGAAGATTTGTTATAAAACGATAACTTTTATCTATTCTGTGCTGTGATGTTTCATATTGAATAAAAACTACTTGATATTTTCAAAACCATTTTTTAATTATAACGATTTGAGATACTTGTTTCAGTTGTTACATCATTATCAATCTCTAGTAAACTGAACGCTGTAAGCTGAAGAGTGTAGAGTGTGGGTGGTGCCCTACGATTGGCCATCAGCTGTAGCTGTTGTCCAATGAAGGTTAAAGCTGTACTGTCATTGGCCGAGACTAGACACGCTCAATTATTCCAAATATGGTCATGACAACAACGTTGGACAACAATATATCTCCTCGAAAATACACTCACAATTTATGGTCACGTAAATATAAAAATTATATATTATAATAATCCAGGCGAAGGTTCATTGACAACTTGTTCTCATGTTCTCTAGGGAATGTTCATCTATATGACTCTTCGATTGAGGAAAGCAATCAGTTTCTGATGAACCAATCAGAACTGATCATGAATATGATGAATTCTATAATTCTACTAAGATAATAAGATTCATATGTCCAATTTTGAGATTCAATTTGTCTATTGGTCCAGTCTTATCGGTAATGACATGACACTGATAATTGAAATCAACTTCATTCAATTTTCAAGCGAATTTACTTCATAATTTTCCAACTAATTCTAAGTTCGAACTTTCCAAACCGTTTCAAAACAAATTTTTCCCAATACCTTTTGGTAGTAGTCGCGCCCTACTCAATCACACGAGCAGTCGCGTGTTGTATTTTGTACAACATCCAATTTTCCATGTGCTATGTACTCTGTTTACTGTCAAAACATATTAAATTATTGTGTAATTACTTTCTCCATCTTCTTGGATTATTTGACGCCTATGAACATTTGAATGGTTACCATTTCATAGCCCAATAAGGTGCATCAAGCAAAGCCATCAATTCTGTGTTAATGGTTCGTTTACAGTCCCCGTATACAGTCTTTCCCTATCTTATGCACTGTCGCGACTATATGGCACCTTGAGACTGAACATTGCTCGGTTGATACTGCAAATCAGTGGAGTGATGGGGGAAAGTTTTGGAATGCATAGGTGACTCATTCACTGACACCACCCCATTCAATAGTTTTGTGCAGCAAAAAAACTGACACTATTGTATTTTTTACAACAGTGCGACTACCAGAAGGTTAAACTATAGATAAATAATAAAGATTTCCTATCCATCTCTCCATCTCTTCTCTATGATTAAACCTTGATACTATTAATTTATTTATTCATTCATTCAATTGAAAAGACTTGAGATATTGCCAAAAAATTCACTCTTTTTCAATAACAATTACGGAAAAGTTCCACAACATCAATATTCGCAATACAAATTCGTTACTTTATTGATACAATCACAAATAAAAGAGCTTTTTTGGCATTCTAAATGGAACAAAAGTATTTTATATTCACTCCACAAAGTCATTCACTTGTTAACACAAATTAAATGAGCTTCATCGACATTCTAGATAAACAGAGGTTTAATATTGTTGTCATAGTGCATAATGCATGAATCTATTTGCAATATCATCTATTAACATCATTCTTCAATAGTTTCACAATAATTTTGCACCACTTTACAATACAATCAATAATCATCATACAGCAATTATATAGACCAGCTCTCACAGAACACTCAAAGTATAGATCACAGCGTGAAATAATTCAGGCAACTTCTAGATCAGCCAAATTCAGCTAAGAATATGCATCTGGATCAAAATTCAGACCAGGTGGATATCTAGGTGAACGCGTATTAATATTCATTCGAATGTGATAATAATGTTATTTGCTCAAGTTTGAACCCGCGAGCCAAGTCACATCATAATGGGGAATTCGAGTAGCATCCACACTTCCCCAGTAACTTCTCATCTCTCTTCTTCACGGTATCTCTTGCTTTTCTCTTTTTTCTCTCTCCGTACGACAAAATTTCTCACTCTCCCTCACTCTAAAATCTATCTCTTCCCTCTATCGCTCTCTCTCTATTTCTCTTTCTCTCTCTCTCACACTACCGCTCTCTCTCTCTCTCTCTCTCTCTCTCTCTCTCTCTCTCTCTCTCTCTCTCTCTCTCTCTCTCTCTCTCTTTCTCTCACCTTCTCTTTTCCGCAGCCCGACGGCATGATCCTCTAGACCAGGACGTTCCCGCATCGAGAAATATGAGGGCAGTAAATCACCAGGATGTCACCTCTTGAACGTGCTCTCGCATAAAGTTAGAGAAGAACTCAGTCACAAGTCCTCTCTTCCCCTTCCCACTCTCTCGCCTCCATCACAACTTGTTTTCCATCCTTCTTTCTCACTCAGAAACCGTCCTCCACCCTTTTTCCTTCTCACTCTCTCATTTATCAGAAACCGTTCTCTATCATTTTTCTTCTCAATCTTTCTTCTATCAGAAATCATTTTCATCTCTCTTTCTCATAGAAGAACTCACACTCCCTTTGTTTTTTCTTCAGAAACAGTACTCTATCCTATCTTCTTCTCACTCTCTCCTGTTTCAGAAACCGTTATCCATCCTCTCTCTTCACAGAGAAAAACTCTCTCACTCACTTTCCTCCCTCTTCACACTCTCTCCGCTATCAAAACCAGTTCTCTTTCCACTTCCTCTTCTATCAGAAACCATTCTCTATTTTGTTTCTTCTTACTCTCTCTTCTATCATAAACCATTTTCCATGTTCTCTATTTTGCATATAAAAACTCTCTCACTCTCTCTCCTTCCTCTCCTTATTCCCTCCTCTATCAGAACTAGTCCTCTATCCTTTCCCCTTCTCACTTTCTCTTCTATCAGCGACCGTTCTCTACCCTTTTCCTGCTCACTCTCTCCTCTATCAGGAACAATTTTCCATCCTATCTCTTTCCCATGGAAGAACTCTTTCACCCTCTCTCCTTCCTCTTCTCACTCTCTTCTCTATCAAAACCAGTTCTCTATCCTTTTCCCTTCTCACTTTCTCTTCTATCAGGAACCATTCTCTATTATTTTTCTTCTCACTCTCTCTTCTTCCAGAAAACATTTTCCATCTTCTCTTTCTCATAGAAGAACTCTTTCACACTCCCTCTAACCTTTTTACTCACTTCTCTACGAAAACACGTTTTCTATACTTTTTCCTTCACACTTTCTCTTCTATCAGAAACCGTTCTCTATTATTTTTCTTCACAATCCCTCTTCTATCAGAAACCATTTTCCATCATCTCTCTTTCCCATGGAAGAACTCTTCCACACAACCTCTTCTTCCCTTTACCACTCACTCTCAATCACTCTCTCTCTCTCTTCTTCATCACAAACCGCTTTCCATCCTATTCCCTTCTCACTCCCTTCTCTATCAGAAACCGTTCTCTACCCTTTTTCTTCCCACTCTCTCCTCTATCACAAACAGTTTTCCATCTTCTACAATAGCTGAAAATTCCAGTGGAAATTCCCGTTCCGCAGAATTTCTGGTGGGCTTTCTCCAGGACCGAACTATTAAACCAGACCACAAGTCAAATATATGCTTGGTAACGATTGGATTTGAAGCTTTGTTTGAGTTAAAACCGATGATCCGTATGTTTTATCCTGATTATATTGACTTCATTGGTTATGCTTGTTGTCTTATTGGAATTAGATCTTAGATGATAGATTATTATTGGAATCTAGTGGAAGTTGACCATGATTTGAACGATGATAGATCATTATTGAAATTCGATAGAAATTCACTATGATTATGTAGATAAGATACAAAGACTTGGGATCTAATTTGGATCATGAACATCATTGGAATTTACCATAGAGTATGATGTGAACGTTCAATCAGATGATACAAAAAATGTTGCTCCTTGAATAATTAGTTATTGATGCAACTAGTCCTCAAAGTGACAGTTTGCTGCACCGAAAGAAACGTTTACTTGACTTATTGAGTGCAGCAGAGGAACTTTGCTCACGTATTTCACATTAAAATTTTCCTACAGTTACCATTGAATATGAAAAGTGGTTGATTGAATGATTATGGGTAAAATGATGGCTGAAATCCATCAAATGTTTTGTGTGTGTGATGCTGTTATTAATAACAACCTTAATTCATTCAAAAATTAATAATCCAATTGAAGTTGAAAATTGTCAGCAAAGTTGTCATTTTTATTCATCCAAGAATCAGAAAAAATACAGATAGAACAAAAAATTCGCATTCAAAATACAAGCCAACAGCTCATTGGGATGGCTGCAAGATGGCTGAACCGACAAGCGCGTGACCTAGCGGGAAGAATCGTACCTAAGTTTGTTTCATACAGCTACTGAAGCAGGATTCAAAAATTTAGACTTTTGCTCAAATTACCGAGAAAAATGCTCAAAGTAAACCGAAAAATATTTATAAAAATAACATGGACAACAGAGACTATTTATTGTAGTATTCTTATGTTTTTTATTATTTTTATTCATATGAATATCAAACGGTAATCATTTAACTTAAAAATTCGAATTTTATAATGTATATTTGCTACTTTTCTCATCTCTTGCAGTTGAAATAATAATATAATCAAAAGAAAAGAACTATTATTTATTATTAAATGATGAGAATTCGTAAATGATGATTATTTAATTATGATTTAGATGAACATTTTCTTGTTTTGGATTTCTAGATTGGGATTTTATCATAAATGTAGGGTAGCCATTAAAATGATTCTTATCTAAATCTAACCACAGTCATTGTTACCAACTTTATATCTGTTTTCGTGCACTAATCCTCCATATAACCAACTATTTTGTATTGCAAATCTGGAGTGCAGAAAAAATTTTTCCCGCACTAGAGCGGAAAAGTAAATCTTTGGGTATTGTAATCAGTACAGGAACAGCAACTTTCCGAGGTAGCTGTAGGAAAAAAATATTGTTCCACATTTTTTGGTATTTATCAATTTATTCTTTATCCATTTATACAATAATTACATTATCAAAATGATAGGGAGAGGAAAAATAAGGTAACCTTGTGCTATTGCTCTCCCAAATTTAGATAAAACATAGTTTGAATAATAGGTTAAGTCTTGTACTTTACCAAAAAAAGTTCAATCAGATTGCCCGGGCAAGATATTTATCTCGGGCCACTCCCGCGTTTCGGATGGACACGTTAAGCCGTCGGTCCCGACTGCCTAAAAAGCAGTCGTTAGGTCATGTCAGAGGTCCTGAAATTGATCAGTTGCGACCTGAAAACTCTGACACCAGACCTGAGCCTCAAAATGATAGGGAGAGGAAAAATAAGGTAACCTTGTGCTATTGCTCTCCCAAATTTAGATAAAACATAGTTTGAATAATAGGTTAAGTCTTGTACTTTACCAAAAAAAGTTCAATCAGATTGCCCGGGCAAGATATTTATCTCGGGCCACTACCGCGTTTCGGATGGACACGTTAAGTCGTCGGTCTCGGCTACCTAAAAAGCAGTCGTTAGGTCATGTCAGAGGCCCTGAAATTGATCAGTTGCAACCTGAAAACTCTGACACCAGACCTGAGCCAGCCAGTTCACACGATATTATTATTATAGATGATAGAATAACTGTTGCTCCTCGAAGAAAATTGTTTCATATTTTGTGATTATGCAAATTTTGATATTGCTCTTGCTATTTTATAATGTCATACATATTTCCTAACATATTAATATTGTATTGTGTATCATGTTATTCTTGTAATTATTTCGGAAAATGGAAATATTTTCATTTGATTTTCCATATTTTGCTAGAGAAACTTCACAAGAACACCTCATGTAAGCCGTTATTTTCTATTCATGTTTTCAGTTATTTCCTTAGGAGCGGCTGGAGTCCAACATGGCTCCTAAAAGAAAAAGAACGAGTTATTTTCATCAGTTTCCAACGTGGGTATCAATTTCATATGATTGCTTCTTTATATAATAGAAATAGAAAGAAGACTCCTTTTCATTCCGCTGTCATCTATCTCACATTAAAAAATCTTTACTATATTTTGGTCTCACATCTTCTTAAACAACGATACACTTTAAGAAATGTCAGACAAGACTTAGAGACAGTTTTACCAACATAAGAGATTTGAGACAAGACTTGACGACAGTTCTACCAACAGCTTGAAATCAACAACACAGATACTAAATGTCCAAATAAGGGTGAAATACGAATATGGACATAAATATTTGCCTTTTCACGAGAGCAGAATAAAATAATGAAGTCCATTAGTCATAGCCGTCACTTACAGCCTGCAGCTAACTGATGTTCCATATATCTGTATTATGAGCTGCAAACTCTTATGAACTTCAAGTGGGTATATCTATATTATTCTTGTTCCCAAACCCCCTATTCCAAACAGAGCGCTCTTTCATCTTTACCACCTGGTATCTGATATATATACAAGTGGATATCTATAGCTATATTCCCCTATTTCCATTTCGCTCTCTGATATACTCGTATTATTTAGATTCCGTGTGGGTTTATTTGTGTTGAACCCATCTCTCGCTCCATGATATATTTCTAACAGAAGCATTGGAATAATATATTCTGCTGAGAACAAGTGAGCTCCATGTGTGTACATGCTTGTTGATATCACGGATTGCAGATCGGATCTATTCTGTTGTCTGCATGATATGATAGCAGCAAGTAGTCTACATAGAGAGCATACATCCAATCTCAATTAAGATTTGAGCTCAATCCCGATGACAATATGCTTGAGAACAACAGGAGAGCTTTTTGTGTAGATCTCCATTCAATTTTGGAGGATCAAGAGCACCTACATGGATAGACGACTTATATTGTGTACGTTGTGAATTGGATCTAATCCTATTATATGGGATGATTTGAAGTGCTGTACGGTACATGAGAATTATTCATTGATATATTTAAAAACTGATGGTTCATAAAATTTATGTTGCATAGAAACTGATTGGCCTTTCATTTCTCTTCATTGATAGACGGATCAAGTATTGGCATATACTAAGTCACAATCATTCTGCAATGTGGATATCTATATATATAAGAGCGAAATGGCACTCACTCACTCACTGACTGATTGACTGACTCACTCACTCACTCGCAGAACTAAAAATCTACCGGACCAAAAACGTTCAAATTTGGTAGGTATGTTCAGTTAGCCTTTTAGAGGCGCACTAAGAAATCTTTTGGCAATATTTCAACTCTAAGGTAAGGATTAAAGTTCGTCTTTTAGCATGTATATTCTTCTCATTCCAATCTCTCAATTATAATTGAAAAATGTCCATACCATATGTTAATATAGAACTATATATAGTTTATGTCAACTACATCATGCCAACTATAAGGTTGGCATTAATTTGAGTTGACTTTGTTAGGTTGGCACCAAGTTGAAGATTGAAATGCATTTATCGCGGAAAAATTGATTGGGCACTGCTACTCCAATCAGAGCTATTCCTGGGAATATTATATTACTAGCCGTCAGGCTCGCATCGCTCGCCTTATCCGTTTAGCCTAGTAACTGGTGAGCGTCTAGCCTTAGCCTTAGGCTGAGCGCACACCATTTATTCAAGACAAGACATGATCAGACACGTTAAGTCACAATACTCCACATAGTAGCTTATGACGCAGCTCACACTGATTGGTCATTGCAATTAGACATGTCTTCATGAGCAACTAATTGGTGTGCGTCCAGCCTTACACAGGGAGCGTGCTGTGATTGGAAGATCTATGATTTTTACTCAATTATTGTTCTTATAATATTTTTTTTCTGTTCTCCCAGACAGGGAAATGTTATTCAAAATGTGATAATTCTGTTCAATTAGCAGAATGAAATTGTACGAGTGTAGTGAGGTCTACGTTTCCATCAGTGATTATTGTTTACAGCAGATGATAATGGTGTTTGGAATCGTGAAATTTAAAACTTATCTAGAAACTAGAGATTGCAAGACTAACTGAGAAACGCTTGCTCAGATATTTTTCAGAAAGAGTCTGGTCACTGATAAGCGATCCAACATGTTAACACGCCATACAGAACATCCCCCGATCCATACCACGACATCTCTGTGGAAAGCATTAGACCTATAATAAGAATCTTATTTTGGAATTGAGCATTTCCAAATCCATTCATCATTACTTTTTCGATGAATCGGAATTGATGTGGTGGAGAAGAAGTCAATCCCGGGAATATTATTATGTAATAGATTGTTGTGTAATCCCTAAATTTTGATAGAAAAACGAAAATCCTTTTCTATTCTAGCTTTGTCTCTGGCTATAAACTATGTAGATTATACTTTCACGGTCGTTGCTTGAATTTCATTTCCAACTTCCACTCCATCCCTTGCCGCATCTCCTGAACTCAACTCGAGGCCGAAATATGAGAAAATTTATTCACACAAAAAATATCGCAACGTGAAAGAAGCAACTCTTGAAGCTCTCCATTTCCGTCTCCTCTTTGCATTGCGTTTACACAACATTATAATATTCATTTCAGAGAGTCAGAGGTTGGAGCAATTTAATCCGACCGAAATGAGAAAAACATTGAGAATAATCACCATTCCACTTTGGGACAAACGGGACTCAACAATCCAGACGCTGTACACTTATTTGCGAGGAAGTTTTCAGAAACAGGCGAGGGAAGGTGGAAAAAGGAAAGAATTCTGTGCGCCTTTTCAGGGGATGATATTTCATTTGAAATTACCCTTCACCGTTGCAAATAAACGAGTCGCCAGTGTCTTGCACAACTTTCTAAATAAATTTAGGGTTGTGTGGCGGAATTCTGCGCCCCTCGCAGCACAAAGGTTGGATTCCTGAGCTCCTCGACGCCTAAATGCTTTCTCTGCGACCCCCAATCCACATACACACAGACACCAACAGACACAAACACACGCGCGTCTGCCCCATAGAAGCGACTCCACTCGATAAAGCATAGTGCCTTTGCTATGCCACCACCGGCTAAGCTTTCTTCTTCGGATCACACCTCCTCCAGCCATTGTTCAAAAGTGTTCCAAACTTTTTGCTACCCTCTATATACGTCTGCAACTATGCTCTCCCTTGTTCTCCAATTCCATTCATTGTTTCCTACAATATTATCTACTGACCAATATGCTCTTTCGGGTAACTGAGTGTGCTCTACGATTTCATTCATTCATTGTTTTCAACAATATTATTAACTATTCGTGGTTTGGAGGTTTTCTCATAGCCTTCAGTACGTTCCCTAACTGATTTTGAGGTTGGTTCTCCGTGACAAACAGGCTGTGAATTTTTCGTCTATGCAGCTCTAATATAATAAGATTCGGAGTGTGCTCTACAGTTTCATTCATTGTTTCCTACAATATTATCTACTAGCCAATACGGTATTTCGGATAACTAAGTGTATTCTACGATTTCATTCATACATTGTTTCTCAAAATATCATTCATCACCTATCCAATATAGTATTTCGGGTGATGGAGTGTGCTCTACAGATTCATTCTTTGGTTCGACAATATTATCTACTGATCAGTACAGTCTTTCGACTAAAAAAGCATGTTCTCCAATCTCATTCATTCATTGTTTCCTACAATATTACTTATTAGCCAATATAGTATTTCGGGTGAGAGAGTGTGCGCTACAATTTCATTCATTATTTCCAGCAACATCATTCACTGGCCAATATGCTATTTTGACCAACAAAGTGTGATCTCCAATTTAGATATTTGGATCATATTTAGATTTTTAGATCATATTCACTATTCATATTGAAGGCATTATATTTATAGTTTATATATTCACGTTTCTATTGATGCAGAGCTCTGTTGTTTTATTTTTGTTCAATTCTTATATTTGTTTAACATTGTAACCATACTAATCAAGAGAATAAAAAATGCATATGGAGCATGAACGACCCCACACTGTATTAACTCAGGGTTATTTAAAACAATATTTTTCCACTATTCTCAGTTAACATATTGTAATGTAATGTATTTTATTGGAAAATGAATTTCAATTTCAATTCCATTCATTCATTATTTCCCTCAATATCATCCGTCGACCAATTCGTTCTCCAAGAATCCAATTATTTTCAGAGTTCAACCAGAGTAAACTTCTATACTATACTAAACTTCTGGATTGTTTATTCTATGGCTCAACTGAGCAGGTTCCATGAACAATGATTTCGACGTGTTTGATTTAAAACTCTATGAATAAATGAATTTATGCCCGAAAAATCAAAGTAATCAAGAAAATGTCTTATAAATTTTCAAATCTCTCACAGAAAAAATATCAATTGATGTTGTTTCCCATAACGAAACACTATATAATAGCTTTTTTGTAGTTCAGATATTGTGTTACTTCTAAATATTTGAAAAAAACACATACTTCTAAGGAGTGAAATGCATTCCTCAATACTCCAAGAAAAGTAAGTGTTCAAATATTCACAAGTAACACAGTATATGAACTACAACAAAGTTATTATATCAATCTTCATCTTTTAAAACACGAATTTCCATGACATCTCTTCGATTCCATTTATTTAAACAGTTATTATAACTGGCTGTTTCTGCAGCCAATTTTTTGTTTTCTTTCTATAATATCAACATTTACTCATATCATTTTTTAGTCTGTATTTTTCTCAAATTTAGTTTAATATAGTATTAATTTTCAAAATGTAGTTTATCGATTTCAAATTCAGCGAATTACGCCAGGCCCTCACAAACACAGGCTTTTGCCTACATGTGAGTCTCTCATAACGTAAGGGTATATATAAATGTACTGTAACTGTACTGTATTATTTGAAAATTGTGAGAATGAATTGATTTGATTTGATTTGTTTCCAACTATATTATCTACCGACCAATGTGATCTTCCGGCCATTAGAGTGTGTTCTCCAATTTCATTCATTGTTTTCGACAATATCATCCGCCGGCCAATTCGTTCTCAAGCAATTCTCCAGGATTTCACTTAGTGTCGATTGCGTTGGAGATGTCCTCTCTTGATCTGTAATCTTAGAGTTTCAAATGTCGCTGATGTTTTCGCTCTATTTTCTAGTTTGTTTTAGTAGAAGATGGTCGTGCAATGTTCGTTTGAGGAATATGTCTTTCTTTTCAAGATAGTTGACTTCGGGCAGGTTCCGTGAGCAATATGTTCCATGTTTTCAATTTGTCATAGGATGAATAAAGAAATTCTCTTCAGAACTGAAGAAATCAAGTTGATATAATATTTAATTTCTCCCAATCACTAAACTGCTGACTTCAATCATAATTTACATGAACTATCCATCTTGAGTGCCTTATTTGTCAATAAAATAAATTGATTGATCATAATTTCCCTCTAGAACTGAATCAATCAAGGAAATATCTCAAAATATTTCATGTTTGCAGATCAGAAAAATTACGATTTCAATAATACTCTGAATCTGTCTATAACATACCCAAATCTCTCATATCCACATCAATATATTGATTATAACAATCAAAATAAGATCTCACAAACTTTTTTTTTGTCGCAATTTAATTCTCAATCGACTTTAGATTTTCTCATGGGCTTATGATCGGTATTAGTTTTCTATTATCAATGCTCATAGTATTTTTAATTTTTTTTCTCAATTTCTCCAGCGAACTTATCTTTATCAAACTATTTGTTGAAAATGAATCAGCTTCCTACTTGTGTCAATTCTATGATATGAATTTCTACATAAGTGTTCAATTGCTTGGACTATCAACTCATAATATAAGTTAGCATCAGGCCCCTGGGGCCTGTTTCATAAAAGTTACAAGTCCTGTAATATGGGAAAAGTTCCTGTATTACAGGTAGAAACTAAAAGTTTGTGTTTCATAAACAATTTTCCCTGTAAAACAATTAACAAGTCATTTGCCTGTATTAGAAGCATATAATACAGGATTTTATCATTTTTGTGTTTCATAAAAAGAAACTTCTTGTATTAATGGACCTGTAAGCTGTTGAATATTTCAATCATTGTTTAGACCATCCTAAAACTTTACAAGTGTAGGTAAAATCTTGAAAAGTAACATTTTGTTGTAAATGCAACGTGTTAAAATGGATGAAGGTAGTAGTTCTAGTCCTAGTGAAGATGACTATGTTACTATTCCTAGGCCAAGAATTTTCAAGGACAGAATTTCATAGAATATGATGCAGGAAACTTATCAATATAATGAACGGTTTAGATTAAGCTTTCCTCAGTGAAGCGTTATTGAAAATATCCAGAAAATGTACGTGCATAATGTTTTATGTTTTTCATTAAACAAATTTAACTAATGTCGTTAATTTAATTATTAACATTATTTGATGATAAACTTTTTTGAAACATTACTACTTACATAACTGTTATAATAAGTTATGTAAGTTAAGTAGTTATTATGATTTCTCAACTATATATCATTAAAAAAGTTATTTTCCTGCATGAATACAATCTGTCCATCGTCAGAAATTTGATGATGTGGGTTTTCCACCAAAACATCTTAAGTAGCACATTGTTCAGATCTTATATTAGGCTCGCTGGCCAATGAAAACATTAATTCAAAATAAAGGAACTGTAATACAGGCGAATATTACAGGTGATTTCACAAGTGTAGAATTATTCTTATGAAACATTTTTACAGGATTGTAAATTTCAAGTCCTGTAATACAGGAACAGCTGATTTTATCGGCTATATTTTTTATGAAACATATATTTTTTTATTATAATTATTTTTATGAAACATAATTTTACAGGATTGTAAATTTCAAGTCCTGTAATACAGGAACAGCTGATTTTATCGGCTATATTGAGCATAAAATTGGAATGGTGATTCTCCTGTATTACGTTACTTATAAGTTTTATGAAACAGGGCTCAGGTCTAGACCAACATAATACGATGTGATCTTAGTTATAACTGTGCTATAGCGCTTCCCAAATCATAATAAGAATCCACGTCTTGAAAATTTCAAGTTCAAACTGCAAATAATCATCAACACTCTGATGCTAGCGGACGTGAAACAATTGGGATCAGCCATGTTTTGAATGTGAGGTCATCCATTAACAGTAAGCTACAACAGCTGAGAGGGGTGCAGACAGCAATTTAGTTTTTTCCACCAATAAAAACAGGCCATCAGATGAGATGTAGGGTAAATATTCAATTTGGGAACAAATTGAGGCCATTCTTCTTATTCGAGCCTCCTCCTTCTTTCTCTCACACTCTCCTTGTTCAAAAAAACATACTTTCTCTCGTATTCTCACCACTCTCCTTGTTCAACAAAACATACTCTCTCCAGTATTTTCTCACACCCTCTTTGTTTAACAGAACATGGTTACACTAGTCTTTTATCACACTCTCCTTGTTCAATAGAACATACTTTCTTTAGTCTTTTATCACACTCTCCTTGTTTAACAAAACATACTTTCTCCCGTCTTCTCTCACACTCTCCTTGTTTAACAAAACATTTTTTCTTCAGTATTTTTCACACCCTCCTTGTTTAACAGAACATGGTTACACTAGTCTTTTATCACACTCTCCTTGTTCAATAGAACATACTTCCTTTAGTCTTTTATCACACCTTCCTTGTCTTCTCTCACACTCTCCTCGTTCAACAAATCATACTTTCTCTTTTCTTATCTCACATTCTCCTTGTTCAACAAAACATTTTGTATCGACGAATACATCTGAAACAGGAGAGGAATGAAAAATGGGAAATCGGAAGCACAGAGATTGATTGAATGAGCACTTTATTTATGTAGATTACAATATTTACTGGCTTATACACTTTTATACAATAGCTTACAATACAGCAAAATTATGGATGAATTTACAAAATATAAATTGAGAAAATAATTATTGAGCTGTATATGATATGAAAAAAAGCAATTTGTAATAACTATAGATAAAATAGATAATATTGTTATGCATCTACATAAATTGGCGGAGCTTTGGACATATCAATGTCCATTCTTTGGAAAGAATATTCGAAGTATTCTTCCCACTAACTCTTTCCACTAGAGAGAGAGAGAGAGAGAGCGAGTGAGAGAGAAAGAGAGAGATGAGTGAGAGAGTGTGATGTAGTAAGAGAGAGGAGGAGAGGTGAATTTCGAGTGAGAAGAATGGCAAATGGAAAGAAAAGGCACACATCTACAATTTCTGACACTGTTCGCTGAATTGGAGGCGACTGCTGAGATGCTCTGCTCAGGTCACGTGGTATATCTATCCTTCCTGACATGCCAAGGAATTCTGATGCTGTCGAGTCGATGCATCTTGTCGAAGGTATTTCTAGTATGCGGCAACGTCGCAGTACAATACTGAACGGAGCATCCAATACGGAGCGTTCTGGCTTGGAAATTGAATCTTATACTGTACGTCAGTTTTGCAATTTATTGTGAAATTGAATTGTTTTCATCTGAAATATTGATCTCATTGTCCAATTGTATCGAAGAGTGGATCATTGTGAGAGTTAGAAAGTCCAACAATGGATTTAAATTGAAGTCGATTGAATAAGTAGTATGAAAAAAATTATTGACTGATTCAATTCAAAACTGATCGTTCATACTAAGTAACGTTGAACTGATTAGCTTTCCTCTAAATTGAAATGATCACGCGTTAGTATGATCTGAATCATTATCATCCAGGAACGTTAATTTATCTTAAAATTTAATAATCCATCAGCTGAGAAATTCCAGCATTTCCTGAATCCTATACTGTCCAGTTCCTATTCTTCCTAGCTCCTACATAGAGTTCTCCACTCTTACTCTCTATCCAACCAAATCCAACTGTTCTGCAACTAACTCACAAAATTTATTCATTGGTACTGCAAATTTAACTTGCTCTCTTTAGCTATCAAAAAGTATTTTCCTATTAAAAATGGAAACGACTAGGTATTGTTAAAACCACTAATCTCATTTTGAACAATGTGAAATACTAGTTAACCGAGCGGAGTGAGGTCTAAGATTCAAGTCAACGGTTTGGCATTTCTCTTAATGTTTAAATGTTTGAATGTTTATATGTTTATATGTTGCGCATTTACGGCGAAACGCGGTAAAATATTTCTGTGAAATTTGACAGGTATGTTCCTTTTTTAATTGCGCGTCGACGTATATACAAGATTTTTGGAAATTTTGCATTTCAAGGATGATATAAAAGGAAAAAGGAGCCTCCTTAATACGCCAATATTAGAGTAAACATAAAACTGAAGAATTATTCATCATAAATCAGCTGACAAGTGATTACACAGATGTGTGGAGAAGCCAGTCTATTGCTGTATTTCCATAAGGTCTATAGTTTCAATCAGGTACTTGTGGATGAGAATACTGCGTGAGGTCTACTGTTCACAGAACTACTAGTTTATTCATCACACCAATATCTAGCAAACTGAAAGCTTAATGACTAAGCTACGGAATTTATAGTAGGTTGGAGCACTACGATTGGTCGGTCATCAGCTCTTGATCAATGGAGGTTGAGCTTGATTGTGATTGGCCGAGACAAGACACTCACAAGTATTCCAGATATGGTTATGGGAACGCCCAAAATTTGGTCTAGTCCAGTAACAATCAATGACGGTAGAGCTAAACCTTCATCCGTGTACACCTGTTGATACCTGCACACACAGATCGATTCTTGTTCGTACGATATTTTGCTGTCCTTGTGAATTTTATTAGACTATACGGAACTTGACAAGTATCATCTATTTGATCCAATAGAATTTTTAAGGACGGCAAAATATCGTACGAACAAAAATGGATGTGTGTGTAGCCTTACAGCTTTCGTAGGACTTTCTGTATTATTTGTTAACGGAACATAATAAATTATGATATCTTTACCATCATCAGAGAATAATACATTGAAGGCAACGACACATGTGGAATTCATGGTCTTCGGCTATACGCCTTTCGTGAGGCACTCTGTATATTATAATAAGATGATAGAGGATAATAATATAACAAAATATCATGAATCATAATATAATAATGATAATAATATGTATTGTTGTTGTTTTCTGCATGTATTCTTTTCGTTAATCTCTGTATCAAACTTGAATGTGTGTGTGTGTGAAAATAAATTTAATAATTGAAATGAATCTCATAGTGCAGAGATTGAATGGTAATTAAATGAAGTTTTTGTGAGTTGTGACTAACCCCAGTGTCTTCACTTTTTATGATGTTAATATCTCACTATCTGCAGGTATGCGTACATTGATATACAAGTGACAAGACAGTGAAGATACATAGAACAGATACAGGTAAGAATCCATTGAAATACATAAAGATATGTAACTGACCCAGAATGGGGTAGAATTAAGTTATCTCAAAATTCTAAAGGGCGAGTCATGGGACTTTATTAAACAACAAACTTTAGCATTCTATTTAACTTGTAAAATTTTATTAATTGAATTAAACTGATTTAAATTTGGACAATAACAAAAATAATCTATATCGGTTCATTGCACATCCTAAAAATTCAAGATGACTGCATGTAAGATTTTGCTAACTGCTTATTTGGATTCTAACTGTTCACGAAGGTAGCGTGGACTTCACTCATTTCTCAATTACAAATTTATGATACTAGGGACTCGGTCATTCAAGGGTCTTAAGCATGAGCTAGAAAATATAATGGCACTAACAATCGATCAATTTATAAATTCATTACTATTTAGAAATTTTCACTACACTGATTACTCCCGGATAACTAAATAATTAAAACAAACATTGACATATTCACTTCAAATAATTAATAAACTACTTCAACTTAACTCACGGCGAAAAATAATACATATTAACAAACTTAAACAGCAAACGAATTCAACACACACGTTAATTTTGAGCCCTCGAGGCCCCAGGCTACCTCTGGATTTTAAATGTGAATTCGGCCGCGGCTTGATTGGAACTGAACTATTTCACGCAAATTATGTTCCCCTTCCACCAACGAGACAACGGTCCACGTGGAGTCGAGCATAATTCCGTAGGAAAGGAAAATAATGCAAGTTTGAGATATTCCCAAATACTAGTGTATTTTCCATCGCTAACGGAAATACAGTTCCGTGAGAATACCTCAACCCTGCATAAAATTGGAGTCTCCCCCGACGCAAGTTAGCAAAATCTTAATGTGAGAAAAATATTTTTTAACAGAAAAATAAATTTCTCAAGATAAAAATTGACATTCAGCTACAAGATCACTAAAGTCTCATTGTTGAAGTCCTAATCCTACACTTTTCGAATGAACCCATACTAAGTTTATCTCTATGAAAACACAAACCCATAATTAATTAATTCATTTCAATATGATCACCATCACAGATATATTGAACAGACAGTAACCTACCTCAGTATCGTTCCACCACATATGCAGCCGATAGTTCCTTAGCACAGCAGGACTCTCGTTGATATGATCGACCGCCAACTTGACAGCAGGCATGACGCCGCGACCCGTGCTTGACTCCGGCACGTGACGTCCGAACGGAAAGAAGCCGGCTATGTAGACGTCGTGACGCTTGTTGAGGCCAGTGGGACGCTGTGAACCTACCCCCTCTATACCCCACCACAGGCCCCACATCACCACAAGCCATCTCACCCCCACCCCCCGATCCGACATGATGGCGACTCCTCACAACCTGTCGAAACAAAATGAAACAAAACCCGAATTAGACCACTGCAAAAACTCTGTGACAATGCAAGAATTCAAATTCATTCACTTGCTAAAATTCATGTAAATTCAAAATGCTAAAAAATGGAATACACTTCATAATCCATGAATCACATTCATATCCTTGGTATCAAGATAAAATAAATATAGATTAGAGCAAATACTATAAAACTATAAAGGTGCGTACAGACTTTCGCTCTGCTCCGCAATCAAACGTCATTCGAGCAGGTCGATTGATGATCGACCGGTGAGCAAGAGTGGAACGCGGGAAAAGCTAACATCTCCCGTAACTTCCATGATCGGAGCTACTGCGGAGCGAGTGCGGAGCGTGTTGGAGGCGCGTATATCTGTAGGCACCTCAAGGTTAACACTCTGCTATAGAGGGGTCCACGTTATAATGGTAGTGGAGGAAGATAGGAGAACAACATTGTCAAACCTCTGTCTTGCTCTACAGACGGTAGCTGATACAGGTTTATTGATTTAATAATTATCAACTGTTCATTCAAGTTTAAAATAATCAATTATATTTCATGGAGCAAGATATTATATTTTTCAATAATTTCATAATGGATTTTTATAATAAAGATGAAATATTTTGTTAGCCAATTATTATTCTTCTACATTATTGAAAGACGATATGGCAACAAAGCAAAGCGAGAAAGAGATAGCGCTATCCACTTTCTTTGATGAATGATTGTCACGATGTATATCGTAACTAGAGAAAGGAATTGAATTTAGGGCTCATTTATTCGACGCTCGGCTATCTTTCATAGAATCTGAGGGGTCAACGTTCAAGCCAGCCACTGGCCTACCGCTCAGCGATGCTGCGCATCCTCTCTCCCCTCCCTCTCGGTCACTGAGGGAGGCTCGAGAAAGGCCAGCAGGAGGCAGTCGAGTTCGGAGAGCCAAGTCGAGCGGTCGAGAGAGGTGAGAAGGAAGCAGCGAGCAGCTAGCAACATCACAGTACACCTTGTACTAAGTGAACTCCGATTTCTTCAGCGACCGGGAGTTGTGTCGAGGATAAAGTCGATTAGCCTCTCACATAGTGAACTCCACTGCTCTACACTCGTTTGGGCGAGTGTTGAACGACATTTAACCTGTTTAGACGACGGGTTGCCAGTTTCGACCAACGACAACACGTCAGGTTTGGTCGAAACCTGACTCCCCATTGGTAGGCCACCAGTGGGACATCGAGGCGAGAAAGGACATCTGGGAAGGTGTGGAAAAGCCTTTCCCGCAACTCCGCGGCCGATCCGGACCCCAGGAGGACAGCTGGTGCCGGCAAGTGGGACTTAGGAAAGTCCAGAGTGCTGGCCGCCGCAGCGCACTAGTCCAGTGCGGGATCGCAAGAGGACATCCGGGAAGGTGTGGAAAAGCCTTTCCCGCAACTCCGCGGCCGATCCGGACCCCAGGAGGACAGCTGGTGCCCGGCAAGTAGGACTTAGGAAAGTCCAGAGTGCTGGCCGCCGCAGCGCACTAGTCCAGTGCGGGATCGCAAGAGGACGTCCGGGAAGGTGTGGAAAAGCCTTTCCCGCAACTCCGCGGCCGATCCGGACCCCAGGAGGACAGCTGGTGCCCGGCAAGTAGGACTTAGGAAAGTCCAGAGTGCTGGCCGCCGCAGCGCACTAGCCCAGTGCGGGATCGCAAGAGGACGTCCGGGAAGGTGAAATATTTTGTTAGCCAATTATTATTTTTCTACATTATTGAAAGACGATATGGCAACAAAGCAAAGCGAGAAAGAGATAGCGCTATCCACTTTCTTTGATGAATGATACAAGGATAGCAATACCATTGCTAATCGAACACCGTCATTATAACGTGGACCTAGTTATATGTAAACACAAAATGCGTAAAAGTGAAATACATTTTATAATTATTCATGAATCTCATTTATATTCTCAGTATACAATAAATACATAGTATGAATAAATAGTATACAAGATACAATAAATACAGATAATAAGAGAATAAAACTATAAGGAAGACACACCGGTAGAGACTACGTGAATGATTTATTTTTCTAAATAAGGATTTGAGACCTTACAAACTGGAAAATGTTTTTCACTCTCCTTTGTACCAGACCGACGTGACGAGATCCTTATTCTTTCATTGATTTTGATACAATAGGTACAACACAAAATGATAGGGGGAAAAGAAATAAGATAACCGTGTGCTATTCCTCTTCCAAATTTAGATAAGGTTACACAAATACCTTAAAGATGCATAGACTCACATGTAGCGCTAGTGTCGTACTTGGAATTGAAATCGGCCATTGAGGGGACAACCTATAACATTATTACATACCAATGCCTTTGTAATCTATAATATTACAAATATATAGATATAATAAATATATATCTCGTGCTAAAATATCCCAATGGCGGCCTACAATTTCAAGTTAGAACTATAATATTGGGAAGGGATAGGTCTTTATCTCTTTAAGGTCTTTGATGTTACACATAGTCCAAAATAGGTTAAGCCTTGCAGGTCTTCACTTTACAAAATTTCACAGAACTAAATATGTAAAATTTATAAATTTGTTGATCAATAAAATCTATTCTATTCTACTCTGTTATGTAAGACCAAGAGCGAGTAGAGATCGGAAATGATTATTACTTCCTCTACCACCCAAAAACTTCACTTAAAAAAGTTACATTAATTGTTCAATAGAAGTGGGAAGTTTGCGCACTTTTAAAACCAAGGAGTTCCTGATGATTGAAGTATTTTTACAAAATTCCGCCTACACTCGAAATTTCTCATCAGAACTGAAAAGTTTTGTACTTTCAAAGTTGTTTCATTGAAGTTTCCATGCTTACAAGTGAGGCATAAGTTATTAATGACTTCACTAATGAGTAATAAACAACTTTTTACGCGTACTTGCCGTCAGAAGATGCGCCGTAATTGGCTCCTGTGCAACCCACAATGTAATGAATTTCATTGTATACTCTCTGATGCTACCCAGTGCATAAACTAGGACTTGCCATACGATATTCTTCATGGCTTGTCATTTCCAGTTCTATTTACGAGTCAGCCCGTATATTTTAGCAGCGTCAGCTCGATGACTGGTGGCTGAAATATGAGAGCGTCTGTCATGAACTTGTGTTGAAGCCACAGATCGTATCCTGTGTATCATATGAGTATCCTGTCACATGAGAATCGTATCATTTATGAGTATCCTGTCACTTGAGTGGGTGCTATCAGTATCATGATCCTCTATCCTTCCCCTGTTTTTCAGCGTCTGCATGTCATGAAAAACCGTAGCTGCGACAGTCATTTTCATCGGAAAATTGTGCATTTTCTCGCTGCAGCGCACTAGTCCAGTGCGGGATCGCAAGAGGACGTCCGGGAAGGTGAGGAAAAGCCTTTCCGCAACTCCGCGGCCGATCCGGACCCCAGGAGGACAGCTGGTGCCCGGCAAGTAGGACTTAGGAAAGTCCAGAGTGCTGGCCGCCGCAGCGCACTAGCCCAGTGCGGGATCGCAAGAGGACGTCCGGGAAGGTGTGGAAAAGCCTTTCCCGCAACTCCGCGGCCGATCCGGACCCCAGGAGGACAGCTGGTGCCCGGCAAGTAGGACTTAGGAAAGTCCAGAGTGCTGGCCTCCGCAGCGCACTAGTCCAGTGCGGGATCGCAAGAGGACGTCCGGGAAGGTGTGGAAAAGCCTTTCCCGCAACTCCGCGGCCGATCCGGACCCCAGGAGGACAGCTGGTGCCCGGCAAGTAGGACTTAGGAAAGTCCAGAGTGCTGGCCGCCGCAGCGCACTAGTCCAGTGCGGGATCGCAAGAGGACGTCCGGGAAGGTGTGGAAAAGCCTTTCCCGCAACTCCGCGGGCGATCCGGACCCCAGGAGCACAGCTGGTGCCCGGCAAGTAGGACTTAGGAAAGTCCAGAGTGCTGGCCGCCGCAGCGCACTAGTCCAGTGCGGGATCGCAAGAGGACGTCCGGGAAGGTGAGGAAAAGCCTTTCCCGCAACTCCGCGGCCGATCCGGACCCCAGGAGGACAGCTGGTGCCCGGCAAGTAGGACTTAGGAAAGTCCAGAGTGCTGGCCGCCGCAGCGCACTAAACCAGTGCGGAACCGGAAGAGGACCTCTGGTAAGGCCAGGGAAAGCCTTTACCAGAGCTCCGCAACCAACCCGGACCCCGGGAAGACACCCGGTGCCCAAGGACTAGGACTTAGTCCCGACACGAAACCCTTTCTCACGACTAACACCGTAAGGTTCCTGTTCCCTTCTTTCCGCGACCAACCCTGTTTGGCAGTGCGAAAGCACGGCCCCTCTTTCCTAAAAGAGGGAAACATTCCTCCAAAGCACTCAAAACCCTGTTTCAACCCCCAACCCGAGCGAGGGTGGTTGACGGACGCCCCACCAAGACTCCCGTCCCCTGCTGCGGCCCTCCCCAGTCGCCGACTGAGTTTAGCCGGCCCAGAGCGACACTGGGAACTCTGATAGAGAAAGGTGTGGGCAATAATCTACTCAGAAGATTGGCACACGAACGTGGGGCCCAAGGCAGGAGGAGTAAAGCAGCAATGAGTGCAGAGGAGAAATGTAGTCGCGCCGGAGAAGACCAGGAGGCGCGAGAGGATAACAGCGATCCAGGAGTGTCCTGGATCTACAAACTCCACCGGAAAGAAGCAGTGGACCTGGCAACAGCAGCAGGGCTACCTACAACAGGTACCATGGCAGAGCTCTACAGACGGTAGCTGATACAGGTTTATTGATTTAATAATTATCAACTGTTCATTCAAGTTTAAAATAATCAATTATATTTCATGGAGCAAGATATTATATTTTTCAATAATTTCATAATGGATTTTTATAATAAAGATGAAATATTTTGTTAGCCAATTATTATTTTTCTACATTATTGAAAGACGATATGGCAACAAAGCAAAGCGAGAAAGAGATAGCGCTATCCACTTTCTTTGATGAATGATATACAAGGATAGCAATACCATTGCTAATCGAACACCGTCATTATAACGTGGACCTAGTTATATGTAAAAACAAAATGCGTAAAAGTGAAATACATTTTATAATTATTCATGAATCTCATTTATATTCTCAGTATACAATAAATACATAGTATGAATGAATAGTATACAAGATACAATAAATACAGATAATAAGAGAATAAAACTATAAGGAAGACACACCGGTAGAGACTACGTGAATGATTTATTTTTCTAAATAAGGATTTGAGACCTTACAAACTGGAAAATGTTTTTCACTCTCCTTTGTACCAGACCGACGTGACGAGATCCTTTATTCTTTCATTGATTTTGATACAATAGGTACAACACAAAATTATAGGGGGAAAAGAAATAAGATAACCTTGTGCTATTCCTCTTCCAAATTTAGATAAGGTTACACAAATACCTTAAAGATGCATAGACTCACATGTAGCGCTAGTGTCGTACTTGGAATTGAAATCGGCCATTGAGGAGACAACCTATTACATTATTACATACCAATGTCTTTGTAATCTATAATATTACAAATATATAGATATAATATCTCGTGCTAAAATATCCCAATGGCGGCCTACAATTTCAAGTTAGAACTATAATATTGGGAAGGGATAGGTCTTTATCTCTTCAAGGTCTTTGATGTTACACATAGTCCAAAATAGGTTAAGCCTTGTGGGTCTTCACTTTACAAAATTTCACAGAACTAAATATGTAAAATTTATAAATTTGTTGATCAATAAAATCTATTCTATTCTACTCTATTATGTAACACCAAGAGCGAGTAGAGATCGGAAATGATTATTACTTCCTCTACCACCCAAAAACTTTACTCAAAAAAGTTACATTAATTGTTCAATAGAAGTGGGAAGTTTGCGCACTTTTGAAACCAAGGAGTTCCTGATGATTGAAGTATTTTTACAAAATTCCGCCTACACTCGAAATTTCTCATCAGAACTGAAAAGTTTTGTACTTTCAAAGTTGTTTCATTGAAGTTTCCATGCTTACAAGTGAGGCATAAGTTATTAATGACTTCACTAATGAGTAATAAACAACTTTTTACGCGTACTTGCCGTCAGAAGATGCGCCGTAATTGGCTCCTGTGCAACCCACAATGTAATGAATTACATTGTATACTCTCTGATGCTACCCAGTGCATAAACTAGGACTTGCCATACGATATTCTTCATGGCTTGTCATTTCCAGTTCTATTTACGAGTCAGCCCGTATATTTTAGCAGCGTCAGCTCGATGACTGGTGGCTGAAATATGAGAGCGTCTGTCATGAACTTGTGTTGAAGCCACAGATCGTATCCTGTGTATCATATGAGTATCCTGTCACATGAGAATCGTATCATTTATGAGTATCCTGTCACATGAGAATCGTATCATTTATGAGTATCCTGTCACTTGAGTGGGTGCTATCAGTATCATGATCCTCTATCCTTCCCCTGTTTTTCAGCGTCTGCATGTCATGAAAAACCGTAGCTGCGACAGTCATTTTCATCGGAAAATTGTGAATTTTCTCGCTGCAGTTTTTCAAGTTTTTTCAAGTTTTTTTTCTGAAAACAGCTGCTTTCTGTGCAGTGTGGCGAAATAGTATTATAAAAGTTCTGGATTTGGAAATCAGTAGAATTGGCATGAGCTAGTTCTCCAGCCCCTGATGACTCACTATAGTGAGGTCCACATTATAAAGGCAGTGGAGAAAGATAGGAGAAAAACGTTGCCGATCCTCTGTCTTCTCATGCCTTCAATAGACGTAGCTGATACAGGTTTATTGATGTAATATTAACTGTTCATTCTCGTTTAAAATAATCAATAAATTATATTTCATTGAGCAAGCAATTATATTTTTCAATAATTTCATAATGAATTTTCATAATTGAAATGAAATATTTTGTTAATAAATAATAAATTCTACTTTGTTAAAAGATGATCTGGCAACAGAGCAGAGCGAGAAAGAGATATCGCTATCCGCTTTGTTGAATGATAGACGAGGCTAGCAATACCATTGCTAATCAAACACTGCCATTATAACGTGGACCTCACTATAGTACTGTAAATTCACAGTTTGAGGGAAGCTCTCATATATGTTGTTTCACGAACACATGTATCTTGAATGTAAGAATTTTGAGAGTTGAAACTGTAAAAAAATTATAATAACATGAATTTTATTCATATTCGTGTGCCAGCATTCTCAGAATTTTACAAGTCCACATTTTAGAGATGAGAAAAATGTGAGATACTTGAAACAGTTTCAATCAACCTTTCACTTCGAATTTATTTTCTCATCTTTGAATTTTTGTGACCTTTTCTACCACCGTTATTTCATATCCTGTCATACCTTTCTTCAGCCCTGCCTATCACCATACCTCCTTTCATTTTCCTATCACGTATTTCTTGTTTGCTGTTCAACCTCACCTGCCCAATACATAGAAGAACATTGTTGACAAGGAATTTCTTCTCTCTTTTCACCCTTTACACAACATAATTTCAGCAATTTGTTTCAGTTTGTATAGATTATATACATTGGAACAAAATATTTCAACTATTCCATGGAAGACTATTGTTAACAAGGAATTTCTTTTCTCTTTTTATCCTGTACACCACATAATTTAAGCGATTTGTTTCTTTGCAATTATCACAGCTGTGATAAGTTCTAAATAGTGTGTTTGTCTTTTCGGTCTCAAAATTTTATAGTTTTCTCAAAGTTTGGAATTTTCTAATTAATTGTGATTGTTTTAATCTAGTTTAGAAGTATATTTTTTAAATTAAAACATGATTTTTGTGTGTTTTGAATTTGAAATTGAGTGTGTAATTGATGGATGTTATTCATGAATCTCATTTATATTCTCAGTATACAATAAATACATAGTATGAATGAATAGTATACAAGATACAATAAATACAGATAATAAGAGAATAAAACTATAAGGAAGACACACCGGTAGAGACTACGTGAATGATTTATTTTTCTAAATAAGGATTTGAGACCTTACAAACTGGAAAATGTTTTTCACTCTCCTTTGTACCAGACCGACGTGACGAGATCCTTTATTCTTTCATTGATTTGATACAATAGGTACAACACAAAATTATAGGGGGAAAAGAAATAAGATAACCTTGTGCTATTCCTCTTCCAAATTTAGATAAGGTTACACAAATACCTTAAAGATGCATAGACTCACATGTAGCGCTAGTGTCGTACTTGGAATTGAAATCGGCCATTGAGGAGACAACCTATTACATTATTACATACCAATGTCTTTGTAATCTATAATATTACAAATATATAGATATAATCTCGTGCTAAAATATCCCAATGGCGGCCTACAATTTCAAGTTAGAACTATAATATTGGAAGGGATAGGTCTTTATCTCTTCAAGGTCTTTGATGTTACACATAGTCCAAAATAGGTTAAGCCTTGTGGGTCTTCACTTTACAAAATTTCACAGAACTAAATATGTAAAATTTATAAATTTGTTGATCAATAAAATCTATTCTATTCTACTCTATTATGTAACACCAAGAGCGAGTAGAGATCGGAAATGATTATTACTTCCTCTACCACCCAAAAACTTTACTCAAAAAAGTTACATTAATTGTTCAATAGAAGTGGGAAGTTTGCGCACTTTTGAAACCAAGGAGTTCCTGATGATTGAAGTATTTTTACAAAATTCCGCCTACACTCGAAATTTCTCATCAGAACTGAAAAGTTTTGTACTTTCAAAGTTGTTTCATTGAAGTTTCCATGCTTACAAGTGAGGCATAAGTTATTAATGACTTCACTAATGAGTAATAAACAACTTTTTACGCGTACTTGCCGTCAGAAGATGCGCCGTAATTGGCTCCTGTGCAACCCACAATGTAATGAATTACATTGTATACTCTCTGATGCTACCCAGTGCATAAACTAGGACTTGCCATACGATATTCTTCATGGCTTGTCATTTCCAGTTCTATTTACGAGTCAGCCCGTATATTTTAGCAGCGTCAGCTCGATGACTGGTGGCTGAAATATGAGAGCGTCTGTCATGAACTTGTGTTGAAGCCACAGATCGTATCCTGTGTATCATATGAGTATCCTGTCACATGAGAATCGTATCATTTATGAGTATCCTGTCACATGAGAATCGTATCATTTATGAGTATCCTGTCACTTGAGTGGGTGCTATCAGTATCATGATCCTCTATCCTTCCCCTGTTTTTCAGCGTCTGCATGTCATGAAAAACCGTAGCTGCGACAGTCATTTTCATCGGAAAATTGTGAATTTTCTCGCTGCAGTTTTTCAAGTTTTTTCAAGTTTTTTTTCTGAAAACAGCTGCTTTCTGTGCAGTGTGGCGAAATAGTATTATAAAAGTTCTGGATTTGGAAATCAGTAGAATTGGCATGAGCTAGTTCTCCAGCCCCTGATGACTCACTATAGTGAGGTCCACATTATAAAGGCAGTGGAGAAAGATAGGAGAAAAACGTTGCCGATCCTCTGTCTTCTCAATGCCTTCAATAGACGGTAGCTGATACAGGTTTATTGATGTAATATTAACTGTTCATTCTCGTTTAAAATAATCAATAAATTATATTTCATTGAGCAAGCAATTATATTTTTCAATAATTTCATAATGAATTTTCATAATTGAAATGAAATATTTTGTTAATAAATAATAAATTCTACTTTGTTAAAAGATGATCTGGCAACAGAGCAGAGCGAGAAAGAGATATCGCTATCCGCTTTGTTGAATGATAGACGAGGCTAGCAATACCATTGCTAATCAAACACTGCCATTATAACGTGGACCTCACTATAGTACTGTAAATTCACAGTTTGAGGGAAGCTCTCATATATGTTGTTTCACGAACACATGTATCTTGAATGTAAGAATTTTGAGAGTTGAAACTGTAAAAAAATTATAATAACATGAATTTTATTCATATTCGTGTGCCAGCATTCTCAGAATTTTACAAGTCCACATTTTAGAGATGAGAAAAATGTGTGATACTTGAAACAGTTTCAATCAACCTTTCACTTCGAATTTATTTTCTCATCTTTGAATTTTTGTGACCTTTTCTACCACCGTTATTTCATATCCTGTCATACCTTTCTTCAGCCCTGCCTATCACCATACCTCCTTTCATTTTCCTATCACGTATTTCTTGTTTGCTGTTCAACCTCACCTGCCCAATACATAGAAGAACATTGTTGACAAGGAATTTCTTCTCTCTTTTCACCCTTTACACAACATAATTTCAGCAATTTGTTTCAGTTTGTATAGATTATATACATTGGAACAAAATATTTCAACTATTCCATGGAAGACTATTGTTAACAAGGAATTTCTTTTCTCTTTTTATCCTGTACACCACATAATTTAAGCGATTTGTTTCTTTGCAATTATCACAGCTGTGATAAGTTCTAAATAGTGTGTTTGTCTTTTCGGTCTCAAAATTTTATAGTTTTCTCAAAGTTTGGAATTTTCTAATTAATTGTGATTGTTTTAATCTAGTTTAGAAGTATATTTTTTAAATTAAAACATGATTTTTGTGTGTTTTGAATTTGAAATTGAGTGTGTAATTGATGGATGTCAAGAGACACATAACCTATCTACATTTGAATGTTGTATAAATTGGAATTGGAACCGTTTTGGGCTTATAAGCCTGTGGTACTTTTCTGTAAGTTATGTAATTCTGAAGGATTAAATAAATAAGTTTGTATCTATTATATAAATTGAGAAATTATTCCATCTACTACACGGGAGACCATTGTTGACGAGAAATTTCTTCTCTCTTTTAATCCTGTACACCACATAATTTTAGCAATTTGTTTCTATTATATACATTGAAACAATTATTTCATCTATTACATGGGAGACCAATGTTGAAAGGAATTTCTTCTCTCTTTTTATCCTTTACAACAAATAATTTTGTCTCAAGATTTTTAGAAAATCTATTACAATATTGAAAGGTGGGGTCCCATCTGACCGAATCCCAAAAGGTCGCCGAAGAGTATACTTTCCCATATGGTCGAATCCCATCTAGCCGATGAGATTCGATCAATTGCGACGAACTACAACATTTTTTATCAAATGGGATTCGACTGTTTGAGAATCGGTCAGATGGGAAAATCAAATCTTCGACCTTTTGCGACAGTTGAGATTTTCGGCCGAATGGGATTATATTAAAACTTTTCGATCATTTGGGATTCGACCATTTGACCACTTGAAGTAGGTACAAGTTTGGTGGCATGCCAAATGACCGATTCCCATTTGGTCGAAACTATTATTTTGTCGCAAATGATCGAAAATTGAAGAATCCCAAATGGTAGAATTGAAACTTATACTTTCCCAAATGGTCGAATCCCAAATGATCGAAAAGTTTTAATAGTAATCCCATTTAGTCGAAGATTTGATTTTCCCATCTGACCGATTCTCAAACAGTCGAATCCCATTTGATAGAAAAATGTTGTAGTTCGTCGCAATTGATCGAATCTCATCGGCTAGATGGGATTTGACCATATAGGAAAGTATACTCCTCGACCCTTTCGGGATTCGGTCAGATGGGACCCCACGCATTGAAACAATTATTTCAACGTATACGTTTTTTCTCATTATATTTTCTGTATGCTGTAGATAAATAGCATTGAAATTGAAGACTTTTACATGCAGTCAATGAAACCGTTTCCGCCATTCAGTGGAAAAAAATCCGCACGACTCTCTCGAAAACAAGAGATTTCAGGCCAGAAAAATAAGGCCATCACAATTTTTGTTGAGGCTATTTTTCCGTGCGTCATCATCATCATCATCATGATCATCAGAGTCATGTCCAGTCAAGGAAGTCAAGGAGACCTCTCTGCAAGACGTATTGTACTCTCCATTATTTATCTTCATGGAGAGAAGAAGAACATCAATGAAGCGGGCGGAGGAGGAAGAAGAAGAAGAAAATGGAAGAAGAAGAAGAAGAGGAAGAAGAAGAGGAGGAAGAAGGAGAAGAAAAAGAAAATGGAGAGGAAAATGAAGAAGAAGAAGAAGAAGAAGAAGAAGAGAATAAGAAGAAAAGAAAAAGGAGAAAAGGATAAGAAGAAGAAGAAGAAAGAAGAAGAAGAAGAAGAAGAAGAAGAAGAAGAAGAAGAAGAAGAAGAAGAGAAGAAGAAGAAAAGAAGAAGAAGAAGAAGAAGAAAAGGAAGAAGAAGAAGAAGACGAAGAAGAAGAAGAAGAAGAAGAAGAAGAAGAAGAAGAAGAAGAAGAAGAAGAAGAAGAAGAAGAAGAAGAAGAAGAAGAAGAAGAAGAAGAAGAAGAAGAAGAAGAAGGAGAAGAAGGAGAAGAAGGAGAAAGAAACAGGAGAAGAAGGATAAGAATAAGAATAAATAGAAAGAAAGCAGAACGCACTTAGAAAGGCAGAGGATTTCAGGAATGGGAATGAAGGATTTAAAAGATGAGGGGGGTGGCACCACCCACGATGCACGTCTGTCATTTATAATTCAGAACCGCCTTTTCCACCCCTTACCCCATCCTTAACAACCACCACCCCTACCCCCTCGGCACCGATCCCACCTGACCGCCTCCAGCTGTCTCTCAGCGAAGACGGAGGGTTGTTTTTCTTTGCAGAACAGGGTGGGTATCATAGTGCCTCACCTCGTTAGTGTCCACTCAAAAACACTGTCCGACTTTCTTTTGCCTCCCCTCCTCTTATCTTTTTCAACCCCTCTCACCTTCTGTTCTACCCCCCTCTCAATCAGTTCAACCTCCCTCTCATTCTTTTCATACCCATCTCATCCTTTTGGTAGAGAGTTAGTGGGAAGAATATTTTGAATATTCTCTCCAAAGAACTGACATTGATATGTCCAAAGCTCTGCCAATTTATGTAGATGCATAAAAATATTATCTGGAGTTATTCCAAATTGTTTCGCGAATGAGGAGAAATAATGAACACATAAGACTGGCAGATCATAACCATCAAACAAGGCAGAGAAACACGAATTTAATAGTACCAAGGATGAACACTATATTTGAACAAAGAAACTACATATATTTGAGACCAAAAATCTACAATTCAATACCAAGTTACGTTAGGGAAGAATTCAATAGACACATGTTCAAGAAAAGTTTTATTTTCCTGGTTGGTTGATATTGGAGTGGAAATTTATTGTGAAAATTTGATTAGACTGTAAATATTGAAACTATTTTTATTCTTCATCCTTTCCTTTACTAGTTTTTCATTTTTCTAGAAATTAACTTTCTTATTATTATCCTTACTAAAACATTAATATTCTATCTACTAATTTCATGAATTTGTTTGTATTATAAATTTTCACTGATTTTATTATAAAAAACTTAAATTCCTTATCAGTGAATGAAGTTTGTAAATAGTAATTACAACACGCAACAAGCAACTAATAACTTATACCCCAACACTTATCATTTATAGTGGAGTGTATATTTATTCATTGAATTATCTTTGCATATTAAGAAATCATTCAATGCATAAAACTTCATTGTTTTAATTGTTATAGTATTCTAATTTGTAATGTAATTGTTTTTGATGAATAAATTTTATTTGATTTGATTTGTTTTTTTTCATATCATAATATCGGGGCACCAAGCTCCGCTCTTATTTAATTTATTACGATAGAAGAAATTATAATATATTTATAGTTCATACAGAAAGGTTCTATCTAATCACATTGGATTGAGATTAATCCCCAGAGGAATGCAAAAATTCCTCTTACAAAAGCATGTTAAATGTTAGTCCTGATCAATTTCACGTAAACCAAATCAGAGAAGACCATTTTGAAAAGATATCTTATCAGATTGGTTCTACTAGAATTAATCAGGATTAAAATTTAACTGGCTCTTGTACAACCGGCGCTGATTAAATGATTACAAAAGTTTAACAGCTGAGTCATAATTTGCTTCAGTTCCACACATATGCACTCGCTCACTCACTTCCTTTATCAACAGACGACAAAATGTTTTTCACTGACTTCCATCATCAACAGACGAGAAAATTCCCAGCTGTCTTTCCAAGGACGGATTTATCGTTTTAATGTCCTTCAGCGATTTATCCCAGGCTTGAGACTCAGTGCAATCGAATTTTTATTTCATAAACCAACTTTCTTCCAAATTTCGTGAGAATCGTTAGAGCTGTTTTCGAGATCCGGTTACATACAAATATATAAACATCTAAACATATAAACAGAAATTGCTTGTTTAATAGTATAGGATACAGTCGAATAATTATTTTTCGCCACACTGCACAGAAAGCAGCTGTTTTCCAGTCCCTACGTAGATCTGAAAGACATTGTTTGCAGACGACTCTCGTCTGACGTCAGAACAGGTTTCTTTCCGGCCTAGGCCAGAAAGAGTACCCTTTCCAGCCGCTAACATGGAACTAAGAAAGGTGATCAAAAAACTTTCCATTATTTATGTTCATCATTCAATAAATAAAACACTTATAATAATATCATCTTATTGTCATTTGAAAGAATAAAAAAGTATAAACTCAACCTCCCACATAATTGAACATTATGTTTCAGGTTATTTAGACAAATCAGAATAAAAAATAAAAATACTTGGACAATTTCCTGATATTCAGATTACCTCAGATTTGCTAGAGCTATCACCTTCCACTTCTGTTTTCGAAAGTGCTTAGTAAACAACTATTTTCATATATAAATATATTGTTTATTTTTGTGTGTGGCGAAAAATAGCGTTCGCACCACGGGCAAGAATGTTTTTCCGGCTCTCAATCTTTTCTAGTCCTCGGCCTACGGCCTCGGACTTAAAAACCGATTTCGAGCCGGAAAAATCTCATTTTCTGCTATAGGTGCGAAATATACTATTCTTAGTCTATATTATGTGAATTCATCTATAATTTTGCAGTATTGTAAGCTATTGTATATGAGTGTACAAGCCAGTATTATATTGTAATCTACATAAATAAAATACTCAATCAATCCCTTGCAATCCCCCTCTCCATTAATTCAACCTTCTCTTCATCCAGCTCATTCCCCCTCTTCGCCTGTTCAAACCTTCCCTCATCTTGTCCAACCCCCCTCTCCACCTGTTCAGCAACCTTCCTCCTCCTTCGTCCCCACCACTCCTTTTAAATCCTACTCACCACCTTACCATGTATCCCTCTCTCATCCTGACCATCTCCTCTCCTTTTAAACACCCCTCTCAACCTGTTCAATCTCCGCCTCCTCACCTGTCCATCAACCCTTCCTCCTTGTTCAATCCCCCTCATCAACTTCAACTCTCCTCTCCACCTATTTGACCCCCACCATCCTGTTCATCACCCCTTTTCACGACATACTTCCTCCAACTTCTGTACCTGGCACACTCACCTTGGCATTCATATATTTGTTATCTCGTTGCTGCCTACCTGCCTCCTGCACTGGCGCTGAGATGCTTTTGACGTGATATTCAAGAATGCAGCTTCTCGGCCACTTGGCCCGTCCAGCTGATGCTCCATTGTTTATTACTTTTCTTGGAGAGGTCTGATGCGCACTGGGAGTTGGAAGCTTCTTTGCTATGTTGTTGGTTGGATATGATTCGGAATTCTTTGGGTTTCTCTCATTCTCTTTCTTCCTGGCAATGATTTCATCATTATTCTCATCTATTTTCACATTATCTATAGTATAATGAAGGAAAGAACTGGCTTTCACACGTTCGGATAGGAAATTCACGAATGACGCTTCATCACGACTGAACTACTGAATTGAAAAGCTTAAAATTTTTCATAACTATATAGGTTTTTAATTTACCGAGGATAGTTATAGGACAATTTAAATTTCTTTAAGATTTCAGTGGGTGGAGTTTTCAGTTTGTCAAGTTTTGAATCAGGCCCTTCAGGTGTATTTTTTTATACGAGTTACCTGCCAGTCTATAATATAATGAAGGAAAGAATTGGCGTATAAACGTATGGGATGGGGAATTTACAAATGACGCATCATCACGTCTGAGCTACTGAACTGATTAACATGAAATTTGATTATAGATTTCCAATTTAGCGTGGAAAATATTGATGGCCTATTTTCAATTTTTCAAGATTTCATTACTTCAAGATTTTAGTGTATCAAGTTTCAAATTAGGCACTTGAGGAAGACGAGTTACCTACTAGTCTATAATATAATGAAGGAACGAATTGGCTTATAAGCGGAGGAATAGGAAGTTCACGAATGACGCATCATCACGTCTGAACTACTGAACTGAATAACTCGAAATTTTGCATTTAGATTCTCAATTCATCTAGGATAATTGAAGGCCTATTCAAATTCCTTCAAGATTCCACAAGGTCAAGTTTTCAGTTTGTCAAGTTTTGAATAAGATTTTTGCGGATCACGAGTTACCTGCTGGACTATGTTGCCCACGAACATGATCTGTGAAAACAGCTGAAGAATATGTGTTCTAAATTTGAAGCTGATTGATCAAAACTCTCAAAAGTTATAGTCGAGCATACACACAGACGGACAAAGTCTCTGGCCTTGAGTCCAAAGTAAGAACTCGCTAACGCTCGTTCAAACACAATATCAAAGAACGAGAACCAATGAGTTGTAGAAACAGTTGGTTCTTAATTAATGATTTCTATATATTTTCTAAATGTATGAATTCAGGGCTACTTTCAATTTCTACTTTCTATGTTAACAATTTGTATTCTTGTTTTATTAACTTTAACTTTCATTAATTTTGAAGGGTACTATAATTATATTTTATAAAATGAAATTTGTTGGAATGACAACTCATTCACTGCTGACACAGTGTTTGGTGAGATGTGGTTATACCTATTCATAATCGAATTTTTTCATAGTTGAATACATAATATAAATATAAGAATAGAAATCCAATTATACTTTCAAATTATTCAGTTTTGATAATAGCATCATATAGCCGAAACATGTTGTGAGTTCTAAAAAGGGTACTTGGATTTCCATTTTTATTTATATTCAAAAGTAACTCTAAAGAAAAAAAATTTGACCACATAATGGTATTCTTGTGTTACCTCTTGTATTACTGATTTTCTCTCATTGAATAGACTGATGTCAAATCTAATCCAACCTAAATCACACGATCTTTTCAATCGGCTAAGAATGATGATACGAGCTTATAACAAAAACAAAGTAACAAAATTTTCCCTAATACTTGACTCATATTTATCTCAATATGACAACTTATTTCATATTATAAAACAGATTTATGTCAGATCTAATCCAACATACATCACTCAATGTTTCCAATTGCCTAAAAATGTTGATAGAAGTTCAATCAGAATACCAAAAACAGAGAAACAAAATGTCTTCATAAAAGTTTGACAACTTATTCCATTCAACTGAACAGATTGATGTCAGATCTAATCCAAAAGACACCTTTTGATGTTTTCAAATGGCTGAGAATGTTAACACAAGTCGAATCAGAATAGCAGAAACATAGAAACAAAATGTCCCTACGTATTTGAATCTTCTATCTCGATATGATAACTTACTCTATTGAGTTAGGAAGATTGATGTTACATTAAATTGAGAAACAATTGTCCTTTCATACTTGACTCATTTATCTCAATAAATTCCATTTTATTGAACATATTTTCTAATCCAACAGACATCACTCAATGTTTTTGATTAGTTGAGAATGTTGATACGTGTTAATAACAAAATCAGAGAAACAAAATGTCCCTTCATACTTGGCTCAGTTATCACAATATGACAGCTTATTCCATTTAATTAAACAGATTGATGTCAGATGTAATCTAACAGACATCACTCAACACTTTCAATTGGCTAAGAATGTAAATACAAGGGAGAATCATTTCCAGGGCAGAAAGGCTAAAGATAGAGAGACACGATCGAACTAACAAAATAACACGATGTAAGTAAGCGAGCGGAGCAATACCAGGAAGGATGAAGGGAGGTTTTAAGGGTTGGCTGGTGGTGAGTGGTAGGGTGTAGAGAATTGAAGGGTGAGGAGGTGTTGTTGAATGGTGAAGAGTTGCCCTTATCGTTGAAGCCTGGCCTTGGATCATGGCCTATATCCATTCAATGAAAACAGGCCACCCTTCTTCCGGCCTACTCTCTCACTTTCTATTTCTTCTTGCAAGATCATAACTCTCTCTTTCTCTTTCTCCTTGCATCACAATAACAATCGCGCTCTCTCTATTCGCACTTTCTATTTCTTCTTGCAAGATCATAACTCTCTCTTTCTCTTTCTCTTTCTCCTTGCATCACAATAACAATCGCGCTCTCTCTCTCACACACACACACTCTCTCTCTCACTCTCCCTCTCACTCACTCTCTCACTCACTCTCTCTTCACTGGAACGGTAGATGCGTTTGCAATAACTACCGGAATAATCTTTGCCAAGCAGCCAGTAGCATTTCAGAGGGTAATTACATGGAAGAATGATGATAATATTCATGCCCAACTTCCTCAACTTCTGACGAATGTTTGTAGGTTGGCGAGTACTTTGTTTCGAGTTGAGTTGAATCATCCAGGTATTGAATTTGATTTCCAGAATAGTTCTTATCAATCAAGTGTCATGCTTAATCAATGATCCTATAATTTTCCTATAGATAATTCATTTATTTTTATTTCAAGATAGTAGGAGTTGTGATTATCCCATAGCATGAGTTGATCAGAATTCTTACTGTTCCTCAAAGAATCATCGGAGAATTTGATTTCAGAATAGTTTTAATTAATCAAGTTTCGAGCTCAATCAATGCTCCTAGAATTTTCCTATAGATAACTAGCTTACCCGGCAATCTTCGTACCGCCAAAGTCAATGTATCATATGTCACACTTTATTTGGTGAATCATGAAATTTATCTGACAATGAATATTTATTTACATCTCAAATGTGCTTAGTCATGCAGCATTTATATCTATCAGTAAAGTGTTGAACTGAAAAAATAGATACTGGTAGGTTAAATCAGTGTTTCAAACATGAATTTAATGTTTTCATAGTTGTTGATTGTGGATAGATGGTCCAGGAAATATGCGATGTACGATGAATTACACAGAATTCCATATTCTTTCCATCTTCAATTTTAGGATGAATATAAGCTAAGCTAAATTCAAAGAAAATTTCAATTTAGTCTGACATTCTTCAGTAATCAATGATAGCAATATGAACAACTCTCTTTCATGAGTTTCACAATAATGGGGGAGTGATAATAATTATTTTATAGGTCTTCTAAGGAACGATTATCTACAGCTGGTACCAATCAACTACGGTACACTAACGTCAACTCCAAACCACCGTTTTAATACCAAAACACAATTGATCACGGGGTGACGTGTTTATTATACAGCTGGTAAATTTAGATGCTAAATTATAAGTAGCCACTCGGCCGAAAATTTCAAAACAGGTCGGTAAAATGGATTAATAAATAATTATTATTAGACCCCTTATTGAAGTTTCTGGTCAGAAACCATCCCCAATATTCACACAACATATTTCCAAAGTTTCATGCCGTTCTGTCAAGTAGTTTCGAGTGTATTGGGAACAAACAAGCAAACACACAAACTAACAAACACACAAACAGACATTCATTTTTATATATAGAGATAGAGATTCATCTATTTTTTTCATGATAATAGGAGTTGTGACTATCCCGTAGCATGACTGTGTTGATTTAAGCTCCTATTATCCTAATCATCGGATAAATTGTATTCTTCAGAAACTTCTGAGATACTACGGGAAGAATGGCATCTATAGTTGAATACCTTAAATACCTCTATCCAGTATCCAGTTTCCCAACCGTCAATATTATTTTTAATTCTCAGCTTTTGTTGTTTTTTGAGTGAAAATGGACTAAATTTTAGAAGAGCGGAATCATAATCCTATTTCGGACTTTTTAATTATCCAAATTTGGAAGAGAAATAGTACCAGGAGTATCCTTAGTACGATATTGTCCCAGTCAGTACTTTCTTGTGAAAATAAAAAAATGAAAATAAATTTGAATAGTGGTAGAAATATATATTGAATAAGAAGTTCACATTTTCATTGTATGACAGCTGTACTCCTTAGTTTTGGATTACTCAGGATATTGTAATTATTTATAAACTTGATATCAACAGGACATTTTCATGATATTTGCAAACAATTAGTGCAGAATGTAGAATCTCATACAGCATACACGTCATTGAAACGCTTTTCAAAGTATAATTTTCTCATCTGAAGTTGATTCAAACCATTCCTTTTTCAAATCTTATTGAGGTGTTCTTGTATAGAGATGTAATAGGAACATAAAACCTAGAAGTTTTTCATTTCACAGTTCTCCAGGTTCTTCGCATCAAACTCTTGTCTGTACGATAACTCCAGCAAGATTCCTCTCCAAGTTCCCAAGACATCACCGATAGTCGAAGTTCAAACTAGAGGAGAAGATAATCGAAGTCTACTTTATTGGGACACTCCAAGAGTCACCATTAAGTACCAACGGATGTTGATCATAAATACGATCATTTGATGCTCTTATAAATAAAATTCTATGTTGGAAAAAGGCTGAGCACATTTCTTGAACTGTGTCTTGACGCTGTAAATTTCTTGCTATCTCTGTCTTCCGCACCATTTGAGTAAGTTCTTTCCAGCTCGATTTCTTTGAGAAGTCTGTCTGCTCACTCACTCTCTCTCTTTTCTCTCAGTCAATCACTCTCTCTCTCTCACAAACACATGAAGCAAGGCAGAATAAACTGTTATCCCTCTCTGTCTTCCTTCCATAAAGGATGACCGAATTCACTGTCGGTCCTCTCCCACTCAAAGTCTCTCACTCTCTCTCACTCTCTCTCACTCGCTCTCATTCTCTCTCCCTCTCTCATAAAACCGTTTTCCAGCTCGTTTTCTTCGTGAAGTTTGTCTACCCTCTCTGTCTCTCTTCCATATAAGACGGCAGAAAGCACTGTCGACCCTCTTTGTCCAACCTGTTTGTACACATACTCAGTTCTTCGTTTGCTGCTAGGTCCCAGATCAGTAGAACAAACTGAAAACGCTCTCTGCGCAAAATAATATGTTATTTCAAGTCGTTAAGAAGCACTGGAGGCGAAGCACTGCTTCATAGGGAAAGCAAACAGATGTTGCAAAATCTGGAATTATTCGGAAGTATAAATTTGGAGAGGATTATAGAGAATCGCGGATGCTGTAGGGCTGTTCAGGTTGAAGAATTTAGTTGATGTACAACATTGCTTACTCACTTTTCTTTTCAGGACTACTGAAATTTTTGAAAACAATAAGATTTTCAATTATAGTGGATCAATGCTTTATTTAACCCTTAGACTACCAAATACGGTCTATGAAGCTTGTCCCGTCAAATACCAAATAGCGACATTTACCATTGGGACAATATGTCCCAATACAAAAAACACGATAAAATGGATAAAATTTAGTAAATAACTTTACAATTTCAATTCCACATGTTATTATATGGAGTTATTTACTTACTTTCAACTCAAAATGACACTGCAAATCACATTAGAACAGCTTCATTCAGCATAAAACCAGCATCTGACACATGCATGCATGAGAGCATATCTATATATATAAAAGCGAAATGGCACTCACTGACTGACTGACTGACTGACTCACTCACTCACTCACTCACTCACTCACTCACTCGCATAACCAAGAATCTACCGGACCAAAAACGTTCAAATTTGGTAGGTATGTTCAGTTGGCCCTTTAGAGGCGTACTAAGAAATCTTTTGGCAATATTTTAACTCTAAGGGTTGTTTTCAAGGGTTTAAAGTTCGTCTTTTAGCATGTATATTCTTCTTCTCCCAATCTCTTAATTATAATTGAAATTTCCATATCATATGTTACTATAGAACTTTAATCTAGATAGAGTACCTCTTCGAAACAGTTGTTAACTGGCAACTAAATTAATAATTTTGTCAGGTTGGCATTAAGTTGAGTTGACTTTGTGAGGTTGGCACCAAGTTGAAGATTTAAATGCATTTATCGCGGAAAAATTGATTGGACACTGCTTCTTCTATCCTGGGAATATTATATTACTAGCCGTCAGGCTCGCTTCGCTCGCCATATCCGTTTAGCCAGACGTTAACATATGATAAAAATGCTCAAATGAAAAATGCAGGCGAGCGAAGCGACCCTGCTGATCTCATTCTTGGACGATCCAGTCGGGGGTCTAAGAGGCGGAGCCCCCTTGATAGACGGATATGGCGAGCGAAGCGAGCCAGACGGCTAGTAACCACAATATAGCCTCAATTCACAATAATATGGCGATCAGATAACTCTAAACAGCTGATGTATTTTATAGAATAGACCCTAGACTACCGCTGGGATTCATTACTGTGTAGTTTAGATGATCTATTCACCCACTGGGATTCGATGAACTTCTGTTGGGACATATTGTTCCAGTTGTTGTCTGAGGTTGGTCATTTCTGCTGGAACATATTGTCCCGTTGATAGTCTAAGGGTTAAATACAATACAGTCAGTTACAAACACATCGATTTTTGTCGCTCGACTTTCTGTTGTCCTCATGAAATCTACCAGATTGAACTGAACTTGATTAACATTATCTGTTCAATGAAATAGAATTTATGAAGACGGCAAAATATCACTCGAACAAAAATCGATGTGTGTGTGGGGCTTCAGGGATGAGCATGTAGGCTGATAGTTTAAAGATACAGGATAAATTTAGTATAAATTTTATGTTACTTACATTTGCAGAAGCACTGTAGAGTGGTTGTTCGGAGATCGCCGCCATTTTATTCGAATTATGAAAGCCAGTTCAGGCATTTTATCCGTAACAATCACCTGAAACAATGAATTTTCACGTTAGTTCAGCCAAAAGTTGATCAGTCATTTCTTGTAACATCACAAATAGTATTTGAGATTTACATGAGATGATTTTGGGAAGTCTTAACCTGGAAGATGTTCATATTTATTATCTTTTTTGACATTTCTTGCTTCTATTTTTCATATCACGTCTGCATATTTTGTACTGTATTTTCTTGCTAACGACGTGGTTGATTGGTAGAGTGGACCTCACTGTCCAAATTTCGACACGTCAAAAAATAAAGAAGTCATTCTATTCTATTCTAAAGATAACGGATAAATTTTTAAATATTGAGACCCTGATATCTAATTCCAGCATGTAACCCGTGCTACGCGAGGGGTCTAATTAAAAATTTATAAACTGAAAACTTGACCTACTGTAATCTTGAAAAATTAAAAATAGGTCTATAACCATCCTCGGTGGAATGAGAATTTGTATGGGAAATTCCAAGTTAATCAGTTGAGTAGTTGAGACGTGATGATGCGTCATACGTGAATTTCCTATCCTGTACGTGTTTAAGCCAATTTTCTCCTTTATTATATTACTGATTGGAGATAATGCACCGAACAACAATCACTACACATCCACAGATTACCAGTTTGGTGTAAGGGTAAGCATTCCTGACCGGCAATTAGGAGGTACTGGGTTCGATTCCCGGGTTGACAAATAATTTTTGAATAGTAGCATTCATGGAATTGCCATCCAGCTGTTTACCCTGTAGTCAATATTTGCAGTATTAGAAGTCTTCGGGGTGAACTATAGCATCCAATTTGGATTTTCGTTAATAATAATAATAATCAATTATTATACACTTTAAACATTACCTAAATACCTCTACGAGGACTATACGTCTGTGATTTTATCTGCTATATGATTTGTATATGGATAAGAGCTCATGGGAATAATTCTCTAAATGTACCAGACTCGTTAAAAAAATACTCATTCGTGGGAATTAGTTACTCAAAACTGTTCCATTCATCTAAAAATGAATGATACCCATCAAACCATCATTTTTGAATAATACTCATCTGTGGGAAATCGTTACTTGAAACTGTTCCACTCATCCGAAAATAAATAATACCCATCATACCATAATTTGTGAATTATACTCATTTGTGGGGAATCGTTACTTGAAACTGTTCCATTCATCCAAAAATCATATCAACTCATTAGGGGTATTCACAATGTTGTTTTAGCCAGCTAAATTGCTATTTGATAACTCTGGATTGTGAACGCCCCATCTAAAATCATCTGCTATTAGCTAACTGCAGTAGCGATCCAAGCGGATAATTTGTCTAACTCAAAGTTCATTATGACTCAAAAGTAAGATTATAAACATATGACTGCCGTTTTAACAGAGATTGCTACAGTTAGTGAACTCAAACCTGCGCTATCTGCTATCTCGTCTGTTAATTTTTCTCTAACGTACCACTATAGCATTGAGTTAACACAGACTTAGCAAATAGCAGGATTTAGCGAATAGCTCGACTTAGCCAGCTCCAAACTCCAACATTGTGAATACCCCTTTTCTATTTCTAAGAGTAGTGTATCGGTATTAATGATTGAATGAACTACAACTTTTAAGAATAACATTCTCAAAGAACCAGACAAGCTTACTAATACAGATATTGGAGAATCCGCCTTGAAACTCTTTCATTGAGGATTAAGTGTAAGAGAAGGCCGATTGTGCCCTAACTTCGCCCTCCTAGGTACAAAATTAAGGCAGTTATTCTATTATATCCTATTTATTCATAAATCATTCCAAAAACCGTCTTTCATTCAAACCTTTCCGAAATCACATCATTCGATTCCTAAGAGTAGTGTATCAGTAGATGTTGATCACATATTCCATGTGCGGTAATCAAGTGATAGGATTGAAGTGGAAATGGGACTTGGCTGAGCCAATTATGGTCACCGTGTGTCAGATCGATGAAACCAATCACGTGACACCACCATCAGTTTCTACCACATAATCTGGCTTTATTAATGAGTATCACAGCTCAATCGCCGCCACTGTCACCGTTATACCGGCACAGTTTCATTAGGATATTCCAATTGACCTGAGCTCCACAATAACTCGCTCCATGGAAGCTAAACACATTGGATGAAAACTATCTAATATTGTCAGAGCTACTGATTTTCCAAAAAATAATCCAAAGATAATAGTTTCAATTATTTTTGAATATGAATACATTGTAACTATATGATATTGTGTAAACGACTGATTCTTCTGAAATGATTTGAGATACTAGTTTCAATTGTTACTCCATAATCAATCTATCAATCTAGTGTTGTGTTGAGAAGGATCGAGCTCAACTTTAATTGGTCAACAGATAACAGCCAATCATAGTGCTCCACCGAGCTCGAGAAGCATCCACGACTATCTGGAAAAGTGGCAATCAAAATCATCCGCACAGACATCTATTTAAATCAACAACTACACCCCAGTCGTATGCGGTAACCATGAAACACTCTCGCACACAGGCACTTGAAGCCAATTACTTATGCAATGTACACTATTCAGGCGACTTTCCCCTCATTTGCATACGCTACATCTATTTATTTGATCGCGCGCAAGTAACGAACGGTAGCTCCAAATTCAATTTGCAACTGGGTAAACGAGAGGCTTCACACTCAACGTTCCGAAGCGGAAACGATATAGACATGCGTCTATAGATCATACCCTTTCGGTGACTGTATATACGTGGGTCTATAGATATCTCAAACTGTTGAGGTGAAGATATATGAGTGAGTCTATATAGATACTTCAGACTGTTTCGAGTGACGATATATATACGTTAGTCTATAGATACTTCCGACTGTTTCAGTGACAGTCTATACGTGAGTCTATAGATATTTCAGACCGTTTCAGTGACGGTATATACCTGAGTCTATAGATATTTCAGACTGTTTTTGTGACGACATATACGTGAGTCTATATAGATATTTTCTGACCGTTCCAGTGAAGATATATACGTGGATCTATAGATATTCCAGACCGATACGAGAGAAACGTTGCCGATCCTCTGTCTTGTCAATGCCTTCTATAAACGGTAGCTGATACAGGTTTATTAATGTAATATTAACGGTTCATTACATAATTATAACGTATAATTTAGAAGATTTGCAATTCATGATGGACAAAATAACGGCATGTAGTAATGAATATGGTCTAGACATCAATGTGAAGAAGACAAAACTGATGATTATAAGCAAGAATAACATAAATGGAGATCATCTATACATCAATCAAACACCAGTGGGAAGAGTAAAGAAGTATAGCTACCTGGGAACCATAATAAATGAAGGATGGGATATTACTGAGGAAATAAAATCAAGAATAGGAAAGGCCAGATCGGCTTTCAATAGAATGGGCTCCATCTTCAAGAGCAAGAATCACTCCCTAGAAACAAACATGGAAATGCTCATATGTTATGTTTTTACAGTCCTATTATATGGTGTAGAGTCCTGGACTCTGAATGAGGCCATTAGTAAGAGACTTGTTTCATTCCAGATGTGGGCATACAGAAGGATTCTGAGGATACCATGGACTGATCGCGTAACAAACATTGAGGTTCCAAGGAGAATGGGAAAAGACATTGAGATAATCACCACCATCAAATGCAAAAAGTTTCAGTATCTGGGACATGTGATGAGAAACGACGTGAGATATTCTCTATTACAGGTGATTCTCCAAGGAAAGATTTTTGGAAAGAGGGGCCCAGGTAGAAGAAGAATTTCTTGGCTAAACAACATCCGATCCTGGTGTGAAAAAATCTCCATAGAAATATTTCGTATTGCCGTGGATAAAGTGAAAATCGTCATGTTGATCGCCCACGTTCGTAGCGGACAGGCACAATATTAAAAAAAAATTAGAACGGTTCATTCTCGTTTAAAATAATTAATAATTTTTCGTTAAGGAAGAGATTAAATTTTTCAATAACTTCATAATGAATTCTCATGATTAGGATGGGATATTTTGTAAATTAATTATCAATTCTACATTGTTAAAATACGATCTGGCAACAGAGCACAGCGAGAAAGAGATAGCGCTATCCGCTTTCTTATATGGGAGACAAAGATAGCAATACCATTGCTAATCAATCACTGACATTATAACGAGGACCTCACTATAAAAGAGAGGCATTTGTGAGTAAATTAGAATATCAATGACTGGTATGCTGGTGAACTTGTTATGATATTATAACAAGTTCACCAGCATACCTGTCATTGATATTCTAATTTACTAGTAGTTCTGTGAACAGTGGACCTCGCGCTCAGTGAGTTACATTGACCTGTTGTTATGTTTTCTCAAAAATTAATAAATGATTCATCAATCAAAAATGTCTAGAAAAACTCCCAAATAAACATAGAGCTTTCTGTCCTATATCGTACCGTGACGTGTCGTCCCGGAATGTGAGTGTGAGCGCTGTTATCATGTCTGGCTGCAACTGTCTACAACGTTGATGGAAAGATACAATTTTCAAGATGTTCGATGTTTCTGAACGGGTAGTATTATAGTCAACTGTCTACTAACGTTAATGGAAAGATACATTTTCAAGATGTTCGATGTTTTTGAACGGTTAGTATTATAGTCCACTAGACAGCTGATTTATGCTGAATAATTCTATAGTCTGATTTTACGGTAATATTGGCGTATGAAGGAGGCTCCTTTATCCTTTTATATTATCCTTGGAATGCAAAATTTCCAAAAACCTTGTATATACGTCGACGCGCAATTTAAAAAGGAACATACCAGTCAAATTTCATGGAAATCTATTACCGCGTTTCGCCGTAAATGCGCAACATAAAAACATTTGAACATTCAAACATTTAAACATTAAGAGAAATGCCGAACCGTCGACTTGAATCTCAAACCTCACTCCGCTTGGTCAATTAATATGTACTCGATGACATGAAATGCTCTTGAAAGGAAGATTATTAAGAATCATTGAGAAATATTTTTCCTTGAGGAATTTCAATTAACAATGATGAACAGTTTATATTACATCAGATATACAGGTATAAGCTACCCTCCATAGAAGGCAGTGGTAAGGCAGAGATTTGGCAACGCTCTTCTCATATCGTTCTCCACTGCCATCAAAACGTGGATCTCAGTATAGAAGTTCTTATGTCCTTTTTCTGTTCTCACTTGAATCAATTCGTTGAACATAATATGTCTGTGGCACATTCCATTCACCAATACTTGACTGAAACGCATTTAAACATGGCCAACCAATAATAGCGGCATATGTATTGCCGTAGCAAAGAGAAGAGGCTATTGCCATCAAGTCGTACTGGAGAGATATGAAGCTAGAGAGACGACCTCAATAACAGAAAATCAACTCGTCAGTTCGAAAATAGCAGGTTTCAGCCGTATATTGCAGCTTGACACAATGCAGTTTCCAATGACAAGACAGCTTTAAACATTCATGCCGTCTTGTCCAAACTGCGCATGCGCTCTAATGCTGCTATCGTGTGCTAGATCCGGAAATAGATCGATAGCTGGAAAAAATTGTTGAATATTTGATTGAAGGCCGTCACATTGACAACTCATGCTATTGGCTCTACAATCGTCCTCCAAACTTACATTGCTTGCATGATTGGCTCGGCTCGGACATGTGTGTTCACACATGTTCGACAGACAAGCTGTGACATCGGCTGTACCAAAATATAATTTCTTCAATGCTCTTTATCTATTATTTTTTCAAAAAACTTAAAACAACCGAAAAACTTTGAGTTTCATTTGATTGTTGTAACACGGCAAAATGCTTCCAACAAACTTTTTTGAGGTTAGGCTTTTGAAGATTAGGCTCACGTAATTGAGGTTGGATTATTTTTGTATCATTAAAACTTGTAATTTTCCACTGGTTTATTTGGTGTAATTTGAAATTTATTCTATGTTAGAAGCAGCTGTCAAACATATCTGTTTCTTGTTCGAAGAAGAAAAGACAGGAGAGGAAGCAGAGCAACAAGAAGTAAGGAGAAGAAGGAGAAGAAGGAGAAGAAGGAGAAGAAGGAGAAGAAGAAGGAGAAGAAGAAGAGAAGAAGAAGAAGAAGGAGAAGAAGAAGAAGAAGAAGGAGAAGAAGAAGAAGAAGAAGAAGAAGAAGGAGAAGAAGAAGAAGAAAAGAAGAAGAAGAAGAAGAAGAAAAGAAGAAGAAGAAAAAGAAGAAGAAGAAGAAGAAGGAGAAGAAGGAGAAGAAGAAGGAGAAGAAGAAGAAGAAGAAGAAGAAGAAGAAGAAGAAAAAGAAGAAGAAGAAGAAGAAGAAGAAGAAGAAGAAGAAAAGAAGAAGAAGAAGAAGATATTGAAGTTTTCCTATTTTTATACGACGTGAATCAGCAAATGGAGCTTGCCTGAATGAAAGCATACAAATAATTGCTCTGAAAGTGGCTGGAGGTTGTGGAAAGGATCTGTTAAGCAGGTTGCCTATCCTACTCCTGCAACAGATTCGGTGTATCACCATTAGAATATTTACCGGATTAGAATACTCCGGACTCAATTCGCTCTCTTCGTCTGGATTCCCAATAACATTGACTTTATACAGTGAGAATGTGATTACTATAATTTCTTATGTTATCATTTTTATTCACGCAGCTGAGCTGATGGAGAATAACCAAATAATACAGACATATTGTAAGAATTTTAGTTCCACTGTTCACTGTCACTGTTATGTGCGAATCAAGCTTTATCCTTCTCCCTTTACCTCTTGTCTATTATTCTACAAAGCAAATAGCACTATTCTTTCCAAGCTCAGCAACGTTGCCGAATCGTTTTTTAGACAAGATATCCATTCACAATTATTATGGAAATTGATCATTTAGTCATTGAAATACTGTATATATTTCCTTCACGAATAAATATAATTGAAATTGAAATTGAAATTTATTTACAACACTGACATATTTTACAAATATTTCCACAATGCAATCATTATAAAGAAACAGTATCATGATGGAAAAAAGGAAAGAACTTCAGTGGCTTAACAGCTGTGATTATAATATGAACGAGACAGTCACTTGATTTTGGTAACTAAAAAAAAAGTCTTTTTGCAATTTCACACAAACAGAATTAGAGCAATAGTAGAAAACAAAAAAGAAATAATAATAAAACCTGAAAAAGAAACAAATAAAATATAATTTCCTGAAGTACCTAAACATCTATACAATAAATATATTACATAAGAAGAATAAATAAAAAATGAATAAATAAATAAACCTCTGTCACCAGTCAAATTTTTAACAATTGAGTCCAAAACCAGTCAAATTGAGCATCAGTAAAGTAACAGATAAAGGCGGAAGTTAAATTTAGTACAAAATTGTTCAAAATACTACAAGGAAATACTGAGGGAGAAATACTATTAATTCAATAAAACCGATTTACGCGGGAAAAAAATGAAGAAAGTCATATAATTATAATAATAATTGATCATTTGCAATCAGATAAAAAGTGAGTCTATATTTTTATCGGATAGACCGGTATCAGCTGCCAATATCAACGAGGCAGAGCAGTGACAAAGTAAAACGTTAATATTATATCAAATAGACCGGTACCAGCTATCCTCTATAGAAGGCAGTGGCTAGGCAGAGAATCGGCAGAGAGATTGAATCATTGATTGAGTGAACTGGATCCATCATTAGCAACTCAACTACTAAGTACAGTATTGTTGACTCCATTCAGACAGAAAGAAAAACAAATCAAGTTGGAACGAGTATTCAATCAATACGCATTCCCATTCAAATTGCTCTTGTCGTGTTTGACGGTGATTCGTAATAAAGAATCAATTTAGAACAGTCAATATCGAGCACATCGATAACTGACGAGTAACAGAACAAACAATTCATCAATAGCTTTGCTGTAGTGTAATTATCCAGCATGTCACGGTCAGATTCCAGTTGGAATGCGTTCTCATGTTCGAAAAAACAACATGACAATTTAATATGAAGAGATAAACTCGTTTGAGAGCGGGATCTGTAGGAGTTAACTGAATGACAACTATACTCTTAATATAAACATCGTTACCACTCATTCTCATTTGTTTATTTCATTCTATCAGCTGTATTTCTATGCTTTTTCTCACTACATTTTCGTTTATCTCTCTTTTCATCAACTATAGTCGGCAGGGGCCGACTGCGCCCTAACTTCGCCCTCCTATGTATAAAATAAAGGCAGTCATTCTATTCTATTCTATCAGGCTTATATATCTTTCACATTTCTCGATCTCTCTATCTTTGCTCACTTTTCCTCCCATCTCTTCTCTCATTTTCTCTCACTTTTCATTCCTCACATCTATATTCTCTCCCTTTCATACCTCTTTTTATCTCATTACACCGGACGTGTGTTGATGAAAAGGATTTTGTTCAATATTAATCTTCTCCTAGTTACTTGTACACTTGTTCACTTGTACACACTTATTTCCACTTTATTTTATTGTAATTTTATGACTGGACAAATGTATTTCTATTATAATTAGTATCATATTTTTCATTGTATTGTTTCCAATTTCCATGTTCTATGTGGTTTCTTGTAAAGTGTGAAGTTTTTAGCTTAAAAATTTCTAGTTTCATTCAAGATTTAGACTTTTTGAATAATAATTATTAAGTTACTGTTTTAGATTTTTCGATTCTAGACTCTAATAGTATCTATTTGATTCAAAATTTGCTCGTTTATCTGAGCGTTTATTTGAAGAGCGTAAATTGTATTTTGAAAAGTGAGAGTGACATAACCAACTTTTTGATTTGGACTATATAGTATAAATTGGAAATGGGACAGTTTCGGGCATGAGCCTGTTGTGCCTTTCCTCATGTTAAGTATGTGTACACAATGTGATAAATAAATAAAATAAATAAAATAAAATAAATAAAATGTGCTCAAAAAATAAATAAAAAAAACATTCTAATTCAATCTTATTCTTATTCTCACTTTTTGAAACACGTTCTACATCACGTTATGTAGCTTATTTATTCATTTATTCATTTATAATACAAATGATACTAATGCAATAACATTATAGTAGATAAAATAATAAGGTAGTCCTTGTGCTATTTTTCTTCCAAATTTATAGGCGACAAAGTCCAAGATAAGGTCAGAATTTCACATGTGCAATTTTTATAAAATTTTAGTCCAAAATAAACATGGAAACTATAAATTCTGAATTTAGATGACTTGAATTAATAAATCAATAAGTAATATTCCACTCAATTACCACTTGAAACTGATAATATCGAGTTATTTAAAAAAAAATTGGAACCATTGAAAAAACACAACCTAAAGTTACATTACAATATTAAAATATTCACCTTTTTTGGCAGGGCTACTCTTAATTAGTAAGAAATAAAAATAATAAATCAAAGTACCTTTTTGATTTACTTACTTGAAAATAACATCAATGTTGGAGCATGTTGTGAGTGAAATTATCATTTATCAGTGATAATGAGTGTATAAGCCAGAATATATTTCAACTCACACAAAAAAAGCCAATCTGATATAATCTTCCATTCAATTTCACAACTTGATTCATTCGATTCCACATTTTGATTAATGTGATATCATGACCCTATATTTATACTACCTATATACAGGTATATAGGAAGTCCTGGTGATATCAGTACTGGGAAGAGTAGTTCAAATCCAGCCACCAAATCACTTATCCCTGAGGAATAGAGAATATTTTTATGTGATATCCTTCTTCTTATGGAAATCCAGTTCATCTCATTACTGATTGATATGAATTATTCGTTTAATCAATTTTAAGTGAAGTTACTGATCATTGAATCATTTCAAAATAACTATTCCTTGATCGATTGAACTATTAATAACCCAGAACTAAGCTGGAGTCAATCAATTTTATTCATGAAATCCCACCTCATTTTTTGTACTTTTATTCAATTAGTTTTTTATAAATCTAGTTGATCTCATTACTTATCAATACTGCAAAAAAAACGTTTATTCGATTGATTTAACTTTATCAATATCCCAGAATTGAGCTGAAGTCAATTAGTTTATGGAATCCCTCCTCAAATTCTCAGGCTATTATTCTAATAGATCCTAGATACTAAATCCTAAAGATTGGTTTCTCATAAATCCAGTAGATCTCATTACTTAATTATACCGCAAAAAAACGTTTATTCAATTGATTTGACTATATCAATATCCCAGAACTAAGCTATAGTCAATTAGTTTATGGAATCCCATCTCAAATTTTTAGGCTATTATTCTAATAAAACCTAGATCCTAAATCCTGAAGATTGGCTCCTTATTAATCGAGTAGATCTCATCACTGATTGATATTACAGGAAAACTATCAATATTGATTTGACTATATCAATAACCCAGAACTAAGCTATAGTCAATTGGTTCATGGAATTTCTCCTCAAATTCCAGGATATTATTCTAATAAATCCTAGATACCAGATCCTGAAGATTGATTTCTTATTAATTCAGTAAATCTCATCACCGATTAATACTGCAAAAAGAACTATTCCTCAATCTATTTAACAATATCAATAACCCAGAACTAAGCTATAGTCAATTGCTTCATGGAATTTCTTCTCAAATTTCCAGGATATTATTCTAATAAATCCTAGATCCTAAATCCTGGAGATTGGTTTCTTATTAATCCAGTAAATCTCATCACCGATTAATACTGCAGGAAGAAATATTCCTAAATCTATTTAACAATATCAATAACCCAGAACTAAGCTATAGTCAATCGCTTCATGGAATTTCTTCTCAAATTTCCAGGATATTATTCTAATAATCCTAGATCCTAAATCCTGGAGATTGGTTTCTTATTAATCCAGTAAATCTCATCACCGATTAATACTGCAGGAAGAAATATTCCTAAATCTATTTAACAATATCAATAACCCAGAACTAAGCTATAGTCAATCGCTTCATGGAATTTCTTCTCAAATTTCCAGGATATTATTCTAATAAATCCTAGATCCTAAATCCTGGAGATTGGTTTCTTATTAATCCAGTAAATCTCATCACCGATTAATACTGCAGGAAGAATATTCCTAAATCTATTTAACAATATCAATAACCCAGAACTAAGCTATAGTCAATCGCTTCATGGAATTTCTTCTCAAATTTCCAGGATATTATTCTAATAAATCCTAGATCCTAAATCCTGGAGATTGGTTTCTTATTAATCCAGTAAATCTCATCACCGATTAATACTGCAGGAAGAAATATTCCTAAATCTATTTAACAATATCAATAACCCAGAACTAAGCTATAGTCAATTGCTTCGTGAAATTTCTTCTCAAATTTCCAGGATATTATTCTAATAAATCCTAGATCCTAAATCCTGGTAATTGGTTTCTTATTAATTCAGTAAATCTCATCACCGATTAATACTGCAGGAAGAAATATTCCTCAATCTATTTAACAATATCAATAACCCAGAACTAAGCTATGGTCAATCAGTTTATGGAATGCCTTCTCAAATTTTCAGGATATTATTCTAATAAATCCTAGATCCTAAATCCTGAAGATTGGTTTCTTATTAATCCAGTAAATCTCATCACCGATTAATACTGCGGGAAGAACTACTCCTCAATTGATTAAACAATATCAATAACCGTTCTGGGTTTGTCAAAGCTATAGTCAATTAGTTTATGGAATCGCATCTCAAATTTTCAATTTAGACTATTATTTCTTTGTGGAATCCAAGAGCTCTGGGATTTTGTAGCTCTGAGAGTGTATTGCTCTCCAGCATTTCTTCTCTGACTTGGAGTCCCTCACGCTTTTACGCTAACGAAGAAATCCCAGGAAAACTCCCGCCGGATATAGTCCATTGGGACATAAGGTCTGAGTGTGTACTCGCATAAATAGTGAAGTTTTGCTGCTGCGAATGTTTGTAACGACTCCTACGGTTGGCCAACACTCCATTGCCGAGTGAGAAGAAACTCTTGTAAAGTCGCAGAAAGCATCTTTGTATCTGTGCCGAGCAAATAACTCGCGAAGAATTAGAGTAATAAACATTTAGCTTTCAACCTACTCGGCAATCTTTGAGCTTCACTTTGCTTTTAGAATTAGAGAGGTTGATTTTGAAGAGAGCTTTGTTATGTTGCAACATTTTGATGTCAGGTTTCATCTTCTTGGCTCAAGGATTGTGGTTTCACCTGCTTTCACCCATGATCACTATTTAAGTGAAGTATTTTCATCAAGATTATTATTTCCCACAAAATTATTATTGAATCACAATAAAAAAAATATATTTCTAATGACTCAATAATCGATTTCATAGTTCAGATAAAATATATTGTTAGTTAATCATATTTCTACAACGTTGAAAAACGAAACACGAACATTACGATTTGACTGCAAACCAAAAAAAAAACTTAAAATAATAATCTAAAAATAAAAATAAGAATCCCGAGCTCGGAAGCCAGAGCTAAGTGTTCAAGTGAAGTATTTTACATCAAGATTATTATTTTTAGTTTTTTTTTTGTTTGCAGTCAAATCGTAATGTTCGTGTTTCGTTTTTCAACGATGTAGAAATATGATTAGTTAACAATATATTTTATCTGAACTATGAAATCGATTATTGAGTCATTAGAAATATATTTCCATGACGAATATAATATGATTGATCATTTTTGACAAGAATGAACAGTTAATATTAATTACATAAATCAAATCAAATTGGTTTTTATCATCATGATTTCAGGGTACAAATATTCATATTATACAACAACGTTACATCTTCTGCAACCAAACAATCATAAATAAAACTTACAGTTGAACTAAAAAATCAATCATTATAACTAATAGTTGCTATTATATCGTAGCTCCAGAAAATACAACATTGTATTCTGAAGAGCTTCATGAAAACTCTCCACAAAGGCAAAGCCTGTGTGTGGAAAGATACTCCGGTATCAGTAATCTTCTATAGAATGCAATGGCAAGGCAGATAATCGAAAACGCTGTTCTAATATATTTCTCCACTACCATTATAACGTGGACCTCACTATGAGACGACTGTCTCATAATTTGAAAACCGAATATACATTATGATAGTTTTGAATAATATTGTTAATAATAAATGGAATGAAATAAAGAATTTTGACTGTACTATTCATCCACGGACATTATCAGGGTAAGAAAACTTGAATAACGGAGTCATAGATATTGAAACTGTTAGTTCTTGAATCTTCAACTCTAACTTCATGAATAATCAATCCATCATGAATGAGCCATGTACTTCATGTAATTAATGTACATCATCTACTCCATGTACTTTATGTATTTGTAAATAATATATGAATAGAAATAAAAAACTGAGTACCGTACCCTTTTCAGAATTATCCAGTCACGACATGTTTTGGCTATATAATGCCATTATCAAGTAGCCCTTAAGAGAAAAAAATACAATTCAATACTTGATATACTCAATTTTCTTTATATAATATAATGACATTATCAAGTAGCCCTTAAGAGAAAAAAATACAAATTAATATACTTGATATACTCAATTTTCTTTATATAATATAATATACGCAATTCACTTGATATACTCAATTCACATCATTTACTTATTTCGAGTACTTAATGTCTGACTCTGCTACAGTTGGATATTGAAGTGAACGAGAAAGTCAGAGAAAACATCTCTGAATAAACGATTGAATTTTGATGAGAATCGGAATGTCTGGAAAGAGGTCACTGCAAGAAATCATGGAGGCCCATCATCACAGCGGGTGTCATCAATAAAGTCATCAATAATGGACAATCATTTCCTCCTCTCAGCAGTCAATCATGTATTTATAGAGCAGTGGATTGATATAATACTAAATGCTCCGAGCTCAATCTAACCGTCTTTATCGCTAAATGTAATCGTGCTTTTCCCAAATCCTCCGGTATTTTTAGAGTAGTCGATCGCCCTAAAATAGAACTAGGAACTAGTCTTACAAGTTCAACCCTCCATAACCGATCACCGGATTTTGTTTCAGCTTGTAATAATTGCTACTGGGTCGACCAGCTAAACTGCTTTTTAATTGCTCCCATATTCTCAATATGGATTTCCAAGTTTATACCATGATAATTCAGTATCTGAAACTGATAGCTCTGGGAGATATGTCAACATTTCAGTTCACTTCATTCCATTTCAGTTCATTTCTGTGCTGAGCTCTTTATTTTCAGTGTCCGAGCTATAGTGAGGTCCACGTTATAATGGCAGTGGAGAAAAATAGGAGAACAACGTTGCCGATCCTCTGTCTTGTCAATGTTTTCTGTAGACGGTACCTGTTACAGGTTCATTGATGTAATAAAATTAACTGTTCATTCTCGTTTAAAATAATCAATTATATTTTATTAAGCGATAAATTATATTTTCAATAATTTCAAAATGTATTTACATATTTAAGATGAAATATTTTGTTAATTAATTATTATTAATTCTACATTATTAAAAGACCATCTGGAAACAGAACAAAGCGAGAAAGAGATAGCGCTATCCGCTTTGTTCAATAAGAGACAAGGATAGCAATACCATCACTAATCAAACACTGCCATTATGACCTCACTATAGACAAAGACAATTCCAATAATTATGGTCATGAGAACAGTAAGATATCCATATTGAATGAAATCGAATTAATATTGTGAATACCACTGATTCATCGAAACTCAGTTACAATGTTTTTTCTCTCAATTCCTCTTTGTTCAACGATTGAAATCTACTGTTATGAACTGAGGATAGACACTCTCGAGTATTCCAAATATGGTCATGAGGACAGTATAGTATCCATATTGAATAAAATCTAATTTATATTGTCTCACTGATTTATCAAAACTCAGTTACAGAGTTCCTCTTCATATCTCGTTGTTCATCGGCTTTCATAGTCATATTTGGAATAATAAGGCGTGTCCAGTCACGGCCAATGACAGGAGAGCTCAACGTTCATTGGTCGAAAGCTAACGGCCAATCGTGGGGCTCCACTCACATCTTCATATTCTGCTCTACAAAGTTCAAGCTTTCAGTTTACTAGAGATTGAAAATAGTGTAACAACCGAAACCAAAATCTCGAATTGTATCAATTTACTAGTGGTTTTGACGTATCAAATCGTTCTCATCCAATGTTGATATCTACTACAATATCAGCTTCACAACACTGGAAGAATGTCTTATTTATAACTAGCAGGAATCCCGTGCTTCGAAAGGATCTAATTGAAGACTTCATAAACTAGAATCTTGAAGACTTGAAAATAGGCATATAACCATCTTTGAAAATTAAGAATCAATATGCAAAATTTCAAGTCAATCTGTCAAGTAGTTCAGACGTGACGATGTAATTCGTGGATGTTCAATACCATACGTGTATAAGCCGATTCTTTTTTCCGAAAAAAATTAACGTACTCCAATTTCTAAATCTCTATACGTTTCAAGGTCCCCTGAGTCCGAAAAAGTGGTTTTTGTGTATTGGTCTGTATGTGTGTGTGTGTGTGTGTATGAGTGTATGTGCGTCTGTGTACACGATATCTCATCTCCCAGTAAACGGAATGACTTGAAATTTGGAACGTAAGGTTCTTACACTATAACGATCCGACACGAACAATTTCGATCAAATGCAATCTAAGATGGCGGCGAAAATGTTGTCAAAAACAGGTTTTTTTTTATTTTCTCGAAAAGGGCTCCAACGATTTTGATCAAATTCATACCTGGAACAGTCATTGATAAGCTCTATCAACTGCAACACGTCCTACATCTGTAAAAATTTCAGGAGCTTTGCCCCATCTATGCAAAGTTTGATTTTAGATTCTCGATTATCAGCCTTCATATACAATTTAAACAAAAAAATTCAAGTGAAAAAGATTAAGCATGAAAATCTCTACAATTAATGTCCAGTAACATTTCCACCCAGAATTGAAAATAAGCTTGAAATCAGAGAAAATGTGATTATTAAATTGCAAACTGTTGGCAACTGTTGGTTCTATTAAATCATTCACTACGAAGAAATAGCAGACCTCGTGTGTTTCCAGCGTTATTGACCTATCACCAGCTGTCTCATATGTTCGAATAGTAGACTTGAGATGCGCGAGTACACTAGCGTCAGGTGATCAATTTTCATAACGGCAAGGAAAGTTGTGTGAGTGCGCCACAACAGATTTTTAAAACAGGTACTTGTGATGAGAATACTGCGTGAGGTCTACTGTTCACAGAACTACTAGTGTAATAATAGAAGTCATTCCTTACTTTTATAGCCTCTACCTCTCTATTACATGGGAAACCATAGTTGGCTAGGTATTTTTCCTCCTTTCTTTCTTTTAAGCACACATCACCTTGAAGTCTGTTTTTGTATTCTGTTTCTGTTTAAATTTATTTATGATTGTCATTTTTTCATCTTGATTCCTTTTATGTATATTGTTTTGAATTGTACCAAATTATTGATTGATTGATTTGATTTGAAGTAGATCATCGGAAGAACAGAGACCGAAATATACTCAGATACCCTCTCTCTCCTATCAGTATACCATAACAGAAATATTGTTAAACAGGAATTGAGAATTCAATATCCATCTGAGCTTTCATAATATAATAGAGCAAATAATACGGGTCGGCCTGATGAGTTTATAAATTGATAAATAACACGCTCAATGGATATTGATATCACTCATCAGTGTAGTCTGATGTGTATCGGATGGCTTTATTTGACTTCACCTCGCTAATAAAGGCTGGTAACCAATATTTCGAGCGCAATTCCCTGAAACAGGGTTGCAATAATTAGCATTGTTGTAATAGGATCAGCGTGGGCCCGCCCGATACCTAGAATAACAATGGAATATAATGGTGAAATATTTTGTTGGGATGAAATCGCGCCGAGCAAATATAACAGAACGTCCGGCCTTTGAATGTGTCAGTAGCATTTTCCAGTAGAATTTTCCTCGTAGAATTTTCCAGTAGCGTTTTCCCGGGAGGAAAAAGAGGGTTTTCGATGAGAGCAGGCCGAATGCAGATCAACATCTCTGCTATCGAAAAGAGGCTGACAGGGGTTTTACTCTTCGGGCAGATATCATTGTTTGTCAACGGATTCCATGTCAAATTGATAATTGACGGACGTTCCATGCTACCGACAGACATGTGTGTTATTGTGTGACGTATGTGATATGCATATCTGACGTATATGATTTGTGTGTGATTGTATGACGTCAGTTTGTGATTGTGTCACGTATGTGTGATTGTGTGAAGTAAATTTTTGTTCATGTGACGTGAATTTGTGATTGTATGACGTAAATTTGTGTTTGTGTGACTAAGTTTGTGATTGTGTGACGTAAATATGTGTTTGTGTAACTTAGTTTGTGATTGTGTGACGTAAATTTGTGTTTGTGTGACGTGAATTTGTGATCGTGTTACTTCAGTTTGTGTTTGTGACTGAGTCTCGTTCTGTATCTAATTACTTTTCAACAATAATTCTTGACATTGATAAAATCATGAGATCAGGAAAGTGTCAATCATTTTATTTGCCGAACTTCCACTGTACTCATTTAGGGTTACTGGTATTATTAGAACACAAAAAAGGTATCAAAGTGATGAAGTTATGGATTTTGATAAAATGAGAGGAAAGGGTATTTCGTTGCGTATCTTTTGTTGCGTTTCTAACTTTCACTGATACGTTAACCGTCGGTCCCGGCTGCCTAAAAAGCGGTCGTTAGGTCATGTGAGATGCCCTGAATTTCAGTTGCGACCTGAAAACTCTGACACTAGACCTGAGCCAGCCAGGTTACACGATATTATTATTATTACAGATAAAGTAGCAACAACATGTAGCGTCAATATTGTAATTCCCCTACATCCTCTCATATTATATAGAATTTGCCTAATGATCAATATCATGATCTGATTGAATGAATGGATTTGGTTCATGTATTTTTTGAAGTATTTTTACAAACTCATAAATCACATTCTCGAACAATAATGAGACTCAAAAACTTCTACAATATAATATTATGTTGACAGCAAACATTTGATTATGCGTTGAAATCTAATGTTCATCAGCTAAACTATAAATTATCATTCAGTTCTCAAAGATGGATCTGAGCAATGATAACCTAGTATTCCAGGTTCATTGGATCGAGTGACACATCTCATACGAAAATAATAAAATTTGAAGAATAGAAAAACACATGTCAGCCCATGAATTCTGCTATTCCAGGATACCAGTATCTGTATGTGACCGGATCTCGAAAACGGCTCTAACGATTCTCACAGAATTTGGAATAAATTGGGTTTATGATATGAAGATTCGATTGCACTAGGTCTCCCTAGGTCAACCCTTGAATAACTCGCTGAAGAACATTGGAAGGATGAATACGTCCTTGGAAAAACAGCGTCAATGGACGTGAGTGAGCGAGTACATGTGAGGGATATTCCTCAGCTGATCTCACGAGAAGAGAAATTATTCAGCAAAAAAAAACTTATTTTTGTTAATTTCTCTTTTTTTAGAGAACATGTTCACTTCAGGAAGTCCAAAATAGTGACTAGATGCTGTACTAGAGTAGAATAGTACATAGAATATTAACAAATACTGTAGCAAACATAGTATATCATTCTAAATCGAATTCATAGTATATCTATTTGTAATTGATGATGTGTTTTTTTTTAAGTGTGAATAAATTGTTATTTTGATGAGTGATAGTAGCTCAACCTCAAGTAGTATAAATTTGAAAAGGGACAGTTTTGGGCATAAGCCTGTTGTGCCTCCTCATATAGCTGTAAAAAAATAATTGTACGTCTGAGAAAATGAATAAATAAATATAAACTATGAATTCAATCTTTCGTTACAAATTTTCTATGCTTTTACACTCCAGAGCGAAGTCCCCCGACATTTTGAATAAACGTTCAATTCACAGATTACCTCTCACAGAGAACAATTTTTGGTATTTATAACAATCTATAACTTCTTTTTTTTTTTTTTTTTTAATCACATTACTATTGCTATCTAGTCTTGAGACTAATGAGCAAATTTTATCAAACCTAATTTACTAATTCATATAACTTCTAACTATAAAAAGTATAGCCAAGTCTCTGAAACCCCCACAAAAATGATATTTAATTCACACATGTACAAGATCAAAGCAATGCTTGGGAGAGAAACAACAGAATTAATCCAAAACTATTTCTCCTCCGAACTTAGATAGTTGATGAACAGATCTGAATAAGGTTATGGTACCAATTCTTATAATATTTCACAAAATTCCAATCAATATTAATGGAATGCAACAATGATGGAACAGAAGGTATTCTCGAATTGGATTGAATTCTAGAGACAACTGAAGGGAGCGGAGCCTATATCATTGTCCAATTACATTTTCAGTGAATTGCCATCGCTATCGGTCATTGGCCAAACAATAGCTCCTTGAGAGAGATGGAATACCTGCGACAACTTCTCAGTCATCTATTAACGTTTCTTGAGCGCTTCTGTGCACAATGACTAATTAATAGGAGCGAAATATCGCGTCTCACTCCAAATCAAAGCGGGAGCGACAAGGATGGAGAGACGCTTTTCTAATTATCACTGCACAATGGGGGAATGATACCGTTCACTGGTGGTAAGATAGCATAACAGTTTCCTATCAATTAACAGCCATTCATGAAGATGAGAGGGAGATGATCATTGAGAAAGAAGCCAATCATTCATCTTGTAAAAATAGATTGGTAGAATATTGAACAATCAATAATTAATCTGTATTTGAACTATTTTTGACAGCAGTACAGAGCAACAGTACAGCTTGTTTAGATGACAATAATTATTCATTTCCATCTATAAATATAATTTTAGTGCGCAATCTTAAGGTGCGTACAGTTATACGCGCCGCGAACATGAGCAATTCACTTTTAATCAGCTGTATTTTTACAGAAACGGTATGATACAGATATAAAAAGCTTGGCATCAGCTGATTAAAAGTGGATTGCTCATGTTCGCGGCGCGTAAATCTGTACACAGCTTAATACAGCATCCAACTACTGTCTCTTCAAACCTTTTTCATGAATATATCTAACCATCTTGTGTTATTTACAACAATAAAATTATAATTGAACGAGCGTCAGCGAGTTCTCACTTTTGACTTACTAAAGTGAGTTCTCATGAAGGTCAAAGTCGTTGTCCGTGTTTTTGTATGTTCCACAATAACTTTAGAGAGAATTGATCAATCAGCCTCAAATTTTGAACACGTATTCTTCGAACCTTCTTACAGGTCAAGTTTGTTGGACAACAAAATTAACTCACTACTTCGTCCTTTTTCAGGACATAATATTGAAAGCTGAGATTAATTGCATGTAATTACAACAGTATTTCCATTCATTCAGTCATAACATTTCAGTTGGTCAATTTGCAACATAGTATACATCTTCTGCAACATCAATTTTTTTACAAGATGTGCAACATCAACAAACTTAAACGATTTGAATTATCAACGTGTGGTTTTCGCCATTCATTTGCTAGTGGAACTCGGCATCGAAATCATGTATCACATGACCACTATCTCTTAAAAATAAAAATGAATTTGGATTGAGATGAGGGACAAAAATGCAGCGACAGAGTAATTTTTCATTTCAAATGTATAGGATCCCCAATAAAACCTAAAATTATTCTCGTGAAAGAAATATTTTGCTGTTCCATAACAGTAGACATTTTTTCAAATATTACAATTCTACAGTTTATTGAGCAAGTTCTCCAACCCAGGGGGTCACTAGTACTATGTTTAATACAAAGATACTGTGTTTTTTAAAGGATTTCCAAATACGTTTCCACTATGAATTATCACTATGTCGTTCGATTTTACTATCGACTTCAGACTAGATTACTAATGATTCTTTAATACTGGAGAACTACAATGATTACAGAAAAACTAGTTCATCGAAGATATCTAGCTACTCTACAAGTTATGTTCGAGAATAATTATTATTAAACGAAAACTCAAATTAAATGTTGTAAATCACCCCGAAGAGTTCTACTACTGCAAACATTAACAACAGGGTAAACAGGTAGATGAAAATTCGAAGATCGCTACTATTCAAAAAACATTTGTCAGTCCAGGAATCGAAGCCGGTATCTCCTAATTGCCGTTTAGAGTTCATGACTGAGAATTTGAATATGAACTCTGCAGCTTTAGTCACACTGACCAAAAGATGATTGGTGTTATGAATGAAAGTGTTCGTCATGATATTGTCATAATCACTAATTTATTTAAACAATTTCAGATACAAATGCCGGTTGCTACACCATTATCAATCTCTTGTAGACTGGAAGCTTGAACTTTGAGCAGCGGAGTGAATTGTAATCGTGAAGCCTTACGATTGGCAATCAGCTGTTGACCAATGGCGTTTGAGCTCTACTGTGATTGGCTGAAACTAGACACTTTCTAGTATTCCAAATATGGCAATGGGTACCGCTGAACAACACAAATCAGGAGAAAGTTTGTAGCTCACAAAAAAACGTATAAGCCTGGTTTTCACTAGTAGAGTTGGTGGTCGAGTAACTGGCATACTAACTCCACTCTACTTACTTGGTCGAGTAACTGTTTTCATTACGATTGAGAATAGTAGGTGAAGTGTGTTGTCTAGTGAACAATCCAACTTTAAAATGTCAATACTTTTCAATAAACTAACACTAAACACTACTTATTAATAAACACTACTTTTTAATAAATTGATACTTTTTAATGAATAGTAATACTTCTCAAACTGGATAGCCTACGGCACGACTCTACTCTACTAGCTCGAGTCTGTTTTCATTAGCACAGTAGAGGTAGAGTAGAGTGAGAAGCGGTGGTGAGGGAAGGCAAGTGGTAGAGTACTATCCCACTCTACTTGACTAAATCTAGTACTCTACCGTGACTCTACACTACCATGAACGTTTCCATTGGGAGAGTTCAAAAGATAGTCCACTTGACTAAATCTAGAACTCTACCATGACCCTACCATGAACGTTTTTATTGGGAGAGTTCACAAGAGAGTTAGTACTTGCCCAGGGAACTCTAACACTAACTCTACGAATGAAAACCAGGCTTGAGAATGGAAGAGTATGCAATTTTTAAAACCAGTATCAACTCATATTATCATGTGAATCTTTCACAGTGATTGAAACTGAGCAATATCGATAAAATTAAATAAAAGCATTGAGAAATTGTCAAAAACCACAATTTTTTAAAAATAGAAAGACCGGTTTTTGTTGTTACACCATTGACAATCTCTGATAAAAAAATGTTCTGTTTATGAATCTTACTTGCATTAAGAAAGGGAAGTGAGATCATTTTTCCGTCTCAATATATTGTATGGAGTGTACATGACTCGGTGAAAGATACCCTCAGTAACAGCAACACATGAAATTGGAAAAGCCTATCGCCAGCACTGGAAATAACAGTTTTCGATATCTGCGAATTCTTTCATTGCTGTCTAATGTGACAAGTCTCGTCACAGTAACAAAACCGTTCTCAGGTTGACAAGAAAATATTGATTCGTCTGTAGAATATTAGCAAGCCATATCGATGGCGGAGAGATGTGACAGCGTAGATTTTTCCATTTAAAATTCCTAACGACGAGCACTGATGGACCGGAAAAATATATCGTGTATTGAAAATTGAACTGTCACGATTCCATATTGGGCCTCAACAGTGAACGTTTTTCAATATTCTATGAACATTCCACAATATTTTCTGAACATTCTAGAATATTCTCCATCCACGTTTTCTTAGTCACTCAATCACAATTCCAAAAAACTCAATAATCATTGTCAACATCTAACTCTCCTCCTTGGAACTCACAGTTCTTGAGCGGAATAGTTTCTTGCAAAGTATCATCTCTAATTTTTGTGTTTCAAAAATGTTTGGGATTGATAAATGAATATTCTCTGCCCACCTTTCCTCAGCCATTCAACCATACTTCTGAAAAACTCAATAACCATTACTACTCTACACCTTGGAACTCACAGTTCTTGAGCGGAATGACTCCTTGAAAAGTCTAGAATGTATGGAATTTATGTATATCTGAATTGATTCATTCAATTCAAGACAAGGGTTAACTTGACAAAAGGAATGTGGGCAGAGCATTAGAAATATGATTCAAGACCTATTCATGAAGAATTGATGTCATTCAAGATTCGAACAGCATGTCCTGAAAAAAGAACATTGCAAGAAAGTCAATAGATGACTATTGATAATAAATCATTCTTAAATCTTAGATTAATTAAAATTTGATCTTGATTGATTTTCTGTGGAAATTAATATGAACAAAACCCATGGAAGTAGAAGGAAATGATCAATGAGCAGTAGCCTTCTATTCTTTTCTGAATATTGTATTTGGTTGCTTTATGCAATGAATGATTGAACGAATAAGAGGTAAAAATCTCAATTTCAATGCATAATCATTCTCGAATGATAGCCTATGAGTTATTATTCTCTATTTGAACACATGAATGTTCATCAATTCAGATATCTTCAATTTCATCCTACCTTACTTCATTCTAAATGTGTAGGGGAAATTTAGGATAACCTCTTCTCAGTGATGAACCGACATTTTCAGGCAAATTTTTGGAATCATTGGTGTGAAAATATACATGTTGGATCTACTTACATCGGAAAATTATCAAACAACTTATTCATAGATCTTGGAAACTAATTGTGCACCATAGTCAAAGATAGGACGACCGTCTTCCTTTTTCAAGAGTTCGGAAAAAGTGATTTGAAATGTCTTTCGAATTTATACATCTGGAAAAACTATTAAATCAGTCTGTTTCTGATGATGATGAATTTGAGATTCTTGCAAAGTATTTCTTGCAATTCCACCATTCCAGGTAACAAGTCAATATTGTTGATTTTTATTCAATATTGAGCCTCTCTTTTCCGTCTTCCGGAATTTTACCCAATGAAACAAGGATACGTTTCCAGGCAAAACCTGGATTCACCGAAATCCCGGGCTCTGGTTCAACTCCCGGATCAACCGTCTCTTTCTCTGCGCATGCTCAGTCTTCCACTCACTCTCTCTTTCCTTTCCCACCCCTTCCCCCAAACCACCACACAAACATCAGCTCAATCAGCAAAATATCCCAAGGGAATCAGGCATTGGCAAATCATGCTTTCGAAAAATTCGTCTCATTCGAATTGAATAAGCGTTCATCGACTTTCTGCATACATTAAATATCCGCTATCAAACATGTAAATTTCTGTATTCCTCGTTTTATTTTTGGTGACAGGAGAGCAAAAATATGGAACATAACGTTCAATCAATTTTTTGCAGTGTTCTTAATGAGAAACTTAATGATCCATTTTGAAAGTTTTATTAGATGAATTTGTGTTGTCAACTCAGATTCACAAATGAAGTCAAAAACAAATACATTCTTCCGGACTGAATCGCAATAATTATTTTAGATGACAATACTCAATAATTAGGAAAACATTTTTGGGGAAAATACAATACTTATTGTGGAGATTATTGCAAATAACAATGCTTGTAATTGAATTTTGAAGAACGTGATTGATAATGAAATCTGTTGGAAATCAGACACTGAAATGAATGGATGATTCATCAATTAATCAAAGCTTCAGAGCATTGGGCTTCTCCAGGGGCGTTGTTTATAATATTGTCTATGGAAAGATTCAGTTTTTGTGTAGTTAAGAAGTTGATATTGCGGTAATTATTCATATTGAATGAAAAAGACTAAGAAATTGTCAAAAACCACAGATTTATTGATACTTAGAAAGACCGGTTTCGGTTATTACACCATTGTCAATCTCTGATAATCTCTGAGTTTATCAGAGATTGACAATGGTGTATTAACCAAAACCGGTCTTTCTAAGTATCAATAAATCTGTGGTTTTTGACAATTTCTTAGTCTTTTTCATTGAATATGGAAAGATTCTACGAAAACTCTTGTTCCTCTAGATAGTTTGTAACGTTGAAAGATTGAAATATCACGACATATCCAGGTGCTACCATACAATTCTCCACTTTTGATAATTGACTTCATTGAAAACTTTTGATAACTTTACTTCATCATCTGGAAATGCAGCGTTTCTCCTACTTGTTACTTTCCTAAACTCTATTCTGCCTTACTGAGAAACCTGAAAACTTATTCTATTCAGAGCTTTCCATAAGCAGATTACAATACCCTTTCCCGTTATGTTTCTGGAAGCATTTATCAAGAGAGAATGATATTTTCTCTATCACCACCTCTCGATCAAAGCAAGTGGCTGCGTCAAATATTTTGATTTATTCATTCAGAAAACGTTTATCAAAAACAGGCTCCTCAGTCATTAGCAGTTGATCTGACGACGTGGATCTTACCCTTTGTTCTCGAGTTGTCATGATTATTGGACAGAAATAACTTCTGTATTGTCTTTGAAAGTTAATTCCTCCAATGAGGAGATTTAGCAGAGCGAGTGATACGTCATCGTGTTTGTACTGAGCACAAAATAATGTCTCTCACAATTTATTCTAAATGATCATGACCTATGTACTATACTCCGATCTCACGATTCTCGAACATAATAACCTCTTATTGTATAAGAAAACAAAATCTGACTTCATTATCACTCTCCTCATGTTGTATTTGGGAACGACTTGTCTTATTTGGCTCCTCAAACAGGTCATATTCAAATCATTGAATATCACTTCTCATGTATCTTTCCTCAACGAAGAGTTTGAAATATTAACAGATTATAGAGGACACAAGTATTGATTTTTGGAGAATTTCGAATTGAACATTATTTCTCGAGACTCTGACAACTACCACCGTGGACAAAGCCATAGTGCATTCTGGTGACGTCAGCAAAGGTAGGGCCCCTTAACCAATACAAAGTTGTTGATTTCAGCTGATCTATATCAGCTAGTCTTTTTATTGGTGTAGGAGCCCTACCTGTGCTGACGTCACCAGAATGCACTATGGCTTTGTTTACGGAGATAGTGCTCTGACACGTTTTTGAAGAATGTGATTGAAAATAATAAGTTGTACCAAAATTCCATTCTCATTCAATTTCTATTGACTGAAAAATAATATCTCATATCTCATCTGATGACTAAGCTTGCCGGAAATTGCAAAAGTGGAAATAAGGTACATTCTTCCAGATTCTAGCATAGAGTTCAATTGCGTAAGTAGATATCCCATGGTATAGGGCGTTTATGTCGCAATTTCTACTGTTGTCTCAAGCTGATTACTGTCGATTACTGTCGATTACTGTCGATTACTGTCGATTATTGTCGATTTTTACTGTTTTGATCGGGTAAAAGTGTATGAACGGCACAATATGAGAGACTAGAATCTAGAGAGAGAGAAAGAACTACGTGGACTATCGGCTTGAGATAACAGTAAAAGTTGCGACATAAACGCCCTATAACATGGGATATCTACTTATGCTATTGTTTCTCTATGATTCTAGTGAACCTTGTATGAAGCACTTAGTTTAGAATGTCAAAATATCGATTTTTAGTCGTCAAGAATCGTCACACGAACAACTTACTCAGTTTGGAATCATTTCGCGCGAAAAGTGCATAATGACTAACCCATACCGTCTCGTCAAAGTCTGTCCAAAGCCCATATCGTCATAGTATGACGTCAGAGTACCAAGGTATAGTCATGTTGTACTACTCGAAGATTCTTTGATACGTTTAGAATCGTCTGAACATATCCATAATCTAAGATAGTAGCTACATAGCTAGAGCTAAATTTGGTGTGAACTCTGTTATTTCCATAGTTGTTTACGCAGAAAGGAGCGAATTCCCAAGAATTTCATGGTGGATAAACCGCTTAAGTTAACTCGTTTTGTAACATGAACGCAGAGAGAGAGACAATGATGTTGGTGAATTCAAGATCGCTTGAGAGAGATATGTTGGTGAATACAATCAGTTCTCCTTTTTTCTCATAGTAGATACATATCACAGAGTATTCCAATAATATCAATAACATTTACAAGCATCGATATGATGATCGTATAAACTAAACGGAGAATGTGAAGAGCATCATCTCTCAGAGGCTTCAAAGACTACATCTTTCTTCAATAGAATTTTGCAACTTGGAGAAGTTGTCATTAATTCACTTGAATCTATCACCGCTGATACTGAATCAATTTTTAATAGTCATCTCAACAGTATCACTAATAATACTCCACAAATATTTGAATCATAAAGGCCCGGTTGCACAAAAGCCGGTTAAATTTTAACCGTGATTAATTTCAAGAGAACCAATCAGAGGAGACCTTTTTTTATAAGACGGTTTCTCTCTGCTGATTGGTTCTCGTGGAATTAATTATACGATTAAAAATTTTTGATAAGACGGTTTCTCTAATTGGTTCTCGTGGAATTAATCACGATCTGCTTTTGTGCAACCGGCATTTGGACATTTGAAACATTTGCAATTGGTTCCCACATTATCAGTCAGTATCAGAACTAATCCTCAAATTTAAATTTTTAATACTAAGATTTCGCTGTCAATTTCACTTCATCAAGGCGGACTCCAACACAATTATCACTATCAGACTCAATGACCGTTACAGTAGAAATACTAGTAGTTCTGTGAACAGTATACCTCACACAGTATTCTCATTCACAAGTACCTGATTGAAACTATAGACCTTATGGAAATACAGCAATAGACTGGCTTCTCCACACATCACTGGTAAGCAGATTTATGATGAATAATTCTATAGTCTGATTTTTACTCTAATAATGGCGTATGAAGGAGGCTCCTTTTTTCTTTATTTTATCCTTGAAATGCAACATTTCCAAAAACCTTGTATATACGTCGACCCGCAATTAAAAAAGGAACATACCTGTCAAATTTAATGAGAATCTATTACCGCGTTTCGCCGTAAATGCGCAACATATAAATATTTAAACATTAAGAGAAATACCAAACCGTCGACTGGAATCTTAGACTTTACCTCGCTCGGTCAATAATTACCATGTGTTTTAATGGGACCATTCTCACTGAGCCCGACCGAGCAAGTATGAATAGTACCATTAGAAATCATGGGTATAATATTCTAACTGTAAGGGACACGTTCACTGATACAGATTAAGGGAATCCGCCTTTGACCTCCATATTTATTCATGACCCGCTTCTCATGAAAGTTCATTTGCAACAGTTGAACCGTTATTTATCAGATTAGAGGCCATTGGATATTGATTGCCAATATAATAGAGGTTTCCTTATCATATTATCTGAACTTTTCATAAGTAGAACTCACAAAATGGCCACCAAGTTAACTCATGTTGTAGGATGTCAACCTGTGACCTACAAGCTGGACTCCTACATATCAGTGACTGGCACAGCGAAAAAATGATTTCCATGAGTTCTGATTGGACTGTTAACACTCATCACGGCCTAGCGAGTATGAAATACCCCATATGAGCTCATTAGAATAATATTCTCACTGTACCGTTTATTTTCACTGTCACTGGTGTGTATGTTGTTTGTATACCCAATATTGGAAATTTTGAATAGACAAGTTAATGATAAAATCCATATTCTTGACGATTTTTTACATTCAATTTTTGTAGTTTTGATTCAAGGAGAGAAAATGTTAATCTACCCGGGTGTCGACCAGTGACCTCCATAGTTGTTTGAATATCCAACCATGAGGATTTCGAAGAGACAAATTGATTAAGCACAATCACATCTTGATAAATTTCTCACAATTGGGTTTTCAAATAAAGAGCAAAGATGTTAACTTCTAGCCGAGTATCAACCAGTGACATTTGAAGTAATTCTCAACAATATTACTATACGAATCATAAGAATATAGAAGAGACAAATAGTTGATAAAGTACATTAACATTTTTGGAGATTTCTTCACATTCAATTCGTGTTTTCAAAAAGAATCAAGGAGACGTTTGAGATTGAAGGGGAGACATACGTTTTTCACGTTATAATTTCATCTATAACTAGAAGGTTACCCGTGTTTCGCTGGTGTCTAATTAAAAACTTGACAAACTGAAAACTTGACCTACTAGAATCTTGAAGAATTATGAGTAAGCTTATAATCATCCTTGGTGGATGTATCATATTGGTGGAATATTATGCATATTGATTGAGAATCAATATGCATAATATTCCAAGCTAATCAGTTCAGTAGTTCTGACGTGATTATGCGTCATTCGTGAATTTCCTATCCCGTAAGTATTTAAGCCAGTTCTTTCCTTCATTATTGTAAAGACTAGTAGGAGTCCCGCAAGGGTGTAATTGAAAACTGGACCTACTGAAATCTTGAAGAGTTTTGAATAGGTCTATAACCATCCTCGGTAAATTAAGAATCTGTATGCGGAATCCCAAGTTGATCAGTTGAGTAGTTCAGATATGATGATGCGTCATTCGTGAATTTGAGTCATATCCCGTGCGTGTATAAGCCAATTCTTTCCTTTATTATATTATATAGATTGGAGAGGGGAGAACAGTTGACCTCCAAGTTTTATAGGAGTATTGAAAAGCACATGTTGCAGGAGATATATGCGGGATGGAAGAGAGCTGCTGTGGAGAAGAATGTAACCACATGCGTGTGGCGAATGTGTGAGAAGGTTTGGTGAAACCTACCGGTTCGGTTGTGACGGTGTGAAACCTACCCGAGGTTGAGAACGCCCGATGTGGGGGAGACCCACAACTCCACTACTCAAACACCTCCAGGGCTAGAGTGAGAACGCAAACGGGGCGGAGACCGCACATCGAGACCGCACGAGAACGCACATTTCCAGAGCGAGACACTGTTCGTCTCCACCGAACCGCTGCACCGTTCACACTGACCCGCGATCGCGGCGGGCAACCGTTCAACGCGCACGCGCAGCCCCGCTTCGCCCGCCCACCACCCCTCTAGATCAATATTACCTTAGTTCGGAACCCCCCAGCCCAGCCTTCAGCGTCCCACACTCGGCCCTTAATTATGCTAATCTGCCCACGTGATATTTTCGGCGGTTGCCGTCGGCGGTCAGACTCGCTACGCTCGGACAGTGTGACCTCCGATTCGCCACAATAGGTCAACCGTGGCGACAGCTTTCGTTCAATTGAGCTGCATTCCATCCTGGTTATTTCAACCATTAATGACTTTGAATTGAGCATAAAGTTTCCAGTTCGACATTTTCCAGTTTCATTCATAATTTAGATTTTTTAATACTGTCACCAATTCTTTGAAATTTAGTTATTTTTGATTGAAGATCAAAGTGGTAATTGTAACTTCAATAACTACCTTGACCTAGATATTTATTTGGAATGTAGTATAAATTTGAAAAAGGAAAGTTTTGGGCATAATCCTGTTGTACCTTATCATATAAATTCAATGATTGTACATGACTAAAAATTAAAAAAAAAATGGCCTATTTTCACATTGACCTATGAGTGCCTTTATGCATATAATTATATTGATATGAATTCCAACATATCAGTATCTAATAGAGTCAATATTGCATCAGAATTTCCTTTATAGAAGGCAGTGGGAAGGTAGAGAATCGGCAACGCTGTTGTCATATCTTTCTGCCGGACTCAGACAGTGTAACCTCCAACTCCCACGATAGGTCACCCGTGGCAACAGCATCAATTCTATAAACCTGGATTCTATCCTGGCTATTTCAACTGTCTTCAAGTGCCGTTTGCAAAGTGTCTGTTCAATTTAAATCTCATCTAAAACTGGATCCAACCCAAATCAAGTCTCGTTTGTTATATGTACGAGCTGATTAAGCTTTGACTGTGCAAACATCATCAAGTTTTCAAGGTTTGTGTTGGCCTATGAGTGCATACATGCATAATAATTTATTATAATATCGGAGCACCGAGCTTCGCTCGTTATTCTTATTTATTGTTCAACAGAACACAATTCTCTAAAATGATCATGTTTATATTAATTTTTCACAGCTGGCTATATGTCATCTTATGAATTTCGGGGATGTGATATTTTGATTTTTCACATACTCACTCACTTTTTCATTATTCACAGCTGTTTCAGCCAAGGATGAATTATCCTTTTATTGTCGTTTAGCAAGTTTTCCCAAGGATGAGACCTAGTGCAATCGAATCTTTATATCATAAACCTACTATGTTCTGAATTTCGTGAAAATCGTTGGAGCCGTCTTCGAGATCCGTTGAACATAAATAATCATATATAAAAATACAAATATACCGAAATTGCTCGTTTAATATAATAGGATTTGATTTGATCACAAAGCTTTTGTAAATCTACTTTCTTCAAGGACAAGACTTAATTGAAAGAATAAGACGTTGAATGTGTCATACAACATTACAACCAACATCAAAATATGGTGATATTGACAACATCAACGTCTTGTTCTTCAAATTATGGAGAAATACCACCACATCTCATACCATACAATAGACTAGACTAGACTTAAGACTAGCACTCTAACCGAAACATGGTCCGAACTGACCTACACCGAAACATCCGGTCTCACAGACCGGGTCTTGCTCAAAGTGTTATATTTGATATATTTTCTACTAAATATGAATTTAAATATTTCTCATTGGTGAATTACAATTATAGTAGAGTATAATATAGATTTCAGTTGTAAATCAAGTGATGGAAGAATAGAAAAAAAATGGAAACATTGATATGTAATAAATGTATGATATTGGATGTAAGAAAACACACAATACAAAAATCCGTGTAAGATACTATCAGCTACTACTCAGATCAATAATCATGGAGGATTGATAGCAGAACTGAACGGTAATCATTGAAAATAATAATGTTTCTCATTGTTATCAAGGAACTTCTTTGAGCAAACTGTTTCAGCCTCCAGTTATTTTATTAGCAAGAAAAGTTCATGAATAACTATAGTGGTCGGAATAATCTATTTTGTCAAGTGAATGTTTATTTTGTGACACTTCATTGTGAAGCATCCTATTGATACAAGTTACAAAGGCTGGGGCTTGTATGGTTGATAACTCATCCTTTGTCATCAATTTTCCCAAACCGACGTTTTCTTAATTACAAAAATTAGTTTTTCAAATAGAACATGTCAATAAAATACCGAAATAATAAAGAGAAAAACATTAGAAAAAAAATTTGAATGCTCAAAATATCTGTTAGTCGAAGCATCCGGTGTTCTAGACCGGTAAAAAAAACGTTATCTGAAAGATCTGGTAGCTGAGACCGGTACATTTTCAATAGATTGATGTTTACTTGATAAACTTGAGTAGGGGACTGGCGAGCATTGTTGGAGAATGTTGAGGAATAGTGGGGGAGAAGGTATTAGAGCAGGTAGCAATTTTTTATTCACAATTTTTCCACTATAGAAAAAATAATTTTGCCTCTGGTCTCACAGACCGGTGTTTCGGTTAAAGTGTTAAACTAGACTTGAGACTAGACCAGACTTAGACAATAGACTAGACTGGACTTAATACTAGACTAGACTTAATACTATAGACTACACTTAACTTGATCAAATTCAGCCTGCATTCAATATGATCCCCCATTTTCAAAACAGAGACAACTGAAGAATTCACCTCCAGTTCTGTAGCAAACTCAGGGTAACTTCATTGAGAAGAATGTCGGCTACTTAATTATTTGAGGTCGGCTTCCTGTGTGAGAAAGTCACAGTGGATATTTACTGTGTGGTGTCAACTTGAGTTATAAAAGTGAAAGAGGAAAGGGTTATTTATGGGCCGAGGTGTACTAGGTCACCTTCGGAACGAGAGAGAGAGAGAGAGAAAAAAAAAAGTGAGTGAGTGTGAGTAAAAAAGGAGAGAGAGTGAGAGGATGAGAGCTTGGACGAGTGAGAGAGTGTAAGTAAGAGAGAGAAAATGGCAGAGAGTGAGAGAGTGAGCAGGTGAAAAACGATCTGCTCTTGTCAAGTAGAAAATGGTTTTGGCTCCTGACGGACGAAGAATGATCTGCTCATCTGGAATAAAGCCTGAAAACTGGACCACCGACCACCTCAGACATCAGACCGACAAAAATTTAATATCCCAGTGATCCTCTGATGACCCACATCAAATAGCAACGTTTGTTCCACCAAAAATGACTTATTAATCGTATTAAGAAAGGTTGTCTCACAAACGGCCTTACCGTACCAATCGTACAAAAATCGTATAGGATTGTATAGGAAGGAAGGAGATGATAACTCTTGCTCTATAAGATTGTATAGGAAGAGGGATAATGATAACTCTAGCTCTAAAAGAACATTTTGAGAAATGAAGGAAGAATAATTTGTTATTTGATTCGAAACAAGCTCGGCTAATCAATTGAATAGAAGGTTTCAGATTGTAGTGATAGGTCAATATTTACACAGGTGGAATTAGCAAATAGATTCTATTGAATAGTAAAATTTAATAGCAAATAGTGATAGATTAGAATAGACGATATCGACAACATGGAGAAAGCAGATCAACGTAATTGAGAGTTAATTCATTCTTTATTATTTTATACAATAGGTACATTATCAAAATGATAGGGAGAGGAAAAATAAGGTAACCTTGTGCTATTCCTCTCCCAAATGTAGATAAGGTTACACATAGTCCGAAATAGGTTGAGTCTTGCAGTTCTTCAATACTTTTCAGTCCTCAAGTATTTTCACGATGTAGATCTTTAAATTTAGATGCTTCAAAACTAAACATAGAAGAAATATTTCACATTATTATAACTGGAATAGGAAATATTCACAAATTGGAAATATAATTCTGAAGAATTATCAAAAAACAAACTCAATTCTTAAACTTTGAATGAAGAAGTCTTCAATCTTCATATGCAAGTGAGTAAAAAGTAACAAATTTAAGAACTGAAACCATGTTATTCGAAAACCTTGGTTACGGTATTACAGAAGCTCTAATTCAGTTATTTTTACAACACTCTCCGTTCAAGAATTTCCTTTTGGAATAAGGAGATGAGAAAAAAATTTCTATTTATATATAAAATCGGAATGGCACTGATTCATTCACTCACTCACTTATTCATTCATGATCAACATAACTAAAAAATAATCTACTGGACCAAATACGTTCAAATTTGGCAGGTTTGTTCAGTTGGCCATCTAGAGGCGCACTAAGAACGGATTTGAAAAAAAATCAAAGATACGCACATAATCTGCCTTTTTCTGCGTTTACTCAGATTTTTCAAGAACTGATTGGCAAAAAATGTTCAAACTTGGTAGGCGTACTAAGGATGGAGTTTTGGGAAAAAAATCTTCGTTTCCCCAGCGTATACACTAATAGAGATGATGATGATGTAATGTAGAAAGTGATAATGTAGAACCGTGACTCAATACACAGGTAAAAATTGCATGGTAAAATCTTCAAGACGATCTATCTGACGATTCAGTTGGGAGAAACCATCTACTTGGGAATCTTACTTTTGAAAACTCAACCTTCGTATGAATAAATTCAATTTAAATGTGATAAAACTGTAACCATTAACAATTCATATTGTTAAATCACACAGATCAACTGAAATGAAGCATTCAATTAATAATCTTTCAAATAAAAAAATAGCCCTTGCATAAATTATGGTCGGAAAGTAGGCCTAAACAGAAATTACTCAGCTCAAATATCAGCAATTGTTTGATATTTCATATTTTGGTTCACACGTCTGGAAACCCCTATCCTCCCTCATATTATGTAATGCAAGAATGAAAATAAGACTGAACCTTGAATGGATAGAGCATGTAACATATTGTAATTCGGATGGATATATAAGAAGCCTAGCCGAAATATTTATAGGTCTAAGTGAAGTAATTGGCTAATATCGCCAAAGAGATAACATAAAGATTAGATAATATCAGATTGGCCTGGCTAAACTGTACAACAGCCTAAAAGGAATTGAAATAATTTTTTGCTAATATATAATATTATATAAATATTGAAGGTTGAGGTTAGGCATAAACATTTAGTGATCGGCGACCTAACGATCGACCGAGCCATGCAACGTAGAATCTGACCAAACACCTGGGCAGGAATTTATTGTGGCAAAACAGTATGCAATTTGAGGACCTAAAGGTCTCACGTGGCTAATTATTATGATGCATGAAACAAATAATAACATATAAAAAATTAACTAGCATGTAGAGAGCATATTTAAAAAACCCAATAAAAATAATTAAATGTATCAAGGAAGTAGGAGGTTACCAGGTGCATGAATACTGTAACAATTTGCATGCACCAATCACATAATGGCAATTGATAGGCGGCAATAGTGAGCCGATTCAAAAATATTTGTATATATTTCTACAAATAAATAGAATTTGTATAAAATAGTTGTATAATCTATGTTTTGGATATGGCCCGAAGGCAAAGAAATTATTAAATATATAACATAAGTAATAATTTAATATTTTAGTACGGTCTATTTGAACCTTGAATGGCGGAGGACTAGGATATTCAAATTTTATGTAAATTTAGAAATCGGGAATGAGAATTGTAAAATTGAGAAAGGAGAACCGAGACTCGCCTGCCAAATGCCACCATGAGAGGTCACTAAAAATTGTAGAGCGTAATACCTTGCTATATCTTGTAATAACTTAAAGTTAAATTGAATTACTAAATTTCTTATAAGACTTTGTGATGCTCTTATAAAGCAAAAGTCATTTTCATTTGTAAATAATTTTGTAACCCCTTGGAAGAGACGACTCCGGCTACAATAGTCCAGGACCACCAGGAGTTGGATCGACATCAGCGGCTCATAAGAAAATTTCGACACATGAGTGAGAAATATTAAAATAGTGATAGGGCGCCCTCAGTGCTTCGAAATTACATGAGAATCAAAGCTAGCTCGTCGAAAGGGTTTTCTTATAAATTAAGAATTTAGTAAAAAAATACTTGCGCAAGTAAATATAGTATTAAAGGTATTTTATTAGAAAAATAACGAATAAATCCACATATCAGAAGTTCTATAAATCAAAGGAGTATAAAATCTTGGCTGTTAGTACATATTCATATGATCTTTAATTTCTGCAATATAATCTGCGATAGTTTGTTGTAGCTCTGATTCACTAGATGAATTGCTCTATTTATTCCGTCAGGTGCCGAATCTTGCACCCTGAGATAAAAATATATATTCATTACAAAGAAATCTATTAGGTACCATAGAATTTAATATATATATATTTGGATTATTGGTTGTCAATTTATCAAGCTGATTTTAAGAAATCTATTTAAGATGGATTTGTCCAGGTCGACAAGTATTAGCAAGCTGATATCGCAGCTACATGCAAATGGATGCATATGATTATAAAATAAAAGCACATGGTAACGTTTCGTGCTGTAGAATTCAGAGAATAGTATTTAGCCTGTGATATTTTATTGATTTCGATTATTGTTCTATTTTTATATTATATATTTTTTATCGCTCCATATATTTTTTGCTCTGATTTATTTTTTTGCAATATTTGTTAATATATGTATCAAATTGTTTATGGTGTGCGATTTATTTTTTATTCCTCAATACTATAGGATAAGTATTATATATATTTTTTAACGATTTATCAGAATTATTATTGTGGAAGCTCATATCTGGGCCTATAAAGATTTTTATGAGACTGTATCCTATTAAAAACCACGACCTAATTTTTATAATTATTAAAATATTTCATGCTCTACCGACTGATGCCAAGCAGGAGGCTAATCGTTATTTAAATATAAAAAATAACGTGACAAGCATTACACAAAACAATATCATTATTCCAATCTATTGCGCTATGTAATTCATGAATAGTAAGTAATCACAGGATGTAGTTAATAATAAATTAGTGAATTATTAATACATTAATAAATAAATTGATAATTGAGAAAATGAAATACGAATGAATGAATTAAAGAATGAATGAATAAACAAATAAATAAACAGATAAATAAATAAATGCATAAAAACACACATATTGTTGTCAAATTCTACACTGTTTTGACAATTACTCAGTTGCATTTTTAAATGCATAAATGAATAAATGGAGAAAAAATTGTATCCCATCACCTTAAAATAGTGTTAGACAGTCAAGAGTCTCAGAAATGGACCATAATCATAAATGTTACCATCAACTAAGTAAGAGTACATCACCTTTAATAGAGGTCAATGACCCGCTTACAAGGTCAGCTTTGAATTCCTGCAGCTACCCGTATTTGTAAGGTTTGAGGTTATGTTGACCCAATTTTCAAATTTTACCAATTTTTAATAAAAAAACTCATCTCAACTTCTCACCATCTGTTATAATCTCATCAAAATACATATCTCATCATTATATGAACATGGATAAAGGCCATAGATTTGAAATTATATGAATATCACATAAAATTGCTTACCTGGTTTTCAAGATTCGGCAGAAAATTGTCAAATTTTGTTAACTAAGTTTTCGTAGTAAAATCATATTTCAACCAATTCTAACCACTGATAATGATATATTAATAATTGTTCAACGATTAACAACTATTTTTAGAACACTGAACATAATTTATACGCGAATACAAGTGTATAATTATTAGGAATCGCGTAACAGGTTGATTATAAACTTGCGACGTCGGCTGAAGAACTACTGATTGATACATCCCTTCGGAAAGGGGAGGTGAGCAGAAAACAGCTGATGTAGTGAGGTACACGTTATTATAGTAGTATTTGATTAGCATTGGAGTTGCTCTCCTTGTCTATCATTCGACAAAACCGAGAGCGCTATCCTTTTCCAGCTGTCAACTTTGCCAGATCGTTTTTTAACAATGTTGAAATATAATTATTCAACAGAATATTCAATCTCATTATGAAAATTATTATTAAACTAGCCGTCAGGCTCGCTTCGCTCGCCATATCCGTCTAGCCAGGGGGCTCATTTTTTATTTGAGAATTTTTATCATAAGTTAGGACGATCCAGTCGGGGGTCCAGACTAAACGTCTGGCTAAACGGATAAGGTGAGCGAAGCGAGCCTGACGGCTAGTAATATAATATTCCCATGAATAGCTCTGATTGGAGTAGCTGTGCCCAATCAATTTTTCCGCAATAAATGCATTTCAATCTTCAACTTGGTGCCAACCTAACAAAGTCAACTCAACTTAATGCCAACCTGACAAAATTATTAATTTAGTTACCAGTTAACAACTGTTTCGAAGAGGTACTCTTTCTAGATTAAAGTCCTATATTAACATATGGTATGGACATTTTTCAATTATAATCAAGAGATTGGAATAAGAAGAATATACATGCTAAAAGACGAACTTTAAACCCTCAAAAACCACCCTTAGAGTTAAAATTTTTCCAAATCCGTTCTTAGTGCGCCTCTAAAGGGCCAACTGAACATACCTACCAAATTTGAACGTTTTTGGTCCGGTAGATTTTTAGTTCTGCGAGTGAGTGAGTTAGTCAGTCAGTCAGTCAGTCAGTCAGCGAGTGAGTGCCATTTCGCTTTGAAAAATATATATATTCTAGACGAATAAAACATGATTGATTATTTTTAACAAGAATGAACAGTTCATAATTATTTTATCAGATATACCGGTATCAGCAGCTATCATGTAAAGGAGAAAGTGGCAAGACAGAGAATCAGCAACGCTGTTCTGCTATCTTTATTCACTGCAATTATAACGTGGATCTCATTGAAATCTCCCTTTCTCTCTCATGTAAAAAGTATTCTCTTCTTTGTTATTTTGGAGAATATTTTCTTCTCTTGCCTCCTATTTGAAAACGTTTTCTCTAAATGAGTTACCTTATTCAAATGAGTGTTTATTATTCAATGAGAAATACTTTTCATTCAATTGTTCTCACAACCTTTGGTAGGAAGTTATTGTGAAGGATATTTTTAATTTTCTTTCCGAAGAATGGACATTGATATGTCCAAAGCTCCGCCAATTTATGTAGATGCATAACAATATTATCTTGTATAGTTATTCCAAATTGCTTTTTTTCATATCATTGTACAGTTCAATAATTATTTTCTTAGTTTATGTTATGTAAATTCATCTAAAACTTTTCTGTATTGTGAGGTATTGTATAAGTGTATAAGCCAGTATATATTGTAATCTACATGAATAAAGTACTCAATCATTCTCTCTCTCTTTCCCTCTCTCTCTTACACTCTCTCTTTCTCTTTCTCAATCTATAAAACACTTTCCGTATACTGTATAGTATTGAATTGAAAAAACTTCATATTATCAAAACAACCAATCTATTAACCAATGTGAGATACTAGTTTCGTTTGTTACACCATTATCAATCACTGGTAGACTGAAAGCTTGACCATTGAGCAGCTGAATATTATTGTGTGGGTGAAACGCTAAGATTGGCCGTTAGCTGTTGACCAATTAACGAGGAGAGAGCTCTATCATTGGCTGAGATTAGACACTCCTAAGTATTCCAAATATGGTCAATCGTTGAACACCAACAAATTAAGAGGAGCTGTTTCATAAAAACACTTCACTTATATGGGCTACTCTTGTACAAATTAATAAAAACAATATGACAACTTGTAGTACCCTTTATTATTAGAAACTTAAAAATATTTCAACCAAAGTTAAAATGTAGGAAATAAATAATTTTAATATTGTCTTTATTAAGATAAGCTGATATCGTAGATAGTTGAGAAGCAAGATCTCCGTATTTGGAACAATTACATTATCAACATTTGGCAAAGAATTATGTCTTTAGAATCTGTTTCCTTGCCATTCCTCCTGTGTTTTCACATCAATCGCAACATCAAAATCGCATTAAACATTACAAATTCAAATTAAAAGAATGACAATAATAAATAATATCTAAAACAATTATTAGAAAACTATAAGCCAATTCTCTAGATTTCTCACGGTATTCTTGTTCTCTACTTGATCAGTTTGCTTGCCAATATTAGATTCATTTTGTTTGTTCTCTTTCAACCGGAAATAACCCGAGTTTAGGGATGAGGAAGTAGGATAACTTTATTGTTCAAATCACTGTAGCATAATACAGAAATCTGAACATTTTCCCAAGAGAATATTCTATTATATTGAGCTAGCAATTTCGGTATATATTTTTACATTTATCTGGTTATTTATGTCAAACGGATCTCGAAAACGGCCTTAACGATTTTCACGAAATTAGGAACATAGTAGGTTTATGATAATAAAATTCGATTGCACTAGGTCTCATCCCTGGGAAAACTAGCTGAAGGAAAAACAGTTGAGATTTTGCGGATAATAAGAGTTAGTGAGGGAGTACGTTTGTGCAAAAACCAAAATATGTCATCCCCAAAATTCATAAACAATACATAGAAAATGAAGATACATTAAGGGTTAGGGAGGTGAAATTATCAATAATTGATAGAAGAATAATAATTATATTAGAAATAAAAACATATCTTTGCGATGTTTCGAAATTCATCAAAAAAGTTTATTTTTCTTTTAATCCTTCAACCATAAAACTTCTTTAGCAGATGCACTCAGCTGCTGGGCAAATTTAAATCAACTTCATCGAAATATTTAATTTGTTTTACATAACATGGTATATCATTCTAAATAAATTAAAGTATGTCAGAATTTTCAAAGTTAATCATTATTTTACAGTTTTACGTGATTATTGAGGGTTATTGTGAGTTTGTAAAACTATCTAAATTGGAACTTTTCTGTTTTCAAATGTTTGCACTGTAAATTGGACCTGAATTCAAGTGTATAGAACATAACCTACTTTTTGGACTATTTATAGTTACTAAATCGAAACTCGGGGAAGAAACAGTTTTGGGCTGTGCCTGTTAGTCCTTCCCCAATCATTTTAGAGAATTGTGTTTTGTTTATCGATGAATAAATAACGAGCGAAGCTCGTTGCCCCGACATTTATTATGAACTCCCCTCAAATATGTTCGAGAAAGATGGCTCAATGTTGCCATCCCAGAATATTGTAATAAAGTATTCTACTGTATTAAGTGTACTCTAGTAATAAATACCGGATTGGGAAACAGTTTTCTAATCCTATGTGTGATATAATGTCCAGTCATTTTTTCAGCATCAGTTGATCGATTTATGTAGCTGCCCTCAGCAAATTGCACTAATTAGATCATGATTAGATGCGGAGTCGATGTGGGACCTGCACACAAACTGGCTTCCACGGTAACCTGCTAACCAATAGGGTATCAGGCATCATTCGATCGCCATAGCCACAGATGGCAAATGTTTGTTTAATTATCATGCTCAGCGAACAGCTCTGCAAACATTTACAACAAACGATACCTCGAATCATATGACCGATGAAATTTTATCGCTTTCCACGTTACCACCGTTCGTTCACTCCGTTTCATGGAACATTAATGACGATATTGCTTTTCCCAGTAAAATTTACATAATATTTAAGCATCATCTACATGTTTTCCCAAAAATTGGGATACTTTGAGGTTCATATTCCACATCATCTTTTAGCATCCTCTCCATTTTTCCACAAAAATTGGGATACTTTGATATATATTTGATTTTTTGTACAGTTTTACATCATCTTAAAGCTTCATCTCTCCTCATTTCTATTGAAAGGATGAATCGAAAACTTATGGAAAACAAATTCTGTACGTATTTTCCAATGTTTCTAACAGGGATGGAAGGCTAGAATAGTCTTTGAAACAGCAGTCCAGGGGTATCCTCATGTTTTGAAACCTCTCACTGTAGCCTGGGTTTTCGTTTGTGCTTGAATGTCATCGTCGACCACGTCATGGTGAGAATCTCACATTTTGCAGATTTCAATTTGTCCAAATAACCTAAAAGACTATGTTCAATCATGTTTTAATGAGGGAGGTTGAGTTTATACCTACTTTTTTATAATTTTAAATGTCAATATCCTATTATATTAAGCGAGCAATTTCTGTATATATCTGGTTATTTTTATATCTGGTTATTTTCATATCTGGCTATTTTAATATCTGGTTATTTATGATTTACGGATCTCGAAAACGGCTATAACGATTTTCACGAAATTTGGAACATAGTAGGTTCATGATATAAAGATTCGATTGCACTACGTCTCATTCTTTGGAAAACTCGCTGAACGACATTAAAAGGATAATCCATCCTTGGAAAACAGATGATAATTACGTCGTCTCTCCATAACAGAAGATGCGTGTGCCTGTGTGGAAGAGAGACAGAATTATTTCCAGCTGTGTAATCATAATCAATCAGCGAGAAATTTTATCTAGCTAGACAATTTTTAATCGATTTGATCAACATAATCTGATTTGTTGACATGACATGATAATCCTCCTAAACTGGAGTATAACATAATTTTCAAAGTTGATCATTATTTGACAATTTCAAGTTATTAGTGAGTGTTATTTTGTTATTCAATTTGGTTTGTATATAATCAAGATTATAAATGATTTGTTTACAAATGTTTGAACAGAAAATTGAACCTGAATTCAAGTGTATGGAACTCAACGTACTTTCTGGACTATTTATAGTGTTCAAATCAAAATTCGGGAAAGAAACAGTTTTGGGCAATGGCTGTTAGTACTTCCCCAATCATTTCAAAGAATTGTGTTTGGTTTATCAAAAGTCAATAAATAAATAACGAGCGAAGCTCGGTGCCCCGTTATTGTTGATATTATTAGAAATGTTTTGATTCTTGAATGATAAACGCAAATAATGGAAACTTATTTCATCAGCTGTTTTAGCACACTTGAAATTTGTACAATATGAATGTCAACAATGCTTTTCGTCGTCGACTGCGGAAGTTTACGCACAAAAATGCACCTTTATGAAACGACGTTAATGGATGACACCATAGGTGACAAAACATGGTCGTCTTTTCTCAATATAAATTTCGTGATTCTCGACAATAACTTTTGTTTTTCATAAAGAATAAGTAATATCACTATATCGCTATAATTTTTCTTCGTTGCTATCTTAAATCTTCTTTGTTGAAGTTGAAGTTGCTATCTTCGTTGTTTATTTTCCTTAAATCACTATATCTCACCAAGCAATGACTCATGACTCATATAAATAGAACAATTTAAACAAGACTATAAAATGTTTACAAGAAATTACCGTTGAATAATCCAGGAATCCAGTACTTTTGTAATTTGCATAAATCAAAGAGTACACTACCGATTTCCAAGCTCACAGCTTATCATTGTACTCCTAGCGTCAGATTCCTCGTTAGTTCCTCACAGAAAAAGTTTGAAGCTTCATAACTGTCAGAGATTCTCCCATCTAGCTTATTATATTCTTCGGGGAAATTTTCAAAACTAATTCATCCGTTATCTGACTAAAAAGCACTTCTGTTGTGGAGTAGATTCGTTCATAATTCTCCAAGAAAGCTTCCATCAACTTCGGGATTGAGATTTTCAAAATTACCAGTCAACAAACTTTTCCATCACTCTGTTGCCTCACGCTAATCACCGTTACATAATTCACGACTGCTAAAACACATTACATCAAGTCTCAGGAATTATTCAGGTGTTATGCAAATAGGGAAATACTGAAGACAGTAGGTAGGCAATATGAAATTCTCCATCTTCCTCTTCCCTCAAACTATTTCCTTTTCATTTTTCCCCTCTCTCCACTTTTTTCTCTCTCTTCCGTTATACATTCTCATTTTCCTGCCCTCTTTTATCATTCTTCAATAATTTTCCCTCTGTTCTTGTTCGACCTTCCAAGATATTCTCATTTTCCTGTTCTCTTCCCATCTTTTTTCATCTCTCTACATTACACAATCTTCCCTCTCTATTTTTGTTCACCCATCAAAGATACTGTATTCCTATTTTCCTGTTCTCTCTCCACCTTTTTTCATCCCTCTACATTACACAATCTTCCCTCTCTATTTTTGTTCACCCATCAAAGATACTGTATTCCTATTTTCCTGTTCTCTCTCCACCTTTTTCCATCCCTCTACATTACACAATCTTCCCACTCTATTTTTGTTCACCCTTAAAAGAAATTCTCATTTTCCTGTTACCTCTCCATCTTTTTTTTCCATCCCTCTCCATTGCACACTTTTCCCTCCCTGTTTTTGTTCACCCGTCAAAGATATTCATTATTCGTGAAGCAATTAAAAGGCTTTCCGTCAAAGTGAATAAGTTATGCACAGTCGTAATAAGCGGGTAATCAGAAATCAGAAATTTCTCTTTATTGTGCTTTGAAAGGATTAAAACTTTTGCCTCAGTGCGAAGCAAAGTTTGTTAATATTGAGAACAGCCTGACTTGAAAAAAATTAATAATGATATATATTTATTTTTAAAAAACAAGAAGAGAACAAAATGAATAAGCAACTTGTGCAAGTGTAAGAAAATAACTGAAAAATATCACCGTTATGGTTACAGTGATATCGACTCTAAACAGTGAGATAGAGTGATGTGAGTGAGAATTGTTATAGAGAAGAGAAAGAACAAGAAGATATCCCATGGTATAAGGCGTTTATGTCCTATTTTTCAATGTTATCTCAAGCCGATAGTCACGGTAGAGTAGGTCACCGGTTCTCGAAAAAGGCTCTAACGACTCTCACGAAATTCAGAACATAGTAGCTTTATAATATGAAAATTCAATTGCACTAGGTCTCATCCCTGGGAAAACTCGCTGAAGAACATAAAAAGGATAATTATTATTCATCCTTGGAAAAACAGCTTATAATTTCGTCGTCTGTTGATGATGGAAGTGAGTGAGCGAGTGCATGTGTGTGGGACTGAGACAAAATTATGACTCAGCTGTTGAACTTTTGTGATCATTGAACCAGGTACTTAGTGCCGGTTGCACAAGAGCCGGTTAAATTTTGATCATGATTAATTCCAGTAGAACCAGTCAGAGAAGCCATCTTTTTGAAATGATCTTCTCTGATTTCACGTTAAATTAACCAGGATTGAAATTTAACCGGCTTTTGTGCAACCGGGCCTTTGTGAGAGAAATTTTTGCATTCCTCTGGGAATATTAATCTCAATCCACTGTGATTAGATAGAACATTCCTGTAAGAGTTATAAAACATTATAATTTCTTCTTTCGTAATTATTTTTTTATGCTTTTGTACTCCAGGGCGAAGCTCGGTCCCCCGATATTAAATTTGAACTGTGGAATACCCAGTGATCAAAGTGAAAATATCAGTACATAACATTGCAATGAGTACTCGAATCATATTTTAGATTAAGAGCTTTCATGTTTCAATCAATTATTATTCAAATTTTCAGTTATCCTATTATATTAAGCGAACAATTTCTGTATGTTTATATTTTTATATCTGGTTATCTGGTAATTTATGTTCAACGGATCTCGAAAACGGCTATAACGATTTTCACGAAATTTGGAACATCGTAGGTTTATGATATAAAAATCCTATTGCACTAGGACTCATCCCTGGGAAAACTCGCTGAAGGACATGGAAAGGATAACAATTACGGTATTCATCCTTAAAAAAAACAGATGATAATTTCGTCGTCTGTCGAAAAAGAAGATGATTGTGTGTAGGAGAGAAACAGATTTATTTCCAGCTGTGTAATCAATCAGCGAGAAATATCATCTAGCTACACAATCCTTCTGAACTAGAGTATATCATCATTTTCAAAGTTGATCATCATTTGACAATTTTAAGTGATTAGTGAGTGTTATTTTGTTATTCAAATTGGTTTGTAAATAATCTAAATTATAACTTTTTTGTTTTCAAATGTTTGAATCTGAATTCAAGTGTATGGGACATAACCTACTTTCTGGACTATTTATAGTGTATAAATCAAAATTCGGGGAAGAAACAGTTTTGGACTGTGCCTGTTAGTCCTTCCCCAATCATTTTAAAGAATTGTGTCCGGTTTATCAATAGTCAATATATAAATAACGAGGGAAGCTCGGTGCCCCGATATTAAAACATAACAGGGAATGCCTGATGCGTAACCATATTTTTAATATTCTCAAATAAATAAATTACTCCCAGATATATTACAGAGTGATGAAACCTGAAGCACAACCATATTAAAAATACAAAATGAATTCCTCCCTCTATATGTGTGCTCTGGAACAAGAGTAAACCGTACTTTAAACTAATATCACGTTAACCGATTTTATTATTAACTAGTCAGGGATATTTAACAAAAGGCTATTCTATTATAGAAGCCTCCAGCTCAGATTCATATCATATCAACAAATTCATCTCTAGAAATAATTCATTAGCATGAAACAAAGTTATAATAAATAATGCGGGACCTAAAGTTATTAGGGATCAACAATATCCCATCAAAAACTAATTAGTAGAATTGGAATATTGTGATAACAATCCTATTAAACTTCATACCGTGGAATAACTCTGTGAGCATTTTAATTAAATTCGTTTACCAGCTGCATGAATATAATAAGTTTCCCTATATTGAAACGTGAATGTATTCATCATGATTATTGATCAAAGAGAGATTGGTCATTATATATTGTAATGAACTGAAAGTTGATCTATGAAAGTTAATAATTTTATTTCTGGGTGTACTAATACCATTTGCTACAGAGTAACAGCTACAATATAAATAATAAGGCTGACACAACTAAAAAACACTTCACTTACATGTGGGCTAAATTTGAACAAATTAATAAAAACAATATGAAAATCTTGTAGTACCCTTCATTTTTTAAAAACTTTAAAATAGTTCAACAACTAGTTTTGACCCTAACTTAGGTAATTTTCAAGTACTACGAGATTTTTATATTGTTTTTATTAATCTGAAACATCTTTTATGCTCTATAATATATAATAATAATATATAATATAATATATAATATATAATATATAATATATAATATATAATATATAATATATAATATATAATATAATATATAATATATAATATAATATATAATATATATATAATATATAATATATAATATATAATATAATATATAATATATAATATAATATATAATATATAATATATAATATATACTATATTGGATGTTGAGAAAGATCATTCAATCATTAATGCGGAACAAATATTCACTTCATACCACCACCCTCCTTTCCAATTATATTTTCTTATGACGGATTTCCACATATACATGCAGTTAACATGGTGGAAGATACATAAGTGCTACGAATAGATAAATAGGTTTCTATCATTGAGATTGTCTCTCTCTCTCTCTTTTGGTAGAGAGTTAGTGGGAAGGATATTTTTTATATTCTTTCCGAAGAATGGACATTGATATGTCCAAAGCTCCGCCAATTTGTATAGATGCATAACAATATAATTATCTATAGTTAATACAAATTGCTTTTTTCATATCATATACAGTTCAATAATTATTTTCTTAGTCTATATTATGTAAATTCATCTATAATTTTGCTGTATTGTAAGCTATTGTATATAAGTGTATAAGTCAGTATATATTGTAATCTGCATGAATAAAGTACTCAATCAATCAATCTCAACCATTTGAGAGTATTTGTTCGTACTGGCTTCCTATTGGTTTCCTACTGGCTTCCCCTCCCCACGTCAAAAGTGGGAGAACTCAGTCAACAGCCAATCATGTTCGAGCTCAGTCCGGCACATCGAGAGAAAGCCATTTTGTTTTCCAATCGGCTACTTTCCTGTCATATTCATTTAGAAATTTATAATTCATTTTTGACTATTATGCACACTATTGATGAATATTATTATAATAATTCCCATACTACAAAAAAAGTATTTATTAAATCATTTAGAATCACACAACTTACAGAAAAGTACTACAGGCTGTCACGTTCTTTTTCATAATTATAATAACGATTAGCCTCCTGCTTGGCATCAATCGGTATAGCATGAGAAATATTTCAATAATTATAAAATCTGATCGTGGTTTTACTAGGATATAGTCTCATACAAATCTTTATAGGCCCAGACATGAGCTTTCACAATAATACTGATAATTTATAATATATATATATATATATATATATATATATATATATATATATATATATATATATATATATATATATTTATAAAACTTATATCCTATAGTAATGAGGAATAAATGAATCGTACACCATAAAAAATTTGATACATATATTAACAAATATCTCAAAAAATAAGTCAAAACAAAAATATATAGAGCGACAGAAATATATAATATAACAAGAAACGAAATCAATAAAATATCACAGTTTGATATTATTCTTTAAGTTCTATAGCACGAAATGCTACATTGTGCTTTCATTTTATGATCATATGCATTTATTTGCATGTGGCTTTGATATCAACTTGCTGATACTTGTCGACTTGGATGATTCTATTTCGAATATGAATTTCTTAAATCAGCATGATAAATTGACAAACTAATAATCCAAATATATATTAAATTCCATGGTTTCCAATAGATTTCTTTATAATAAATATTTTTATCTCAGGGTGTGAGATTCGGCACCTGACGGAATAGATCGATCAATTCATCTAGTGAATCAGAGCTAAATTATATTATCGCAAATTATATTGCAGAAATTAATGATCATATGAATATTGTATTAACAGCCTAGAACTTAGTATTCTTTGATTGATGGATCTTTTGATATATGGATTGATTCGTTATTATCTAATAAAATACCTTTCAAACTATCTTTAAACTTGCGCAAGTATTTTTACCAAATTCTCAATTTAAAAAATCCTTTCGACAAGCTAGCTTTGATTCTTATTTCATTTCGAAGCACTGAGGGCGCCCTATCACTATTTCGAATATTTTTCACTCACGTGCTGGAATTTTCTATGAGCTGCTGATGTCGATCCAAACTCCTGGTGGTCCTGGATTATTTGTAGCCAGAGTTGTCTCTTCCAGGGGGTTAAAAAATTATTTAAAAATTACTTCTGCTTCACATTAGCATCACAAAGTCTTATGAAAAAATTTAGAAATTCGATTTAACTTTAAGCTATCAAAGGTATAGTAAGATATTATGCTCTATAATTTTTGGTGACATCTCATGGTGGTCGTTGGCAGGCAAGTGTCGAAATTCTCTTTTCTAATTCACAATTTTCATTTCCGATTTCCAAATTTACATAAAATTTAAATAATCTTCTCCTCCGCCGTTCATGGCTCAAATAGACCGTACCAAACTATTAAATTATTACTTATGTTACATCTTTAATAATTTATTTGCCTTCGGGCCATATCCAAAACATAAACTGCACAATAATAATTCATAAATTCTTATCATTTGTAGAAATATATACAAATATATTTGAATCAGCTCACTATTGCCGCCTATCAATTGCCACCATTTGATTGGTGCATGCAAATTATTATAGTATTCATGCACCTAGTAACCTCCTTCTTCCTTAATACATTTAATTATTTTTGTTTGGGTTTTTTAATATGCTTTTTACATGCAAAGTAATTTTATAAAGGTTATAGATGAATCTTATATTACAACAATTAGCCACATGTAACCTTTGGTTCCTCAAGTTGAATACTGTTTCGCTACAATAAGTTTCTGCCAAGGTGTTTGGTCAGATTCTATGTTATGTGACTCGGTCGATCATTAGGTCGCCGATCAGTAGATGTTTTACGCCTAACCTCAAATTTTCAATATTTTATATAATATTATACAGGTAGCAAAAAATATTCTCATTCCTATTCGGCTGTTGTACAATTTGGCCATGATGCCTGATTTATTATCTAATCTTTAACGTTATCATCTTTGGCGATATTAGCCTATTATTTCACTTAGACCTATAAATTTCTTCAAATAGGAATTTTTATTTATCCATTCGGATTTTGAACGTTACAAGGCTTATAAGCCCTAAACGATTCCAGTTCTAATTTATACAACAGTCCAAATGTAACTAGGTTATGAGCGTGTGCTTAAGACAACAAAAACATTATATTTTATCATCGGTATAAGTATCAGTATATTGTATCGGTGACCGGAGCTTCGGGACCAGGAATTTTGGGACCAACTAGGAAAAAGAGGAATTTTGGGACCAAGTCTGGGATCTACCTGCGAGGTGATTAGCGAACTATAGTCGACCCTTTCGAAAGGCTTACACGCTTCTATCTGTCCCTTAATGAAAGCCATTCATAGATTCATTTCAAGGAATAGTTCTATGTACTGAGGATTCATTTTAAGGAATAGTTCTATGTACTGAGGATTCATTTTAAGGAATAGTTCTATGTACTGAGGATTCATTTTAAGTAATAGTTCTATGTACTGAGGATTCATTTTAAGGAATAGTTCTATGAACTGAGGATTCATTTTAAGGAATAGTTCTATGTACTGAGTAGATAACCAATCTATTTTTATTACAGGCCTCTTCTCCTACATGTTGATTTAGTGAATATAGTGAGAATATTTCTGTGCATCTATATTTTGTTTATCAAGTACTTCATTATTGATAAAATTCAACACCCATACATTATCATCCATCAACAGAATATTATATATCATCTGTACTATTGTTATAAGATTAAAAAATGTATTTCTTATTTTAAGAACTCGTGGCTGGAGCTCAAGGCTTCTTTTTCCAGTCATGCCAAAAACTATTGTAATTTAATGATTGTAAAAATATTTCTCGTATTTGGCGAAAAAAATCATTTTAATTTAGTGAGAATATTATTGAATTTATTTAGTTGAATAGGCCTGTAACAGATTTGCTAATTCTATGAGTTCAACGCCTTTGTGTTGTCCAACCACATGTTGGAAAGGGACGATGACAAACTGGGCTGACGACAAAGACGACAAACTACACCTTATTCTACCTGCGAAGACCCATCCTCTCTTATGTCGGAACTCTTTAGTCCCAAAATGTATTGGTCCCAAAAAGTAGCCTACTGGTCCCAAAGTTCCTAGCACCCACTGTATCAGTTGTCTCTGATTTTATCCATTCATCCACTACACAAATTCTCGTAAAATACCACCTACTTCATCATTTCTCAAAACAGATTACAAGTGTTTCCATACAAAGAACATCCCCATCATTCCACTCCAATTCAGCAACATACTCATTCGAATGTGGAAAAACTGGAAATTAAATGAAAAGTGTGTTATTTTCTGATAAGCCTTACCCTGGCACAGAAGCAACAATACAATAGTAGTAATAGTTGACTAGTAGTAGTAGTAAAGAGCTCGTTACTTTGGAGTTGAAAGGGCGCGAGAGTGAGAGAGAATATGGACATGGGAGAGAGACTGAGGACGCGAGAGAGAATGAGTGAGTGAGTGAGAGAGAGTGGATGGTGATGCTGGAGTGAGAGAGGTTGAACGCGAACGCGAGAGAGAGTGAGTGAGTATGAGTGGGAGAGAAAGAGAGCGTTTGATAACGCAGAAGTGGGAGAGAGTGAGTGACAACGCTGATGCGTGAGTGAGAGAGAACGCGGACGCTTTGTTATTTTTACACTTGAACAGTTGCTGTGACTTCTTTTGCAGAGTAGGAAACGAGGAGTGATTGTTCTGTGAGGAAACGAGCAAAATCGCAAACATTTTCTTTCACAGCTGAGTCGACAGTCAGTGGCAATTGCTTGATGTCAATGATGCTGATGCTGCTATAATTCTGCTGCTGCTGATTCTACTGCTGCTGCTGCTGATTCTACTGCTGCTGTTTTGCTGCTGAATCTACTGCTGCTGCTTCTGCTGATTCAACTGCTGCTGCTTCTGTGCTGATTCAACTGCTGCTGCTGCTGATTCTACTGCTGCTGCTCCTGCTGATTTTACTGCAGCTGATTCTACTGCTGCTGCTGCTTTGCTGCTGATTCTACTGCTGCTGCTGCTTTGCTGCTGATTCTACTGCTGCTCTACTGCTACTTCTACTGCTGCTAGATTTTTACTGCTGCTTCTGCTGATGTGGCTGCAATAATCGCACATTCTGCTTCCTTCCGAATTTGCATCTCTTTCTGGTCCACTTATTCGCTTATCTCTCTTTCCTTTACTCGCCAATTTCGCTTATGCAATTTTGAATATTTCACCACTTGTGAGACAATGTTACCAGGAAAAGATGATTGGCGAGTGACTTCACAGATTCACAAGAAAGAGGAGGCATTTATGAATTGCATCCCAGACAATACGAAATTATTTGTCTGACATTGATTATCAAATTAATTTTACTCCATACAAAATTACTTCAGACTTGGAGGAATTTGCGGCGCAGAGAAATGGAGGGAGATCAGCCAATTACAGTGATGGATTGAGTCATAGGTGGAAGCGCAGTTGTCGATTAGAGTCAGTCGATTCAAATATCACTAGCGAGATGTGTAGAAGAACTTGGTCAAAATAATCATGAACACGTAAGCTTCGTAGAAAGGTATGGAGATGGTTAGAGGTGGAATGTCATGCGGAAATAAGTGACTTATCTGATCAACACACGGTGAAAAATTGTTTCTGTCCGTGGAAAATATTATCTCACCACAGTAGCTTAGTTGACTCATGCTCTCACATATCCTGCAAACTGGTTACCGTATCTCACTGTCACTTTGTATGTCATATCCAAATTTTTAACAATTCTTGAAAGAAAATGGTTCCTCTCATACTTAAACTCAGGGAAATACTCATATCTTTTCACAGATCACATTCCAACCAACAAAATCCAGTAATAAGATATTTTCATAGTGAAGCTGTGTTCATACCAAAGTTATCAACAAAATGTTAATAACTTAATCCTTATAGATTCTCTTTTTGTGTAGTTGAGAAGTTGATATTGTGGTAATTATTCATATTGAATGAAAAAGACTGAGGAATTGTCAAAAATCTACAGATTTTATTGATACTTAGAAAGACCGGTTTCGGTTATTACACCATTGACAACACAATGACAGTTATTACACATTGTTTATCAGAGATTGACAATGGTGTAATAACCGAAACCGGTCTTTCTAAGTACCATATTGATAAATCTGTGGTTTTTGACAATTTCTTAGTCTTTTTCATTCTTATAGATTGTATTAGATTGAACGGAACTTGACAAACACATATGTACATCATGTGTATGATAAGTTATGTTCAATCTATTAGAATCTATGAGGACGGAGAAATGAAAATTTGGTAATAACTTTGGTGTAAACGCAGCTTCATAAGTTACATTATATCTTTTACATTTCCAATATTATTATAATATTATTTTTCTATTCTTACATAATGTATCATGAATCCACTGTATTACTGTGTTATGGAAGCAATTATTGGGAGAAATATTTACAATAGCAAGTAACAAGTATAGATTCTTAGTATAGATTCAACAGGTAATTCAGGTTTCATTCCTCTAATTTTAAATCAGCTACTCATTCTCGAGTTTCATTCCAGCTATTCATCATCTCTCTATTGATTGATTCATGAAATCATCACAAATAGAATCGTTTGTACTGAGTTATCTTTCATACCCTTATCATCTCCTGGTCTTGGAAACTTGTGGAAAGTTCCCTATGTAAATAAATAATTAAAAAAATTGTTTGCTTCTGTGCATAAATGAATAAGTTATTCATGACAATTCATTCAATCCAATAACAGTATTATGAAATGCGAAGTCAACCAATTATGTCCTCAATTCACTTATTATCTATCGATTATGGAATTTGAGCTTGACAACTATTGTTAAAAAATCCATTCTGAGAACGGAATCTATATATATAAAAGCGAAATGGCACTCACTGACTGACTGACTGACACTCTGACTCACTCACTCACTCACTCGCAGAACTAAAAATCTACCAGACCAAAACGTTCAAATTTTCAAATTTGGTAGGTATGTTCAGTTGGCCCTTTAGAGGCGCACTAAGAAATCTTTTGGCAATATTTAAACTCTAAGGGTGGTTTTTAAGGGTTTAAAGTTCGTCTTTTAGCATGTATATTCTTCTTATTCTCTTAATTATAATTGAAAAATGTCCATACCATATGTTAATATAGAACTATAATCTAGAGAGAGTACCTCTTCGAAACAGTTGTTAACTGGTAACTAAATTGATAATTTTGTCAGGTTGGCATTAAGTTGAGTTGACTCTGTTAGGATGACACCAAGTTGAAGATTGAAATGCATTTATCGCGGAAAAATTGATTGGGCACTGCTACTTCAATCAGAGCTATTCCTGGGAATATTATATTACTAGCCGTCAGGCTCGCTTCGCTCGCCATATCCGTTTAGCCAGACGTTTAGTCTGGACCCCCGACTGGATCGTCCTAACATATGATAAAAATGCTCAAATGAAAATACAGGCAAGCGAAGCGAGCATGCTGATCTCATTTTTGGACGATCCAGTCTGGGATCCAGGGGGCGGAGCCCCTGGTTAGACCGATATGGCGAGCGAAGCGAGCCTGACGGCTAGTTGAATATAAAACTATCAATACATTACTGTATACTCAAAACTAGTACATTCAATTTTATGCCTGGCATATTCAAAAGAAACAATCTGATTGCAACAGCTTGAAATGCTAGATTTGATTTAATACTACCAGATCAAGGCACGTTTGTTTTTTCTCCAGTATCCAACGCGAAATGCAATTTGAAGTTTTTATCACCTTTTAGATCGTATCTTAGACGGCTCTATGAAACACGAACTTTTGTCGTCAACTTTTTAACCCAAGAATAAGGTGACTTGAGAATCAAATGGGAATCATGCAAAGAAGGCATTAACTTGTTCTACACGACATTAGCAACAGGCATAAATGATTCATGAATTTTATCAATTTTCCAAAGCTTGGAGGTGTTCAATTGAGGAAACTTTTGCAATTTAGAGACAGTTTTCCAGTTGAGATTACTTTTGAATAGAATAGTACCCGATAATTTAGAGCTATGAGAAATATCATCAAATCCTGAAGTGGAGTGGAAGAAAAAGGACTAATCTTTTTCAGTCAATTTTAATGTGATTGAATAGAATAGAATAGTACCCGATAATTTAGAGCTATGAGAAATATCATCAATTCCTTAAGTGGAGTGAGAGAAACAGGACTCTATTTTTCAGTCAATTTTATTATAAATTGATGTTTTCTTCGACGATTGTTAGGACTTTATAGATATCTTCAACAGACTTCTTCATTATCTTCCTTATTCATAAACAATTTATTCATTTGTTGATACAATTATTACAAATCATATGATTATGATCGACAAAGAACAACATGCATACTTAGCCCAAAACTATTCTGTTCCTAAATTTTGATAAAGAATAACATGTCCGAAAAAGTAAGTTATGTTCTTTCTGTGGAGAGTTAAAGTTCAATTTCTGTCCAAAAATATAAATGAGCTAGAAATTTTGAAGTAGGCATGATTAAAACACCAAATTATAGTTAAATTATAAGATTACAATATTTTACTTTTAGCAACCAACTATGACTGATATGGATGTTATTCTTCTTGATCCTTGTACTTGATTGTCGATAATTATGAACTCCGATTTCAATGAATCTAATCTAGATAATTACTCATTCAAATCCAAGAGTTTATAGAGAGATGAATCTGAATGTGCGTAAAGACTCATGCGCCACGAACACTCGCATTTCTCTTTTCATCTGCTGATGTTATGCTTATTATAATGAATAAATAAATGGATATATAATAACTATATTTGTACAGGAACAGTAAGATACAGAATGACATAGCATCAGTTGATGGAAAGTGAAATGAGCGTGTACGTGGTGCATAAGTCTGTATGCTTCTTTAGATTCGTCATAGTTTTTTTCACAAACACAAGTAAGTAGTACCATAGAGAAACGATAGCATAAGTAGATATCCCATGGTATAGGGAGTTTATGTCGCAACTTTTACTGTTATCCCAAGCCGATAGTTCACGTAGTTCTTTTCCATGCAGCTGTGTGACGCTGGTAGTCTCTCAAATTGTGCCGTTCCTACACTCTCACCCTAACAAAACAGTGAAAATTGACAGTAATTGGCTTGAGATAACAGTAAACGTTGCGACAGTTTAAGCTTTCAGCTCCCTAGTGAATGATTAAGATATAGCAACCTGAACTAAGTTAATATCTCAAACTATTTCAATGGATCATTAGTTTTGACATTATAAAGTCGTAGTCATTTAATATGGATATGCGATATCTATCACAATACCTTCAAAACAACACAAAAATCTTGTAGAGAATAAGTTTAAAAGAAAAAACATTGATTTCGTAAATCAAAAATAGAAAAACCTTTAAATTAAACAACTCCTGTTAAGCCTATGGGATATCTACTCACGCTATTGTTTCTCTATGGTAGTACTTCAAAGAATGTGTTAGAAATCTTAAGTTGATTGATGATAGCATTCGAAGGTTATCGTTCGAAGGTTGTGTCAAACATACAAACCCTCAAATGGACACCGATTCGAGCCTCAAGTCAAAGTAGAAATTCGCTACGTTCTTTCAAGAGAAATCAGTAATCAATCACTAATTAAGAGTATTCCAAGTAATTATTTATTTGAAGAATATGTGAATTTCCAGAGATACTTCCTCGGAATTTCAACTGTTATTTTGCTTTTTTAGATGTGGTGTATCAACCATATTGTAGTTTATCACGGAACTGTTGCTAACTTTGTACTGAAATATTTGTTCTAAAATATATAAATGTTCAGCTGTGTGGGGTGATGTGAGAAAATGCCATTACTTCAGTAAACACACTATGATATGATAGGTTCGTGTCCAGAGTCCATAATAATAAGAGACAACGATACCTACCAGGGAGACATGATGCATAGGTCTTTCCTTCTTCAACGGTTTTATCAGGTAATATGTTTCTGTATTATTTGAAATATAAAACAAATCGAATTTATCAGAATGATAGAAGTGAAGTAGGCCTTCATTTAGGTCTCTCATTTCCCAACAGTTTTATCAGGTGATATGTTACTTTCCTTGTCCTATTACCATAGGTAAGGGAAGTATTGCTTTCCGAAGAAAATTGAGGTAACCCAATTTCAAAATTTATATACATTTCAAGGTCCCCTGAGTCCAAAAAAGTTGTTTTTGGGTATATGTCTGTATTGTGTGTGTGTGTATGAGTGTATGTGTGTCTGTGTACACAATATCTCATCTCCAAATTAACGGAATGACTTGAAATTTGGAACTTGAGGTACTTACAATATAAGGATCCGACATGAACAATTTCGATCAAATCCAATTCAAGATGACGGCTAAAATGGCGAAAACGTTGTCAAAATATTTTTCGCGATTTTCTCGGAAACGACTTTAACGATTTTGATCAAATTTATACGTGGAATAGACATTGATGAGCTCTATCAACTGTCACAAGTCCATATATATATATAAAAATTTCAGGAGCTCCGCCCCATCTATGCAAAGTTTGATTTTAGATTCCCAATTATCAGGCTTCAGATACAATTTGAACAGAAACCTCCATGTGGAAAAGATTGAGCATACAAATCTCTACAATTAATGTACAGTAACATTTTTACCTACAATTGAAAATAAGCTCGAAATTCGAGAAAATGTGATTATTCAATTGCAAACCGTTGGAACTGTTGATTCACTTAAATCATCCACTATGAAGAGATAGCAGACTTCGTGTGTCTCCAGCGTTATTGTCTCAGCTGGCTCAGATCTTTAAATAGTAGACTTGAGATGCGCGTGAACACTAGCGTCAGGTAATCAATTTTCATAACGGCAAGGGAAGTAGTGTGAGTGCGCCACACCAGATTTCTTTTATATGATTTGAAAAATGAAACAAATCAAATTTGGTGATGAAAGTGTATGTGGGCCTTCATTCAGGTCTTTCCTTCTCCAACAGTTTTATCAGGTGATATGTTTTTAAATCAATGAAAAAGAATTTGGAGAAACATGGAGGGAAAGGAAGAGGAACTGAGAGTGTACCGTGATCGAACGTCCAAAAATCGATTTGTGTTTAGGTTAGGTTAGGAAATGGAACAAATCAAATTAATCAGGATGAGAGGTGTAGGCCATCATTCAGAATGAATGGAAGATTCAAGATTCATAGAAGACCCGGTTTTAATCCACTGTAAACCCTCATTATTTTGAACTCATCAGTGATAAAATGTACAAACATTACAACAAAACATGACCCTTATGAAATTTGTAGGATTTGAAGCATGATTTTGTTATCTTGGAGTAATTAGCTCGAAATTGAATTTGACTGAATCAACAGCGTATAAATTTTCCAGCACCTCGTGATATAACGCCAACATTTCAAGTTACATACAAACAAAAACCACGTTATAGACCTCATAGCTGAGAGAGTCTGGAGTGGAACATAACATTTTTAAAGTTCAGCCATTAGTATTGTAGCTTGTACTGAATTGTATTCATTACAGGAAAAAGAAGAAGAAGAAGACAAAGAAGAAGAAAAAGAAGAAGAAGAAGAAGAAGAAGAAGAAGAAGAAGAAGAAGAAGAAGCCAGGAGAAAAAGAAGAAGTTTTTCTATTTTTTTATATGATATGAATGATGATCTCTTCACAGTGCTCCACACTTTCAGCCAATAAAGCTTGACTGGAAGAAAGCTTAGCATTACTCTGGAAAGGACTGGTAGGTTATGTGTGGCAGGTTGCCTACCCTACTCCTGCAATGGTATTTTGCGTCAATGATTTCTCATTCAAGTACTTGAGTTCTACTATATTGGAAATTAATTTTTACTGTAGTGATGTCCACGTTTAAATGACAGTATTTGATTAACCTTGGTGTTGCTGTCCTTGTCTATTATTCTACAAAGCAAATAGCACTATTCTTTTTCAGCTCAATGAACAGTATAACGATAGACCTGTATTATTAAGTCTATAGAAGGCATTGACAAGACAAGTTGTTCGGCAACATTGTCCTCCTATCTTTCTCCACTGCCATTCTAACGTGGGCCTCACTATAGTATCAAGAATTGTTTAGTAGATTAGTGGTTTTGATAATGTCAAGCCATGAAAATCACAGAGTCACCTCCACACAACAATACAGAAATTTTGGGAGATTTTGAAATTGATAAGGGTTAGATTTGATGTCTGAAGTTCAACGGTTGAAAACAAATCAATTTCATTGTTGAAATCTTATTCATTTATTGTATGAATCGATAAAGAATAAAGTTATTTTTTATAAGGCTGATAGGATGTCAACAGTCAGATGAGGGTAAGATTTAAATGTCTGAAATTCAACGGTTGGAAAAAATAATCCAATTCCTGAAACCTTATTTAGTTTCTTTATTTCATGTATGAATAATGAATAAAATTTCAACTTTAACTATTGGCATTTCAACTTGAAAATGACCTAAGTTAGGGTCGGAACTAGTTGTTGAACTATCTAAAACATTTTTTTTAAATAAAGGGTACTTCAAGATTTTTATTAATTAAAATTAAAATTATTTGTTTTAAGGCGGATAGAATGTCAACAGTCAGATAAGGGTAAGATTTAAATATGTCTGAAGTTCAACGGTTGGAAAAAATAATCCAATTGCTGAAACCTTATTTAGTTTATTTATTTATTGTATGGATAAATAATAAAAGTTCAACTTTAACTATTGACATTTCAACTTGAAAATGACCTAGGTTAGGGTCGAAACTAGTTGATGAACTATTTAAAACATTTTTTTTAAATAAAGGGTACTTCAAGATTTTTATTAATTAGAATTAAAGTTATTTGTTTTAAGGCGGATAGAATGTCGACAGTCAGATAAGGGTAAGATTTAAATGTCTGAAATACAACGGTTGGAAAAAATAATCTAATTGCTGAAACTTTGTTCAGTTTATTGTATGAATAAAGAATAAAATTTCAACTTCAACTATTGACACTTCAACTCGAAACTAGTTGTTGAACTATTGAATTTTTTTTTAAATGAATGGTACTTCCAGATTTTCATATTGGTTTTATTGATTAGGAAAAACGTTATTTGTTATAAGGCGGATAAGATGTCAACAGTCGGCTCCCGCTGGTTGTTTGCTTGGTGATGAATCGAAAGTGCTGGAAATAAATAAGAAATTATTGTGTTCTATGAAGCGCACACATCTCAGTGAGCAAGACATTAATCTTGGCCTTTGTTGCTTGGTAGGATGACACACACTCACTCTCCCTCATTCCTCGGGGTAAATGCAACTTTGGCCGCGTCAAATCTCGGATGACAAATGATTTGTGGATGAGTGTGTACCGCTGTATCTCTCGGATCATCCTGAATTATTGTCTCAGTTGTTGACGTCATCTCAGATGAGAAGGTCGTTGTAGAAATTAGTCGGATGACGTAATTGACTCGGTCAATTCCGAAGCCCCATCAATAACCCTGAACAATAATTATCAATTTGTCAATATTCCTGTTCACTATGAAACTTAGAGTTGTTTGAGAATAAACGGTTATTGAATCGGTCATTTCCGAAGTCCCATCAAATCCTCAACAAGTATTATTTATGTTTCAATATTCCTGTCTACTATGAAACTTAGAGTTCTTTGAGAATAAACGGTTATTGAATCGGTCATTTCCGAAGTCCCATCAAACCCTCAATAATTATTATTTATGTTTCAATATTCCTGTCTACTCTAAAATGGAGGGAAACTCAAGAACAGAAAAGAGCTTAAAATGGAAGACGCGATATTGACTTGGTCAATTCCTTAGACATGTCAAACCCTGAACAATAATTATCAATTTTTCAATATTCCTGTCTACTCTAAAATTAAGAGTAGGCTAACTCAAGAACAGAACAAAAGCTTACTATGGAAGACGCGATATTGACTCGGTCAATTCCTAAGTCCCATCAAACCCTGAACAATAATTATTATCAATTTTTCAATTTTCCTGTTTACTGTAAAATGAAGATTAGGCTAACTCAAGAACAGAACAAAAGCTTACAATGGAAGACGAGATATTGACTGGGTCTATTCCGAAGTCCCATCAAACCCCAAAGAACAATAAATTATTAATTTTTCAATATTTATCTATTTATACATTCATAGATACGCATTCTCAACTATGAATGATTGGGAAAGGAACAACATGCATAAAGCCTAAAACTGTTCCTTTCCCGAATTTGAATAGAAATTATCTGAAAATAGGTCATGTTTATCACTCTATAAGTTTTGTCCAATTTAGAATTTAGAATAGAAGTTTATTAGACAGTATAGAATAGAAGCCTTCTATAGACAGTATCTGATACAGGTTTATTGACGTAATATTAACAGTTCATTCTTGTTCAAAATAATCAATTGTATTTTATTACGAGAAAAATTATATTTTAGAATAATTTCATAATGAATTTTCATAAATAAGATGAAATACTTTGTTAATTAATGATCAATTCTACATTTCTCAAGACGATCTGGCAACAGAGCAAATCAAGAGAGAGATATCCGCTTTGCTGAATGATAGACAAGGATAGCAATACCATTGCTAATCAAACACTGCCATTATAACTTGGACCTTAATATATAGCAAAATATTTAAATTCCATTCCATCTTTATCCTGATCAATAATTAATTATTCTTCATACCGTCAAAAACACATCAAATAATTTCGCTATTTGGACAATGTATTCATCAATGGGAATAATTCTACTTAAAATTAAATGAGATTGTATTCTGAGGAGTAAAATAACATTCAACTTCTATAATTTGACTGAAATTCTAAATAACATTCGACTATAATTTGGTATTTTAATCATTCTAAATTCAAAAATTTTAGCTCATTTATATTTTTGACCTTGTAAAACAAGGTGACGACGTCTCCGAATTGAAGGATATAAGGGCTGGAGTTCCACAGGGTAGTGTTCTTGGACCAGTTCTTTAAGTGCTGTACACAAGCGATCTTCCTGAATTGGATGCAGTGACAATAGCTACTTTTGCTGATGATACTGCAATACTGGCAGAAGGGGAAACAGTACAAGAAGCAGCCACAAAACTACAGAATGCTAGCAACAGATTCAGTGACTGGACCAAAAAATGGAGAATTCGATTAAATGAGATGAAGTCTATTCATATCAACTTCACAAACAAAATTATCAATGACCCGATTCGAATAAATCTGAATGGGAATGTAGTACCACACAGCAACACAGCAAAATACCTTGGAATGACTCTTGACGCCAAGTTGAAATGGAAAGAGCATATCAAGATGAAAAGGAGCGAGCTAGGACTCAAATACAGTAAAATCAATTGGCTGTTGGGCCGTCAATCACAACTCTCATTGAACAACAAGTTATTGATTTACAAACAAATTCTAAAACCTGTCTGGACGTATGGAATTCAGCTTTGGGGCTGCTCTAGAACATCTAACATCAGTCAGATTCAAACATTCCAAAACAAAGTACTGCGGAACATGGTGAATGCGCCCTGGTACATAAGGAACAGCGATTTGCACCGAGATCTGCACATCCCCTATGTGACCTGTGAGATAAGAAGATTGGCAGCCCATCATGAGTCACGTCTTCATCAACACGACAACACCGAAGTCATCCAACTACTAGACAACACTGAACTCACTAGGAGGTTGAAGAGAACAAAGCCCTTCGAGTTGGTGTAGTGCTAGTGGAGTGATTTAAGTATATTGAATAAAAGTGTAGTGAAATAATTTAAAGTAGTGAAATTATAGATTGGAACTGTAGGCTTCACTGGAAGACTTTAGCAATAAAAATTAATTTAGGATAAGAAATAACAGAACAAAATTGATGGTTAGTCCTAGTGACTAGTTTTAATAGAAATAACAAAAAAATTATATTTTTGGACAGAACTTTCAACTTTAACTTTCCTCAGTAAGAACATAACCTATTTTTTCTGATATTTTATTATCTATAAAAATTTGGGAACTGAATAGTTTTGGGCTATGCCTGTTGTTCTATCCCTTTCATATTCATATGATTTGTAATTGTATCAACAAATAAATAAATAAAGAAACTTTGTCACTCCTCAATTGTGTCCAAATTTATTTAACGTTTTCGTAGGATAAGAGCATATTCAAATGTCGTCTCATATTATTCTTGAAAAGATGTCAGAGAATAAACAATTTGTCATAGAAACTCTATGGAAGAGTATACATGGATGGGAATAAGATGGTATTATATTCTGGAGAAGAGAATGACAATAAACTTTCTCTCTTGACAATATTCTCTTCAACGTGGTTCAACTTTTTCATAGGACGATCAGACAAGGATACATTCTTCACTTGAGAATAATGTCCAAATCCAATCCTAGAAAGCAACACTTTCAAACATTAGAATTTCCAACTTCCAACTCAACACTTCGAGGACAACAAACTCACGATAGAATCTAGTAAATGGATGTTCGCAACTACAAATTTCCAACAAAGAATCATTCCCTTTCCACTTTTGCGAAAGTTTCAAGGAATAGTGGAAGATCAACAAACTTTCCCTGACTTTTCTTTCCGAAAAGTTTCTCACAGTAATGTGTCTATATCTTATTCGTCTAAGAGCGGGAAGCAATCAGGGGTTAATCCCTTTGTAAAAGGTTTCACGAACTTGGCCAACGTCCTACGAATTAATCAATGTCCACTTTTGGCTCCGAATGCACGATTTTCGGATCAATACTCAAGTTTCAAACAACAAAACACTTGCCAAATTATTGGACGATGGAGGAATTGGGAATAAGCCACGTTAAGCTGAAAGAGAATAAGTTACATTTCTACTTTGTACCCTTGCGATATCATATATACTCCAGTTAAAACTCTACACGTCTTCATCCTTTCTAGAATTGTTCTTGAAAACTTCAAGATCAAAGTCTACTACTCTATTTCTTTTCTTTAATAAGAAATCTTTTTCTTTCAATAATAATTGATCTTGAAAACTTTACTTTACTTGGAGACCAAAGAGCTTACATTAATTGAACTATAGTTCATTTTCTCAGACTCTCTATTCTTAAGCTGCGTTTAGACCGGAGTTATTAACAAAAAGTTATTAACTTGACTGAATTGTCAAAAATTTCTCTTGACAAAAGTTAATAACTCATGTTTCTAACAGAAAATTTCTTGTTATTAACAAGATCTTGTTATCAATATAATTTATTGACTTCCATATGATTTCATTCAACGAGACTATTCATATAATATAACAGCCGGATAAGAAGCAAAAAATTGTCTTCAAGTTTGAATTGGAACATGTGTGTGATCATTAAAATAATGACCTTCATCTGATCTAATGTAAATAAATTTTAATGCGTTTACACCACAGTTTACAACAAAAGTTTTCAACATAAGCTAATAACATTTTCTTTCCGCTGCTAGTTTTGTTATGAACAAAAGTTAATAACTTTGTCACGTGTTTTGTCTGCAACTGTAGTTATTAGGGAACAGCTGTAGTTGTAGGGTAGGGATGCTGTGCGAGGGGATTGCGGGGAGGATAGTAACCTGTTATTAACAAAATTTACCGACTCTCGATGGATAACATAAATCTTGTTAATAAAAAGGAATTTTCTGTTGAGAACACGAGTTATCAACTCTTTTCAAGAGATTTTTTGTCGATTCAGTCAAGTTGACAACTTTTTATTAATAACTCATGTTATCAACTCCGGTGTAAACGCAACTCAACATGATGTTATTAACTTTTGTAATAATCAACATCAGTTGATAACAAAAATGTTAAAAACTTGTGTTATTAACTCCGGTGTAAACGCAGCTTTACTCTATTCTCATTTGTCTATTTTCAAAATAGTAAAATATTCAGGAGTTTTTGTAACAGCAGAAATCAGCTATGTAGTGTTGATTTCATTAAAAGCTAATATTTCTCAGTTAATATTATTGAGAACGAAGAATGAAGCCCTCACAGTTCACAAAATTGCTCCACTAAATACAAATCATTGAATTTTGTGAAATTTTTTATGAGTCATTTTATGAGAATTGGATAAATTTTATATGATTCGAAAATAGAATGATTATATTTCAATATTATGATTTTTTCAAATTATGGCCTAATTTGATTAATTATACCAAAGGAATTCATATATTAGAATATATCATAATACTGCAAGGTTATTGTTACTTCATATTATTGAGTAACGCAAGATTTCATTTATTTCTACTTGAAAACCTTGATTTATTGCAGACTGGCAGGTAACCCGTGCTCCGCCAGGGCCTATTTGAAAACTTGACAAACTGAGAACTTGACGTGATAGAATCTTGAAGAATTGAAAATAGGTCTATAACCATCGAATTGAATGAAAAAGACTAAAAAAAGTCAATAACCACAGATTTATTTATACTTAGAAAGACCGGTTTCGGTTATTACACCATTGTCAATCTCTGATAAAACCGGTCTTTCTAAGTATCAATAAATCTGTGGTTTTTGACAATTTCTTAGTCTTTTTCATTCAATATGAATAATCACCACAATATCAACTTCTCAACTACACAAAAAGTGAAAAAGTCTATAACCATCCTCGGTTACTTAACAATCTATATGCAAAATTCCAAGTTAATCAGTCCAGTAGTTCAGACTTGATGATGCGTCAAACATAATTTTTCTATCGCGTACATGTATAAGCCAGTTTTCTTTCCTTTATTATAGTATAGATAAACAATCCTGTAATAAGAGAAAAACATGCTATCCATCAAATTATACCATTCTTAAACACTGAAAACTACTAGGAAAAACCATGCACTGGAGTCGATCGTATTACTAATTCTCAAATTCAAATTTTAAACACTGATTCTGTTGCCAATTTCACTTTATTAAGGCGGACTTCCACATGTCAGTATCAAAACCAGTTACTGGTACCGTTGGAATATAATTCCCATAAGCTCTAATGGGACTATTTTCACTCACCTTGGCCTAGCGAATATGAATAGTGACATTGGAAATTATGAGAATAATATTTTCGATGGGGGATTTTATTAGAAATCGATTCCATTACGAGAACATCATCAAAAGAAACTTTATAAGAATTTAATTATAAGAAATCGATTTTTCTCTACAGGTTCCTCTATTTCCCAATGCTCTACCAACTTTGCATGCAGTGTTTAATTCATGATAATAGTCTCAAATGATTGCTCTCACTCAAAGTAGAATATGAGAAATATATTTTCGATGGAGGATTTTATTAGAAATCGATTCCATTATGAGAACAACATTATAAGAAACTTTATGAGAATTTCATTATAAGAAATCGATTCTTCTCTACAGGTTCCCCTATTTCCCAATGCTCTACCATCTTTGCATGCAGTGTTTAATTCATGATAATAGTCTCAAATGATTTCTCTCACTCAAAGTAAAATATGAGAAATATATTTTCGATGGAGGATATTGTTGGAAATCGATTCCATTAAAAGAAACTTTATAAGAATTTCATTATAAGAAAACGAATCTTCGCTACAGGTTTCTCTATCTTCTAATGCTCTACCATCTTCGCATGCAGTGTTCAACCCATAATAATAGTCTCAAATGATTTCATTCACTCAAAGTAAAAAAAGAGCTTGATAGTTAACTTCCAAATTTCACCAGAGGAGACGAAGCGGAAACGGCGTGGAAGCTTTTAAATCAGAAGGATCTGATGAAGTATGCATTACAAATCAGGGTAGAATCAACATGCATGACTCTAATTCAGCTGGCTCTTCTTCAGGTTTATAATTAGTGGTTAAGTGGGGTGCTGTAAGGGTAGCCTTATTACATTAGTTGAAGAGAGAGGGTAGGATAAGTGGGGTAGCCTTATTACATTAGTTGGAGTGAGAAGGATGTCCAATGGGCATTTGGCCAGGCTAACAAGGTGGAGGGACCTCGTGGCACGGCGAGGGGGGGATGAGGCACGAGTGAGGTTGAGACATATAGTATTGAGTAGAACCGCAGCTCATTAGGGTGAACCCACACCTGACAGCTCCCCATCATACATATTCAGCCCGCATATTACCATACGGTCTGTCTGTTCAGACGCATACAAACGTCTGCTCAGCGAGGCGTTTGTAACCCTTGCCTTGCCCTTGAAGGTTGCAAATTCTAGGCCACTTGTAGCTTGTAATCAGCCCTGATGTTCAATGCTTATCATCCAAAATTTATGGATACTCATGCAGAATCGGTAATCTCATTATTTGGGTCGCTCCTATGTTGGCTAAAGGTAATAGTATATTTCGCACCTAGGGCCGAAAATGGGACTTTTCTGGCTCGAAATCGGTTTTCAAGTCCGAGGCCGTAGGCCGAGGACTAGAAAAGATTGAGAGCCGGAAAAAACATTTTTGCCCATGGTGAGAACGTTATTTTTCGCCACACAGGAAAATAAACAATATATATATGAGAATAATTGTCTATTATAAGCACTTCCGAAAGCAAAAGTGGAAGGTCATAGCTCTAGCAAATCTGAGGTAATCTGAATATCAAGAAATTGTCCAAGTATTTTTATTTTTTATTCTGATTTGTCTAAATAACCTAAAAGATTATGTTCAATTATATGTAAGAGGTTGAGTTTATACTTTTTATTCTTCCAAATGACAATAAGATGATATTATTATAAATGTTTTGATTATTGAGTGATAAACACAAAGAATGAAAAGTTTTTGATCAGCTGTTTTAGCACACTTGAAATTTGGCCAATCTGAATGTCAATGGAAAGTTTTTGATCAGCTCTTTTAGCACACTTGAAATTTGGCCAATCTGAATGTCAATGGAAGTTTAGGTTAGAAGTTCTATCCTACTCTGAAAATAGAATTATTTGAATAGTTTATAATATATATCTTATCTGTATTTTATTCATCCAAATAAAATGATAGTATATTATTACAGAATACTTTATTGAATTCTAAAAGCATAAAATGATTCCGTTTATCCACCATGTTCCATGATAAATGCTGTACTAGGAGGTTTGAGGTTAGATTCTATTATACTCTGAAAATTGAATTTGAATAGTTTATAATATCTCATTATTTGTATTTCATTCATCCAAATAAAATGATAGTATCTTATTGCAAAAACTTTATTCAATTCTAGAAGCATAAACTGATTCCGTTTCATAAACTATTTTGTAAACACGTTCACATCAAATCAGAATCAGCTGACTTCAAGGTTATTTTACAGCCCTAGGGCCGTAAAAATTTTACCGGCCTGGTCAGAAAACAATCACTTTCGGCCTCCATATGACGCACGTAAACCAGCTCATTACATCCAAGTGGGGCGAAAACAAATAAACGCTGATTTCAACTCGTGATCCGTTATTATATTGAGCTGTTGAGTTATGTTGAGGATGGCAGATTCCACAATAAGATCTACTTGCTTCACTACACCTTTTCCAACTGTATTTGAGAAAGTATCAATATTGTAATTGAGAATAGTCATTTGTATTTAAGAAAACATCAGATGTAAATGAGAATAGTCAATTGTATTTGAGAAGTCATCACTTGTAATTGAGAATAGTGAATTTTATTTGAGAAAGTATCATTTCAATTTGAAATCGAGAAGTTGTCAGTTGTAATTGGGAAATTATTTTAAAAAACCAGTGCTTCCAGTACTTATATTTCTCATAACTGCACTCATAAAAAATAATATGATAATATATTTGATATTCCAATAAAACGTTAAATCTTTAAATAAAAAATTATTCTCGAGCCACAAAATCCATTGAAAAATTTCTTGATCAAGAGATTCAATTGATTGATGATGAAGTCCAAATGCGCCTTGAACATAGAGAATTTTATCTTCATTAAGTGCAATATTTCACAAAATGTTTGGAGACAAAAGTCGTGTTGCCAATACATACATATAGAAATGATACTCATTGATCATTCGTAGACAGTACAGGGGAAATAATTTCACCATTGAAAATATTAATTTGCCCCCATCAAAGCCTATGGTAGTAATTGGAATACTGTGTACGTAAAACAGTATCCTTTCCTGCTCAAATCAAACCTGTAGACCTACTGTAGGCTACAGAAGAGCCACGACATGTCAATTGGAAAATTTTCTCATTTTCAATTGATATCTTCTCATTTACATTTGACGATTTCTCAAATACAATTCACTATTCTCAATTCCATGTGATGACTTCCCTTATTCAATTGACTATTCTCATCTACATCTGACATTCTCTCAATTACAAGTGACTATTCTCAAATACAATTGATACTTTCTCAAATTAACTTATTGATACTTTCTCAAATAGAATTGGAAAAGGTGTAATAGGTAAAGTGATCTTACTTCACTACACCTTTTCCAATTTTATTTGAGAAAGTATCAATTGTATTTGAGAATAGTCACTTGTAATTGAGAGAATGTCAGATGTAGATGAGAATAGTCAATTGTATTTTGGAAGTCATCACATGTGATTGAGAATAGTGAATTGTATTTGAGAAATCACCAAATGTAAATGAGAAGATATCAATTGAAAATGAGAAAATTTTCCAATTGACATGTCGTGACTCTTCTGTAGCCTACAGTACACGTTTGATTTGAGCAGGAAATGATACTGTACTACCAACGTACACAGTATTCCAATTACTATCATAGGCTTTGCATGGTGGAAAATTAATATTTTCAACGGTGAAAGTATATCCCCTGAACTGTTTACGAATGATTAATCAGAATTATTTCTATGTATGTATTGGCAACACAACTCTTGTCTACAAACATTGCACTTGATGAAGAAAAAATTATTTATGTTCACGGCGCAATCAAACTTTATCTTCAATCAATTGAATCTCTTGATCAAACAATTTGGCAATTCTCCAATGGATTTTGGGGTTTGAAAATATGTTTTATTGGAGTATTAAATATTATCATATAATTCTATATGAGTACAGTTATGAAGAATATAAGTACTGGAAGTACCTGTTTTTTAAATCATATCTCAATTACAACTGACAACTTCTCGATTTCAAATCGTATGCTCTCAAATTGAAATGATACTTACTCAAATAAAAATCACTATTCTCAACTACAAGTGATGACTTCTCAAATACAATTGACTATTCTCATTTACATTTGATGTTTTCTCAAATACAAATGACTATTCTCAATTACAATTCATACTTTCTCAAATACGGTTGGAAAAGGTGTAGAAATACTCCTTACTTTACTATAGTGAGTTCCACGGTATTTAGATGAAAACGGTAGGTGTCAAGAAATGTGTGTGCAGTGGCCAGCCAGCTAGATTGCGTCATCGCCACCAACCGAGGTTTTTAACACCTATTGGCAATTTATGAAACTTATTTGTTGAAAACAGATGATTGGATATGAAATGACGTTAGCTACACCGGAAATTTAGCACAAACATGTGCGTGACACCTACCGTCTTCTTCTATATACCGTGGTGAGTTACACATTATAATGGCAGTAGAGAAAGATAGGAGATGAACGTAGCCGATCCTCGGCTTGTCAATGCCTTCTATAGACCAGGGCCTTCCAACCTACGGCCCGCGGGCCACATCCGGCCCGCGGATGGATTTTGTCCGGCCCGCCGAGAGTTATTGCAATAGTTTTTTTTAAATATATATCTATACACATTTTTGACAACTGTGAGTTCAGTGCTCTTCTCTTACTAGCCACTCCATTTCTTAATGAGCGTAAAATTAGCTGTAAACAAGCAGCAATCAATCATTGCGAGATATTAGCAAATTGTCTGCACAGACTGTACATGTCCCTGTGTACGTGCGCGCGAACTGTCTGTGTCTAAATGGGCGGACATTTCAAGTGGAAAACAAATGCAATCTTCTCACTAAGAATAAGTATTCTCTTTTACTTTTTGTGAATTCGTGTATTGTCAAGTTGTCTTATTACTATTTAAAAAAACTTTTTATTTTGTTCAACTTGCTAAATTCATGCATTGTCAAGTTCTCTTATGACCTAAATACAAATACAAATACAAATACAAATACAAATACAAATACAAATTGTTTTTATTCTGATTCAAAAATCAAATACATACAAAATTTCAAATACATCAAACATCAAAAATGGAAATAAAATACAAAGTGCACTGAAGAAATTGTATAAAATATAATTTATGTAATAAGGCTTTCTACGTGTATGATGTATTATGAAAAAAACAAAGCTTTTTTGAAACAGAATATTTCTAGCTTGCTGTAAGCATTAAATGCTTAACGCGTGCAAGCAGGAGTGCTTATACTATAATTGAATAAAATCAGAAAGAAGAAAAAAAATTTTTTTTGGGCAAGAAAAAAATGAAAACACACACTCACACATTCACTCACCTCTCATACATTTCCAGTTTGGGCTTAATTAATTTTTGATATGATTTTCAACAACTATAATAATTATTATGTCGAAAACTAAGAAAGAATAAAAAACATGTGTTCTAAACAATCAGGCAAGATATTTCTAAGCCATTTAAGAATGTAATATTTGAACATTTTCCTATTATCAATTCTCTTTGCCTCAAAAGGTAAATTATTGAAAAATTTCGGACCTAGAAATACAAACGATTTCTGGAAACAAGTGGTATATGACCTGGGAAGCCTTAGCAGATCAGAAGTGACTCTCCTAGTTTGATAATTTGTTCTCTCCCTGAAAAGTGCCTGACCACTGTTTCCAGACATTACAAAGAATAGGTATAAAACTTTGAAAACATATATGTATCTTAGAGGCAAGCATTTTATATCTTGAAAAAGGGGAAAGGCATGTTCATATCTTCCTGATTTTTTAACAGCTCTGACAATAGATTTTTGTAAGGTTATAAGTGGTCTCAAGTGGGTAATGTAAGTAGAGCCCCAACAACTTATTCCATAATTCAGTTTAGAGTCAACAAGAGCAAAGTATAACTGTCTAAGAATGGTGGTTGGAAGAATCTTATTTAGAAAATAGAATTTTCTCAGGATATGTAAAAGATAATTTTTAACATAACGTATGTGTAGAGACCAGGTAAGCTTCTCATCTACTGTAACACCCAAATATTTGATGGAGTCAATTTGCGTGACAACTTGACAGTTACAATTATTCCGCAAACAATCAACGTGGAACTTCAAACCAGATGGTAAATTCCAGCTTGACGACAGTGTGAACAGAATATACTTGGTCTTTGACAGGTTAAGAGACAGATTATTGTGTTTGAACCACAACAACAACCTATCAACATCAGTCTGCATCACACTCTCCAAGTCCAAACCATCCAACCCACAATATGCAAAAGCAGTGTCGTCTGGGAATGACACTGGCACACCATTGTAGTTACATGAGAAAAGGTCATTTATGAATACAAGAAATAGGATTGGCCCAAGGACCGATCCTTGTGGTACACCACAATCTACTACCTGGACCTCACTCTTCACACCTCCTATGACAACATATTGCACCCTTTCTTTCAAATAGGATGAAAACCACATATGTGCAACACCTCTGATACCAGCATTATATAGTTTGTCCAGCAGAATTGTGTGGCTTACTGTGTCGAATGCCTTTTTTATATCCAGGAATAATCCTGCAACACAGTTCGCTGGTCTGGAGTTAATGCCAGAATATATAGCTGTCATGAAAGTATGAAGAGCCATCTCCGTATTCATCAACTCACGAAAACCAAATTGGTTTTTATAAAAAAAGTTACATGAGTTGAGAAAATCAAGAATCCTTTTTCTCATTACCTTTTCTAACAGCTTAGAAAAAATTGAAAGTAAGGATATAGGTCGATAGTTAGTTAATTCTGATCTAGAGCCAGATTTGAATATGGGTACCACCTTGGCCAATTTCATCCTGGAAGGAAATATACCTGTAGAAAGACTGCAATTGAATATATCTACCAGAATTGGGACTACAGACATAGCAACTGACTTCAATAGTCCAGAAGATATGTCATCGTCCCCTGGAGCTTTACCGGATTTTAATTCCTTTATGTACATCAACATTTCATTGAAAGTGACAGGCTCAATGAATATAGATCTTTGACAAGTGGTTTTTGTAAAATTTTCATTATAACTCTCTACATCACTGACAACTAAATTACCTGATGAGGCTGCAATATCTTTAGAAATATTTACAAAAAAATTATTAAAAAGGTTTGACAGAGTTTGATGGTCACTGACAATCTCACTCCCGTGCTCAATTTTTAGTTCATCAAGACTTCCTTTTTTTGGTCTCCCACACAGCTTATTCAGAACTACCCATTTTTGACGTGAAGCTAATAAATTTATTGTGGCGTAGTACTTTTCTTTTTCGATTTTGATCCAGGTCTTTATTTTTTTTGAAAAAGTTTTAAATTCATTTTTTCCATTCTTATTTTCGGGATTCCTTTTTACTTTTTTGAATAGCTTATCACGGGAGTGAATTGCTGTGCATAAACCATTTGTCATCCATGGTTTAAGCTTTTTTACTTTTACTGATTCAGTTGATGTAATTTCAATTTTATTTTTGGAACATTCAATATAATTTGCAAATGTCTCAAGAAAATTGTTGAACTTATAATCAATATTATTATTAAATAATACCTATATTTAATAAGACCTTTTTACACTCAATAAATTGGACTTTGTATTAAAATGAAATGAATTTGTATGTTTCTTCCTGTGTTTTTACTAAACCTACTTAAAACTCCTCATATCATTTTAATGGGAATATAATAATTTTCACCCCCCAAATCCCCCGTGTCGTGTGTGTCACAAGTCAAATTCCACGTACATCCTTGTTATTGGCCCTCTAAGCCTCCCAAGAGTTAACCATGGATTGAAAAGGTTGGAGACCCCTGCTATAGACGATAGCTGATACAGGTTTATTGATGTGATATTAACTGTTCATTCTCATTCAAAATATTATCAATAATAATATTTTATTAATCAATAAATTATATTTTTCAATAATTTCATAATAAAGATGAAATATTTTGTTAACTAATTATTATTTCCACATTGTTGAAAGACGATCCGGCAACAGAGCAAAGCGAGAAATAGCGTATAGCGTAGAGATAGCGTATTCCACTTTGTTGAATGATAGACAAGTATAGCAATGCCATTGCCAATCAAACACTGTCATTGTAACGTGGACCTCACTATAGGATGAAATCACTGATTCATGAACGTTTTACAGTAGAAACATAACCTATTTTTTGGACATTTTATTATTTTATCAAAATTTGGGAATGGAATAGATTTGGGCCAAGCCTGATGTTCCGTCCTAATCATATTTATATGATTTGTGATTCTGTCCACGAATAAATAAATAAATTCTTGGACAGCACGACACGACAGGGAAGGATTCCTGGACAGCACGACACGACAGGGAAGGATTCCTGGACAGCACGGCACGACAGGGAAGGATTCCTGGACAGCACGACACGACAGGGAAGGATTCCTGGACAGCTTTCCGATTGACCTATTCTCAGAGCATCAGCCTAGTAAGGTAGTCTGTTTCAGTGGGAATATTATTACTGTATATAGGATGGACACGTTAACTTTCAGTCCCGGCTGCCGATTATGTCAGAGGCCCTGAAATCGATCAGTTGCAACCTGAAAACTGTGACACCAGACCTGAGCCAGCCAAATCACTCGAAATTATTGTTATTCATTTGTTTGGATCATCTCCCAATAATTTATCATGAGCAGGTGAACCACACTGGGAACTGGAAAATAGATAAGATGATAATCAAAGAGAAAATATAGCATAAGCTATCTTTCCATGTATCTTCTTCCAAGCTATCTTATTCTATCATCTATCTATGATAATAGCATGCTTTCCCTGTTAGTTCTGTTACTTCTCATTACATAATCAAGGTTCTAGACGGGCGGACAGAGAGCGTTCTGCGATCAGAATTCATCAGATGGATAAAGAAATTTATAATATAAGGTTATAAGATATTCATCCTCGTTTTGGCGTAATCTGTGAACGTGAACTAGGAAATGATCAAACGATATCCTATTACATTAGGCGATCAATTTCTGTATATATTTTTATATTTGGTTATTTATATCTATTTATATACAACGGATCTCAAAAACGGCTTTAACGATTTTCACGAAATTTGGAACATAGTAGGTTTATGATATAAAATTTCGATTGCACTAGATATCATCCCTGGGAAACTCGCTGAATGACATTAGAAGGATAATTCATCCTTGGAAAAACAGCTGAGACTTTCGTCGTCTGTGGATAATAAAAAAGTGAGTGAGACGCACTCGGTCTGTGGAAAATCAAAATATCGCATCCCCAAAATTCATAAGCTGACGTATAGCCAGCTGTAAAATATTATAAACACGATTATTTCAGAGAATTGTGTTCTGTGAAGGTGCGTACAGATATAAGCGCCGCAACATGAGCAATTCACTTCTAATCAGCTGATTATATCTGTATTTTTACAGTAACGGTAAGATACAGATATAAAAACACGATCATTTTAAAGAATTGTGTTCTGTTTATCAATAAATGTAAATAACGAGCGAAGCTCGGTGCTCTGATATTATAATATGATTAGGGAAAGAATCATGACAATGACGAAACTGCCGGCCGTTAATTCGGCCGAATATGGTCGTCCATTGGAACCTCTTACGTCAGTCTAGTTGCCAATTATTGAATAAACTACTATCATAGCCACCAAAGTTTTTCATAAACAATGATTATATTGAGATTTTAAAAATTGAATAAACAAATATTCACTATTTATCAATTTGAAAAATAATTTAATTTATTTATTTAAAAATTGATAGGCCGGAGACGGCCGTGCACGGCCGTATGAACCTGTTGCAATGGACGAGCATCTATTCCAATCTTTGTTGGGGGTTTGCTCGGACGAGTTCGGTAGTTTTCGGCCGATGCTAGTTCAGACGAAATCGGTTCTAGTGGACGGCTCACCTTAGGCGTATCATGGGAACATACAGTCAAATTTAATCGCTCGTATCTGATAATTTGATAAGTACCTGAACAAAGTACAAAGTACAAATATAAAGAAAATAAAAATCTCAGTACCCTTTTTTAAAATATTTTATCACAACATGACCGAAACATGTTGTGATAAAATATTTAAAAAAAAGGGTACTGAGATTTTTATTTTCTTTATATTTATATTACAAGTAGCCCTATACAGGAAAGAGATACAAAGTACAAATTTGAAATCTACATTTGGAATATAAAATGGAAATAAATCAATCAAAATTCAAAACCAACCTTGTAACAGACGATTGCGCAAGATCCGGTCCAAACATTTCACTAAACACTTCGTAATAATGAATCTAATAGAGAAAATGATATTGCATCTTCTAAAACGACAATAAACTAATCACTTGTACTATTCACTCAGCAATATTCGCGTAAAAGCAACGATAATCCACCAATTTTTACACGCGACACGCATAATTTGAGGTTAACTGATGCCGACTTGCACGAACCGGTGAACTGACTGACAAAACAAAGAGAACATGCTGACGTCACAGCGTCGGTGCCGCGGAGATATCGTCGACGCTGAAGTCGGAGCATCCTAGATTCCGTCGTCGCTCACCTGACGTCGTGGCAGCTCACGTCACGTCACGTCAGCTCACCTCACGTCGCGTCAGCTCACGTCACTCTATCGCTTGCCAAGCGGCTCGCTGTATACATCTATACGGGCGGAGTGATGGCGAGCGTTGGGATATTAGTCATCCATACTCTCGCGCTCGTCGTCATTTGTACGCATTTGGCAAGAGTGTGGAAGCGGCATTAATTTAATGAATGAATTAATTTAATTATTTTCCAAAAACAAAATAGAAAAAAGCTTAACAGAGGTGAATATAAGCTACTGCACTAAAACTATTGTACATACATGAAAATTCACGGGCTGACAAATAATTATTGAATAGTAGCGCTCAATTTTATTCATTCATAACTCTACCTTCATTGTATCCATCCATCCCATCATCACTTAGGCTTGAAATAGTTCTAGAAAGTTGCCTTTGTAAAATATGTAATAAATAACTGATAAAAATCTCCATCTAGCTGTTTACTCTTTTGTCAATATTTGCAGTATCAGAAGTCTTCGGGGTGATTTACAGCATCTAATTTGGTTTTTTCTTCAATAATAATGATTAAATCAGGAACTGCTAATTTATTCAATTAGAAGTGATAACTTAATTATATCCTGATTCTTATATTAGAGATAATGATATTATTAAATGGAGATTTAATTATCTTACCAACAGTAACTATGCTTCTATGAGTACAGTAGGTGAGGAATTATGTCAAGCATGAGGGCCAAGCCACACAAAGCATTTTCCAGGCATTTTCAAACGTTTTTAGGTTGAGCTTTGTCAGTATTGGCTTGAAGTCATAATATTATAGTGGAGTGGCGATGGCAGAGTATAGCAAAGAAGCAAGCAGGTAGTTTTTTGAAAATAAGGGCGAGGCAACAAGAAGCGTTTTTGCATGACGTTTTCAGACGAGACTGCAGGCCAGGAAGCTCTTCGATTGGCTGATTGGGTTCAGGAATCTGCTGATAATCAGCCAATCAGAGAGCTTCCTGCCCTACCGACTAGTCTGAAAACGGTTCGTGTGGCTTGGCCCTTACAAGCGTTGATACCGTTTCAAACATTACTACCGTTACTACGTCAACGTTACTATAGTAAGTTTCACTGTCCACAGTGGTTTTAATGGAAGCTTTGGTGTGATTCATTATGAAAGGTTCGAGATCATTCTAACTCATGCATTTTTTCCTTACAAATTTTTCAACACTATTAAATATTATCCACATGATTTTGACAGACAAGATGTTGAATAATCATCTAAACTAGTTGCTCTTGTGTTTTAGATGAGAGAACAAAAGGTTTTTCTCAAAAGGGTAACGTTTTAAAAACAAAAGAGTACTATGGGAAAATTTTTATTAATTAATCTAGCAAATCAAGTATAATAATGATAGATACTAATTTCGTAATGTTCCCTAGTCATAAGGAGATTGAATTTTACAATACACATTTTTTCCTTGTGCAAAGCATGGATTGCCTAGTATTTTATTAAATAGGAGATAGGGAACTCACGTCTGTACTACTAACTGACTAACTTGCAATTCTTCACATAGATTCTAAATTTACCAAGGATGGATCTTATGCTATCTTTTCTGTATGGAAGTATATTTTAAATTCTTCATATTTAAGTGGGTCAAGCTCTCAACCTTTTGAGTTTCTAATTAGACCCTTGCGAAGCACGGGTTACCTGCCAGTGACACACAATAAGCTTCGGTTGACGTGTGAGGTTCTTTGGATCTTTGGATCTTTGAATCCGTCCCTTCAAAAACATACCTGCTAGTAAGTTATAATAGACAGTAGTCAACAGTAATCGGCTCGACTCAACTAAAATTCAGCTTGTTTTTTCATTTACAACCATTTTTGTCATTGTAATTATGTTTTTGGGACAAATAACGATTTGATTTGATTTGATTTGAAATATAAAAATGAACTAGCTATACTATGGAATATCTTCTTATGCTATCTTTCCTCTATGAAAGTATATTATTTATTCGCAGCTAGCAGCCTAGGTTTTACAGTAGTGAATCCAATACTTGTTGAGTTATATAACAATACTTCGATACCCCAAATCCCAATATCTTTTGGAGAGCGCCAATTAATAATTCTTGAAACCCATCAGGAACCATGTTATAGCCTACTGCACCACCTGCCCCACAAAACCCACGTCACTAGAGCAAAAATCGAGTAACTCGGTCCGAAGACAGTTGGAAAATTAGTTGATGAGAAAAAGTCGATATTGAAAAAGTTTTCCAGAAGGTACAGATTTTCCAGAACTCGGAGAAAATCATTCCGAAACAATCTGCACTTGTGCTGATTCTGAAAAAGTTATAATTAACTCAGATTCCCTTTTCAAGAGTAGACTTCTATCTGGACTTTTTTCCACAGCTTGAAGCGTTCTGTTCTTCACAAGCTGACTCTTCTAATTTGATTTCTGCCACAGCCTTTCCCAGCAGCGGGAATGTTTACATTTACTTAGCCGGATTTTTCTTTCAAATTGGCAATTCAAGAACGATCTTCACGGCGAGTCTTTTACGAGTAAAGGAATGAATGTATGCTGTACATGTTGCAGACAACGGGAGATTTCTGCCATTAAGTCTTGTTAGGCAGAGTAACTGAGAGCCTATGTTTCTCATATTACTTCAATCTTTCATCACCGAGATTCTTTTCTCTTTCCAGCCGCTCATCTAATAATACAACTTGCTCTCTTCATCCATTCTAAAATGAATGTTCCTCTTTCTCTGTGATGACCATGCAACAGTAGGCTAGGCACACACCAGTTAGTCAAAACAAGACAAGACACGATTAGTAACATTACTTCACATAGTTGCTTATGAAGACATGTCTAATTGCAATGACTAATCAGTGTAAGTTGCGCAACAAGCAGCTATGTGAAGTATTGTAACTAATCGTGTCTTGTCTTGTCTTGACTAACTGGTGTGTGCCTAGCCTAAGAGTAGTAGACAAATCAAGAAATTGCAATGTAAATAAAAAATGCAGTTTTCGAACGCATGAATATAATCACCTCATCTAAATTTGGGAGAGGAATAGCACAAGGTTACCTTATTCTTCTCTCCCTATCATTTTGATAATGTACTCATTGTATGGATCAATAAAGAATTAGACTATGCCTAGGCCTATATAGATGGACTACTTTGTATTAACAATGGACTGTATGTAATATCCAGTAAGCTGATATTCAGAATGAAGAACTTTGTGTTTATTTATCTCAACGATTATTTTTATCACTGAACAAACTTCGATTAAATTTTCCAGAAAACTTTCACTTATAAATTTTTCATATGATTTTAAATTACTCGTAAATGATAATTTTGTCTTATCAAAAAGTCCTAGCAACCGAATTCAGTATCTCAACTTTTGTCCATGACAGGGCGTGTCTTGTTTGGGCAGTAGACCAAGATATTCTCAATCTATTATGAAAAATTTACTATTCAATCATTGAAGATAATTTCGTTGACGAATGAAAAATAATGATTATTCAAACAAGAATTAACGGTTAATACTTCATCACATATATCGGTATCAGTTATTCTCTATAGAAGGCAGCGACAAGGCAGAGCATCATCAACGCTGTTCTCCTTTCCTTCTCCACTCCCATTATAACGTGGACGTCACTATATGGACTGGATTTCATCAGTTCAATACAATTCGATCATCAGAGAGCACGACATAGGTGAATAATTATAAGCAGCTTGCAGCTTTTCTTGCCCAACAATAATTCTATATAGTAGGAAAGTGCTGAGTCTTGAGTCCTCGAGCATTACTGATATACGTGATTGCTTCACTCTGTGGGTTGCATTGTCTGAGTTTCATACCATTGAAGTCACTCTCTCTCACACTCTCTTTCTCACACACTGTTCCTCTCTCTCTCCCTCTGCATCACACTCTGTCTTACTCTCTGTTTTCTCCCTCTATATCACTACCCTCACACACTCTCACACTCTCTCCCACACACTGTTTCTCCCTCACTTCCTCACCTCTCTCACCTGTCTCTCTAACTCTGTCTCTATCACTCTCTCTCCCACTCTCTTCCTCTCTAAGCATTCTGGTCAAAGTCTGTGAATAGAGAGAGGCTGGCAAGAAGACGCCAAAAGAAGAGGAGGAGAATGAGGAGTGGGAGGAGGACTGGAAATAAGAGGAGGTGGAGAAGGAGTAGTGGAGGGAGAAAGATGAGTAGAGATGAAGGATGAGGAGAAGAGAGAAGAAAGAGAAGGAGTGGACAGAAGAAGAGAAGACAGGAGAAGAGAAGACAGGAGAACAAAAAAAAAGAAGGAGAAGGAGAGAGAAGAAGGAAAAGAAGACAAAGAAGAAGAAAAACGAGAAAAACGATCAGGAAAAGAAGTAGGATGAGGAGAATAAGAAGTAGAAACAGGAGGAGATGGAGGGGGATGAGATGAAGGAGGAGGAGGTGGAGGAGGTGGAGGAGATAAAAGAAGAGGAGGAGAATGATGAGTGGGAGAAGGAAGGGGAATAAGAGGGATTGAGAAGGATCAGTAGAAGGAGAAGGAGGAGGAGGAGAAGAAGAAGAAGAAGAAGAAGAAGAAGAAGAAGAAGAAGAAGAAGAAGAAGAAGAAGAAGAAGAAGAAGAAGAAGAAGAAGAAGAAGAAGATGATGATGATGATGATGATGATGATGATGATGATGATGATGATGATGATGATGATGATGATGATGAGATGATGATGATGATGATGATGATGATGATGATGATGATGATGATGATGATGATGATGATGAAGAAGAAGAAGAAGATGATGATGATGATGATGATGATGATGATGATGATGATGATGATGATGATGATGATGATGATGATGATGATGATGATGATGATGATGATGATGATATGATGATGATGATGATGATGATGATGATGATGATGATGATGAAGAAGAAGAAGACGAAAAAGAAGAAGATGAAAAAGAAGAAGATGACTTGGATATTGTTGGGGATGCGAGGTTGACCCGAGGAAGTTCCGAGAGACACGAACATTAATAACAGTTCAGCATTTCGCCATGGTTCAGCTTGCAACCGATTTCTAGCTCATTTCAGCTTCAAGAAGTTTGTTGTATTGAAGATTGAATGTGCCTTCCATCTGTATCCTAAGGGTAGGCACACAGCAGTTAGTCAAGACAAGGCTAGTCACGATTAGTCACAATACTTCACATAGTTGCTTATGAAGCAACACACACCGATTGGTTATTGCAATTATACATGTCTTCATAAGCAACTATGTGAAGTATTGTGACTAAACGTGTCTTGTCTTGTATTAACTAACTGGTGTGTGCCTAGCCTAACGCTCTCATTGATTGAACTTCATGGGAGCGAGGGTGGGTTTTACTCAGCCGTTTCAATTTCCATCAGACTATTTTCGTGCGGTTGAGTGACTCAAGATTTGTAAAAAAGGTCTCCAAGAACAACCCAGGAGGGAGAAGGCTGAGAGGACGTCCGAGGAAGCGTTGGCTGGAGGATGTAGAGGACGACATCAGGAATCTGGGTGTCAGGGGATGGAGACGTAAGGCTGCCGATAGAGACGAATGGAGAGGTTTTTTGAAGGAGGTCAAGGCTCTGAATGAGCTGTAACGCCAAGGAGTGAGTAGTAAGTATTTTCGCCACACTGCACAGAAAGCAGCTGTTTTCCAGTCATTACGTAGATCTGAAAGACATTGTTTGCAGACGACTCTCGTCTGACGTCAGAACAGGTTTCTTTCCGGCCTAGGCCGGAAAGAGTACCCTTTCCAGCCGCTAACATGGAACTAAGAAAGGTGATCAAAAAACTTTCCATTATGTGTGTTCATTATTCTATAATTGAAACATTTATAATAATATCATCTTATTGTCATTTGAAAGAATAAAAAAGTATACATTCAACCTCCCATCTTTTGGGTTATCTAGACAAATCAGAATAAAAAATAAAAATACTTGAACAATTTCCTGATATTCAGATTACCTCAGATTTGCTAGAGCTATCACCTTCCAATTCTGCTCTCGGAAGTGCTTAGTAAACAACTATTCTCATATATATATATATATATATATATATATATATATATATATATATATATATATATATATGAGAATAGTTATTATATATATATATATATATATATATATATATATATATTGTTTTGTGTGCGAAAAATTGCGTTCACACCACGGGAAATAGTATATTTCGCACCTAGAGCAGAAAATGAGATTTTTCCGGCTCGAAATCGGTTTTCAAGTCCGAGGCCGTAGGCCGAGGACTAGAAAAGATTGAGAGCCGGAAAAACATTTTTGCCCGTGGTGCAAACGATATTTTTCGCCACACTACAGGTATTGCTGTATAAGATGAATACAAGATAAAGAATACTTGTTATGATACCTATCTCTTGATTTTAGTGATAGAAGATTTGCAGTCAGGATTTCAGATTATTTTAAAATTTCACTTGGAATATCACGGGCGTCGTCACCTTCAAGCATTTTTGAAAATTTGGAATGCGCTAATCAACTATAAATAATTGAATAAAACTGGTTGCGAAGCGAATTAGTATGATTCGAAACTCGAACTGAAATCATGGCGACTTCAGCTGATGAAGAAAGTGGACACTCGCCCGATCTAGCAGATGACTTATTAACTACAGACTTCCATGAGCGGCTGGAAAGAGATAACTTTCTGGCCTAGACCGGAAAAGAAACCCTTTTCTGACGTCGGACGATAGTCGTCTGCAAAAATGGTCTTTCAGATCTACGTAGGGACTGGAAAACAGCTGCTTTCTGTGCAGTGTGGCGAAAAAATGATTTTCCGGCTCTCAATCTTCTCTAAAAACTCTTGAAAACCGATTTCGAGCCGGAAAAATTTCATTTTCTGCTCTAGGTGCGAAATATACTATTTCGTATGGTTTACTATAGTGAAAACATAGAAAATAGCAGTTATGAAATAGCTTCACATTATGACGTAATCGTGGTGCCTTACAATGGATTCTCATTACGCATGGAATTCCTGCTGTTGATGGAAAATAATTTGATTTTTCAAATTCCCGCCAGCAAAGAACAGGAAATGAGGGATTTTGAGGCGTAAGCTTCGTGGATTATTAGGGGAGCTTTGTGCTCATTTTCTCTCTCAAAACGTGAGAAATTCAAAGCGATTTCCTCATTTAATTTGTTTTTAATCTCCCATTATAAGCTTCTCGACTGTATTTCAAGAACTTGTCTTATGGAGACTGACAATTGAAAGTATGGTCCGCTGATTTCCATTTCAATTCATTTCTGAGGATGTTAATAGTGCCGGGGTTTAAACAGGGAAAGGTTATAATGAGTTACTCATAATCTATTAGAATATTTCATTAGAAAGTTTAAAAGTTTGTGTTTATTCAATGGTTCCAAATTTGTTTTTATTAACTCAATATCATTTGTTACAAATGGTAATTGAGTGGAATACTTCTAATAATAAAATTTATTAATTCAAGTCATCTGAATTCAAAATTTATAGTTCTCATGCTTATTTTGGACTAAAATTTTATGAAAATTGTACACGTGAAATTCTAACCTTATCTTGGACTTTGTCACCTATAAATTTGGAAGAAAAATAGCACAAGGACTACCTTATTATTTTATCTACCAATGTTATTACATCAGTGTCATTTTTGTTGTAAATAAAATAAATAAATAAATACCAGACTCCTGATCTTCTTTGAGTATAGTTAGGTCCACATTATAATGATTTTATATTTTTTAATTTATTATTTATGTTTAAAGTGTATCTTAATGCTCTCTGGTTATCGAATTGAATTGAACTGTTGAAATCCAGTCCATATGACGGACATCTTTAGTGAGGTCGACGTTATAATGGGAGTGGAGAAAGATAGGATAACAGTGTTGCCAAAGTTCAGCCTTGTCACTGCCTAGGATAGCTGATGCCGGTATATCTGATGCAATATTAACTGTTCATTCTCGTTCAAAATGATAAATCATTATTATTTTATTCGTCAAGAGGAAATATTTTTCAATGATTAAATAATACAGTATCGTAATTGAGATTATATATTTCTACATTGTCAAAAACGATCTGGCAACGTTGCGGAACTAGTGGAAGATCTGCTTTGTCGAATGATAGACAAAGTGAGTAACACAAATGTTGTAACACAAATCAAGGTACAATAATTATGAATATTTTCTGTTGCATTCTTATTTATATTATCCATTCAGTTTTGTTAGTTACCAAATTTCTCTTCAGTTATTTTGGAACAGTCCTCATGACCATATTTGGAATACTTCGATGTGTCTAGCCTCGGCCAATGACAGTCGAGCTCAACCTTCATTGGTCAACAGCTAATGGCCAATCGTAGGGCATCACCAACTCTATAATATTCTGCTGCTCAATGTTCAAGCTACTAGTGATTAATAGCGGTGTAACAATCGGAACTAAGTATCTACAATAGTTTCAATAGATAAACAATCTAGATTGGCATCTCAATTATCTTTTAATTACTTTGACAAGATATTCTTGACTATGTCAGTACGCACTTTCACATTCATTTCATTACATTGAATCGTAGAGAAAAACAGCAAACGAAGATACCCAATGGTATAGTTCGTTTTTGTTTCAAATTTCAAGCCGATTTTTATCAACTGAAGCAGATTACTGTCCACTACTGTCTATTATCACTGTTTTGACCGAGTGAGAATGTAAAAACGGCACAGTATGAGAAACTACCAGCGTCACAAAGCTTCACAAAAATTAACTACTAGTAATATCGGCTTGAGTTAACAATGAAATTTGAAACATAAACGCCTTACACCATGGGATATCTCCTGCTTAATTTTTCCTCTATGATTAAACTCTTTGCTCATGTGATAGAGTGAATAACGAGAGATAATCCGTTATTAAACCAGAAGTTACGTCATTTTGATGAAACTGTGAATAAAAACTGTGTGTAATGGAATTTAATACTTGATGAGAGGAAGGTTCCTCAATTAAGGATCAAGCGGAAAAAGTCTTTTGAGCTCACATCAAGCCGAATGACTTTGAAGTAGTCCATAAATAGAGGATAATGTCCATATTTTGTGAGCTTTATACGCGAACAAAAGTGAGGAAAATTGTTTCAGGGTGAGAGTGAATGAGAGGGATTGATAGTGAGTAAGTGAGGGTGAGAGAGATAGAGAGAATATGAGTGAAAAAGTGCTCACAGGTTATGAGATTGCGAGGGAGATTCCCCACTCCCCCACTTCATGCGTAACTTCCAGTTTTAATTAGTATTTTGACGTGCATGGAAATATTTATGTAAAGACTTGAGAAAGCGTCCAGGTGTAAATGAGTTGTCATGGTAACAGGAGAGAGAGAGAGTGGAGTGAGAGAGAGAATGAGAGTAAGAAAGAGTATAAGAAAGTGTGTTAGAGGGTGTGTGTGTGAGAGAGAGAGTGTTAGAGTGGAAGAGAAAGAGTGATTAAGAGTGATAAAGAGTGATTAAAGTGTATCTTAATGCTCTCTGGTTATCGAATTGAATTGAACTGTTGAAATCCAGTCCATATGACGGACATCTTTAGTGAGGTCGACGTTATAATGGGAGTGGAGAAAGATAGGATAACAGTGTTGCCAAAGTTCAGCCTTGTCACTGCCTAGGATAGCTGATGCCGGTATATCTGATGCAATATTAACTGTTCATTCTCGTTCAAAATGATAAATCATTATTATTTTATTCGTCAAGAGGAAATATTTTTCAATGATTAAATAATACAGTATCGTAATTGAGATTATATATTTCTACATTGTCAAAAACGATCTGGCAACGTTGCGGAACTAGTGGAAGATCTGCTTTGTCGAATGATAGACAAAGTGAGTAACACAAATGTTGTAACACAAATCAAGGTACAATAATTATGAATATTTTCTGTTGCATTCTTATTTATATTATCCATTCAGTTTTGTTAGTTACCAAATTTCTCTTCAGTTATTTTGGAACAGTCCTCATGACCATATTTGGAATACTTCGATGTGTCTAGCCTCGGCCAATGACAGTCGAGCTCAACCTTCATTGGTCAACAGCTAATGGCCAATCGTAGGACATCACCAACTCTATATATTCTGCTGCTCAATGTTCAAGCTACTAGTGATTAATAGCGGTGTAACAATCGGAACTAAGTATCTACAATAGTTTCAATAGATAAACAATCTAGATTGGCATCTCAATTATCTTTTAATTACTTTGACAAGATATTCTTGACTATGTCAGTACGCACTTTCACATTCATTTCATTACATTGAATCGCAGAGAAAAACAGCAAACGAAGATACCCAATGGTATAGTTCGTTTTTGTTTCAAATTTCAAGCCGATTTTTATCAACTGAAGCAGATTACTGTCCACTACTGTCTATTATCACTGTTTTGGCCGCGTGAGAATGTAAGAACGGCACAGTATGAGAAACTACAAGCGTCACAAAGCTTCACAAAAATCAACTACTAGTAATATCGGCTTGAGTTAACAGTGAAATTTGAAACATAAACGCCTTACACCATGGGATATCTCCTGCTTAATTTTTCCTCTATGATTAAACTCTTTGCTCATGTGATAGAGTGAATAACGAGAGATAATCCGTTATTAAACCAGAAGTTACGTCATTTTGATGAAACTGTGAATAAAAACTGTGTGTAATGGAATTTAATACTTGATGAGAGGAAGGTTCCTCAATTAAGGATCAAGCGGAAAAAGTCTTTTGAGCTCACATCAAGCCGAATGACTTTGAAGTAGTCCATAAATAGAGGATAATGTCCATATTTTGTGAGCTTTATACGCGAACAAAAGTGAGGAAAATTGTTTCAGGGTGAGAGTGAATGAGAGGGATTGATAGTGAGTAAGTGAGGGTGAGAGAGATAGAGAGAATATGAGTGAAAAAGTGCTCACAGGTTATGAGATTGCGAGGGAGATTCCCCACTCCCCCACTTCATGCGTAACTTCCAGTTTTAATTAGTATTTTGACGTGCATGGAAATATTTATGTAAAGACTTGAGAAAGCGTCCAGGTGTAAATGAGTTGTCATGGTAACAGGAGAGAGAGAGAGAGAGAGAGAGTGGAGTGAGAGAGGGAATGAGAGTAAGAGAGAGTATAAGAAAGTGTGTTAGGGGGTGTGTGTGTGAGAGAGAGAGAGTGATAGAGTGGAAGAGAAAGAGTGATTAAGAGTGATAAAGAGTGATTAAGGGAGAGTGTTTGAGAGAGAGAAAAATAGAGAGAGAGTGTGTGAGAGAGAAAGAGAGATTGAGAGAGTGTGTGAGAGATAAAGAGTGTTTGAGTGAGAAAGATTAGATTAGATTAGATTTATTTATTTATGTATGTGACAATATTTACTGGATTATACACTAATTTACATTAAATGGCGGTAATGCTGATTATACAAAGTAAAGATAATTAACCAATGAGAATAAAGATTAAATGCAATTAGAATAACGATAATATAAAATTGTAATGTAACTTCATAAATCAACGGTGTTTCAACAAATAATTGTCGATTCTTTAAGAAGGATATAAAAGTGAAAGAGAAAGAGAAAGTGAACAGTGAAAGAGAAAGAGAGATTCAGAGAGTGTGTGAGAAAGGTAAAGTGTTTGAGTGAGAAAGGAGAGTGTATGAGAGAGAGATTGGATTAGATTAGATTTCTTTATTTATGTATGTTACAATATTTACTGGCTTATACACTAATTTACATTAAAAGACGATAATGCTAACAATTCAACGAATCTCACAAAGTATAAATAATTGATCAATGAGAATAAAGATTAAATGCAATTAGAATAACCATAATATAAAATTGTAGTCTAATGTAACTTCATAAATCGACGGTGTTTCAACAAATAATTGTCGATTCTTTAAGAAGGATATAAAATATACTTCCCATTAACTCTCAGAGAATGAGAGTAAGAGAGAGAATAAGAAAGTGTGTGAGAGGGTGTGTGAGAGAGAGAGTGATGGAGTGGAAGATGAGGAGTGATTGAGAGAGATAAATAGTGATTAAGGGAGAGTTTTTGAGAGAGAGAGAAAGAGTGAAAGAGAGAAAGAGCGATTGATAGAGTGTGTGTGAGAGATAAAGAGTGATTAAGGGAGAGTGTTCGAGAGAGATTGATTGATTGATTGATTATATGCCTTTATTAGGGCGGAGTTAGGACTCCTGGTCCTCTCTGCCTCTATTTCTAATCTCTCTTTCTGCTATTCAGAGAAAGAGAGATTCAGAGAGTGTGTGAGAAAGAAAGAGAGAGAAAGAGAAAGAGAGAGTGTGTGAGGGATAAAGAGTGTTTGAGTGAGAAAGAGAGAGAGACACAGTGAAAGAGAAAGAGAGATTCAGAGAGTGTGTGAGAAAGGTAAAGTGTGTGAGTGAGAAAGAGAGAGAGAGAGTGTGTGAAAGAGTGAGAGAGACCCCAATCGTTGTCATAGCAACCTCCCTTCACATAGTGACCATGCTGTTAACGATTGTTTGGTTGTATTATAATTATCAGCTAAGAAAGTAATTAACAAGACAGTATTCAGAATATTCTGGCTGCGGTTCACATATGAGAGAGCAACCGTTGCTGATATTGTTGTAGATAATGAGTTTCAAAGGGTTGAAGAGTACACACTTCATTTCCAGTTCCCTTTATTGTGAATTTTGTGAAGGTATAAACATGCATGATGAATATGGAAATGATTTCCTTTGTTGATCGAGCTGGATAATTAATTGAAAAAAGAATATTGTGGAATGTTCTTGATCGTATGACTTCAATCTCGTGGAATATAACCAGTGAAACAAAAAAGAAATCTTCTACTGAAATGTTCAATTGTTTCTCCATGATAAATCGAGTTCTCTCTTAGTCTATCACATGGCATATTTCACAACATCAAACATTCCGATTTGGTACTGTTTTATTTCTCATTCAGGAACAGCTAAAGCTAGGTTTTCGTTTGTGCATAAATGCCGTCGTCGACCACGACTGGGTGAGAATCTCAGATTGGGTAGATTTAAATTTGTCTAAATAACCTAAAAGATTATCTTCAATCAATGGGGGAGGTTGAGTTGATTCTATTTTATACTTTATGACGATGTGTTGTGACCCCATAAAATAATTACGAAGAAACCAACTAGTCTTCAATAGAATTGTGAAATTGAAAGAACAGATAGCCTAGTCAAGGTATCACTCTAATAAAATCGAATCTTATTCAGGTAAGGAGTAGTCGTATTATCTATAAAGCGATAAGAGAACCATGCAAAATTGTAATTATGCAGTAATGAGAATTCTTTGGCAAAAATAAAATTATTAAGCGGCTTTGTTTATTATTGGCCGATTATAGAAAAAAGGGGATTGCTTGTACAATTTGAGGTTAGAATCCTTTGTTTTGATTTAATACGTCAATCGATCTTAGATCAATCGACAATTTATTGAATTAATATCGAATAAATCAGCTGATTGCTCAATCAACCATTATGAATTAAATTATATTTTACTCGGATAATTGTAAATATTATATGTTAAAGAAGTTTATGTAACGAAAAACAATGGTTATTATGTTGTTCGAATATTTATTGAAATCTAAAAAAGTATGAAAATCAAGAGTATACAAAGCTCACATAAAAAGTTAAATATATGTAACGCTACTGTACCATATATTGAGATTTATTTATTGGAATGCTCACAGGCTATTATATAAGTTATTTATGTATAAATTTTTATTTATCTTTGTATAACAAAGTTGGAGGAACCCTGAATCTTAAGTAACCAATTACATCACGTTTTACTAAGACTAGAAAGCCAATCAGAAGAAGGCTTACAAATTGTTAGAGGAAGAGATGAGAATTTTCTGAGAACTTCTTCTCTCTGGTTTGTGAACTCGACCAATACGGCAGCATAGGGAGATAGGGTCTCTTTTCAATCATTTTTAAAGCCTCAAACCAGTCTCTCTTTTAAATGTTATATAAGTGTAATTAATGTTTAATTATTTGTGAACTCAGTGCTATTTGAGAGTTCTTAACTGTAATTTATTCCCGTAAATATATCATGAGAACTGATAGAAACTTATAGGTAATCTGGACCATACACGAGCCCTGCAGAGTCAAAAGGATCCGACTAATTAATTATTGGAGATAATTAATTATTCTACAAGAACTTCAGAACATCATTATAGTGAGTGCAAATTACCGTAATGAGCTCATTAGCAGGCCTTTATCAGTGAATTGGGGAATTATGTAAAGCACTATATAAATTTTATTCAAGTTTAAAAAATTCGCAATGTGTTGACCGCTATTAGGTATATGGAACTAGAGCGATCTACAGAAATATATTTAATACTATAGGAAGCTTATTTCTGTGCACGGCACGGATCCACATAATGTTACCCTAAGATTATAAAAATTATTATTTTTTATTGATTATTATTGTTCATTGGTTAAAAGTAGGTTCTATCAAATCTATGTACTGAACAGGTCCCAATTTGTTAAATTCTGATTCAACCGGAAGTTCCACATCTCAGTATTAATAAATGAATAGATATTTTTACAGCTCACAATATTGTGAATGCTAACAATTCCTGTGATAATTATTAAAATATTAGAGGATTTATTTATTCAAAGAAAATTATATTTACCAAGAAATATTTTTGTCTATGTTATTTTATGGGAATATATTTTGTGTTTTATGTCAGCATACAAGATTCTAGAAGTTTTATAATTGTCCTAATTCATCTTGTGATATACAGTTTGAGCTGTCTTGGTACCAAGCATTCTTATTCTGCAGCGTATATAATTAGTAAATTAATTAATATTGATCTTATTCAGAGCACTTATTACTTATTATCCTTTGATGATAGTAGTACTATTCAGCCAGCATAATATTACTGATATTTGTATTAATAAGTCTACAATATAATCATATAAGGATCCAGAGAACTTCAAGAACTGGCGTTGTAAGTCTCAAGGAATTTCAAAAGGATAAATTAGTGCATACCTGTATTCATGATGAGCGTTTCAAGGATCAACTAGAAAAACAATAGTTGATTTTCATTATTCTCGATTCAATATATATACTGATAATCAGTCACTAACTATCTTTTTGACTTCCTTATTGGTAATCTTCAATATCTTCAAGAGAGCAGCGGTAAGAATTGTTAATCATCAGTTATTGAAACCCATGGTGGTTCATTACATTGAGAGTATTCATGCATCTACTACTGAGCTAGAGCTGTGGTCAGACCCCAGTATATTTGCGAGCCGGACGGCCTTAACTTTTTGCAAATTTATTTGCAAGCTAGGGATATTAACAGCTACACTGGTATATATAAAAAATACCATTTCACATAAGAATGTCGCCCAACATGGATGACAATATATCACATCACAACTTTTTGATGGCAATATGTTGTATTATTGAAACTTTTTAATTCTTCAACAATAAAGACAAATAATGAGAAGTTATTTGATCAGCTGTTTTAGCACACTTGAATTTTGGACAATATGAATGTCAATACTGCTTGCCGTCGTCGACTGCGGGAATTTACGCACAAACGAAAATGCACCTCAACTGAGAATAGAAGACTATTCAATTTTCTTCTTTTAAAAAGTATCAACAAGACTTTTCTGAATATTTTTACTGATCAAAAAGCGAATTTTTGAACATTTGATTTCAACCTCTGAGGGCCTCACATTTGCTTTCTTCTTCATATAAGATCCCTCAATAGATCAATATATAAATCAGATATAATAATGATTTGGACTGTATGGTATGAGATTTTGTGGTATTTCTTCGTAATTGGAGACTAATATAAAATAGTGGTATTGACAGCATCAACGTCTTATTCTTCCAATTATGTATGGACATAATTATAGAGAAAGAGAAGGGAATTGAAAAAATTGATATTTTGATTATCACATTGTAATATATTTGAAGGTTAATATTCGATTATCATCTATACTATAATAAAGGAAAGAACTGGCTTATACACATGGGGATCGGAAATTCAAGAATGACGCATTATCATGCCTGAAGTCCTGAACTACTGGATTGTTTAACTTGAAATTCTGAGAAAATCTATCGTTGTAAGTGCTTGAACTACAGATTACGTAAACTTCATCTGAAGTCATAAAAAATGTCTGAAAAACCATCAAGTGAATGTATCCTTGACTAGCGGTTGAATGCTCTACAATCTGTAGCCTAATTTCTGTTTCACTCGCTGTAAGCTCTGTGTTATCTTCTCAAATTACCAAGAGAATTTATGGAAGTGGAAACTTTGATATAAAACCTAAACCAATAAGTGCTATGAGTTGCAAAGGTATTTCATTTATTATTTTGGTTAAATAGTGAATGAATAATTTTTGAGTGAGAACGACTTAAAATTGTCAAAGCCACTAATTCATTGAAACAATTAGATATAGGCTACTTGTTTCAGTTATTACACCATTATCGAACACTAGTAAACTAAACGCTTGAACATTGAGTAGTAGATTTTGTATCAGTGAGGCCTAACGATCGACCGTTAGCTGTTGACCAATGGAGGTTGAGCTCGACTGTGATTGGCTGAAAGAAAACACGCTCAAGTATTCCAAATTAGTCTCGACCAATGACAGTTGAGCTCAACCTTTATCGGTCAACAGCTCATGGTCAATCGGAGGGCTTCATCCATACCAATATAAAGTACTTAACCTATTTTGGACTATGAGTAAACTTATCTAGATTTGGGAGAGGAATAGTACAAGGTTGCCTTATTTTTTCTCTTCCTATCATTTTGATGATGTACTACTCATTATATGAATCAATAAAGAATAAAGAATATAATCTACTGCTCAATGTTTAAGCTTTCCGTTAAAGATTGATTCTTAATTCACCAAGGATGGTTATAGGCCTAATTCGAGTTCTTCAAGATTCCAGTATGTCAAGTTTTCAGTTTGTCAAGTTTTCAATTAGACAATGGCGGAGCATTGCTATATTGAGGTCCACGTTATGATGGAAGTGTTTCATTAGCAATGGCATTGCTATCCTTGTCTATCATTCAATATAGCGGATAGCGCTATCTCTTTCTCGCTTTGATCTGTTGCCAGATAGTCTTTTAACAATGTAGATGATAATAATAGTATCGAGTGACCTGGTTGGCTCAGGTCTGGTGTCAGAGTTTTCAGGTCGCAATTGATCAATTTCAGGGCCTCTGACATGACAATGTAGAATTAATAATTAGTTAACAAAATATTTCATATAAACTATGGAAATTTATCATGAAATTATTGAAAAATATAATTTCTTGCTTAATAAAATTCTATTAACTATTTTAAACGAGAATGATCCGTTATTATTACGTCATCAATAAACCTGTATCAGCTACCGTCTATAGAATTGACATTGACAAAACAAAGGATCGGCTACGTTGTTTCCTATCTTCCTCCACTGCCATTATACCATGAACCTCACTATAGTCTGTTCCAGTGGGAATATTATAACTGTATATCGGATGGACACGTTAAACCGTCAGTCCCTGCTGTCTAAAATGCAGTCGTTAGGTCATATCAGATGCCTATCTTTCTTCACTGCCATTATAACGTGGACCTCGCTATACAGATTGTTTCTTAATCCACCGAGGATGGTTATAGGCCTATTTCAAATTCTTGACGTTATTCATGACGGCCTATTTCAGTAGGTCAAGTTTTCAATCAAACCCTTGCGGAGCATGGGTTACCTGCTAGTATTCAAATAATTTGTAGCTAATAAATTATTTATTGGCCTGGAAATAAAACACTGATCACGTGATCCATTGTTACACCAAAGCATTAAAGTGAAGTGTTTCACTTGCGGGGTTTCCTTCCTACAACGTTCTTGCAGGAATTCAATAAGATTTGAAGCACAAAAGAGAACCGCTCATCTCTCACAGGGAAGGAAGACTTCAGACTGACTGAGGTTGAGGTGGATACATTATTTGATGCTCTTTCCAGACTTTGTAGTTGTTATTGCCTCAATATTTTCTCTAGTGCAGCCAACCCTTGTCTTCTTCTCTTCTCTAGAGCTACTCACCTCTCGACCCACTCCCTCACACTCTTTGTTTCCCATATTCCTCACTCGCTCTACCCTCTTCGTGTCTTACTCGTTCGTTCTTATACCCTCTTCGTCACACTCATTCTTCCTCATATTTCTTTCTCACTCAACTGTCTTACTCATTCTTCCACATACTCCTCACTCACTCTACCCTCTTCGTCTCACTCATTCTTCCTCATACTTTCTCACTCAACTGTCTTACTCATACTCTCTTCCACATACTCTTCACTCGCTCCACCCTCTTCGTGTCTTACTCGTTCGTTCTCATACCCTCTTCGTCACACTCATTCTTCCTCATATTTCTTTCTCACTCAACTGTCTTACTCATTCTTCCATATACTCCTGACTCACTCTACCCTCTTCGTCACACTCATTCTTCCTCATATTTCTTTCTCACTCCTCCTCATTCCTCCATATACTCTTCACTAACTCTACCCTCCTCGTCGCACACATACTTCCTCATATTCCTTTCTCACTCAACTGTCTTACTCATTCTTCCACATACTCCTGACTCACTCTACCCTCTTCGTCTCACTCATTCTTTCTCATATTTCTTCCTCACTCAACCCTCCTTGACTTGCTCTTCTGCCTCTTCGCTTTGACTCGCATTGAATGTTTATAGCAGAGAATCTTCCAGCTTCCTGTTAGGCTAGACTTTGTGCCTTTCCTATTCTTTTTATACATCTATTCTTTGCCTTCTACGGTTCAAGCTCTTATTTACTCTCAATATGTGGAGCCATTTCTTTGTGAGCTTATTGTGGATCGTTGTATCTTCTATGTGATGAACAATCTTTATATTACAATATTTGAAAATGCGTTATCACATTGTTATCGGAAAACGTTCATAACCAATGTAGCTGAGACTGTTGAAGGTTTTGTTATGAAATCTGGGTACCGTACTGTTCATGTGAAGTTTTTTGTAAGTGTATGAAAAAAGTAGTGGTATTTCCAATATTAAATTCTTATTCTCTTTTAAATCCTTGATAATCCTGATCCACTACAAAATATTATTTCTTTGGATTGACTAACTTCGAAGAAGTAGCATAAGAAGATTTATCATGGTATAGGTCGTTTATGTTCCAAATTGCAATGTTAACTCAAGCCGATAGTCCTAATGATTCTCTTCCGTGAAGCTATTCGAGACCGGTAGTCCCTCATACAAGTCTTATTATCAATCTATTTGAATTTAAAATTGTTCGTTTTATTCAGAATTATAGTTCCAGATCCATTATTTGGTGTAGATCCATCATTTGTTGATGATTTGGAGTAGAAATTGAAGTGGACATAACCTACATAATATTTGGACGATTTTAGACAAAATTAGGAAATAGAAGTTTTGGGCAATACCTGTTTTTCTTTTCCGACTCTTGTATTGTTTGCTCATCCCAATAAATAAATACTGGTCTCATACTCTCAATCGGCCATAACAGTAATAATAATACAGTAAATGACAGTAATAATCCAGTGGTCGACAGTTATCGGCTTGAGTTAACAAAAACTTGGTTTGAAATTTGGAACATAAACTATCTTTTCTCCATATTATGTCTTCTGCAAGAGATTAGCCTCTCAACTTAACCTACATCTGACAGCTATAATACAGTAATCGACAGTAATAATCCAGTGATCGACAGTTATCGGCTTGAGTTAACAAAAACTCGGTTTGAAATTTGGAACATAAGCAACCTATACTTCTATCCTTTCTCCATATATTAAGTTACTTGCAAGGGATCAGCCTCTCAACTTGAGGCTGTGCAAAGGCTAAAAATAAACTTTCTATTCGTGATAGTTTCTGAACTTTTTCGATTTGTATATCATCAAAGTATCAAAATGAAACAGTTTTCAGGAAAACATTTTTTTTCTGATCATTACTTTTTGAGATATGAGCGCCTGAAGTTTGAATTTTTGGGACAGAACATTCCAAATTCGGTAAGAGATAAATCCATGAGATTTAGAGGATAGATTCTTCATGGTAATGTTGATCTAGTAAATCAAATTTTCTGAAAATATCAATTTTTAAGATAGTTATTCAATTTACTAAAAATAACCAATAATAACTTTTAGTTGAGTTATCTTTGGTAATTCGAATAACTTTCCAAACATTGATATTTTCAAAAAAATTCTGTCTTACTAGATCAACAATCCATGAAGAATCTATCCTCCAAATCTCATGGATTTATCTCTTACCGAATTTGGAATGCTCTGTCCCAAAATTCAAACTTCAGGCGCTCATATCTCAAAAAGTAGTGATCGGAAAAAAAATGTTTTTCTGTGAAAACTTTTTCATTTTGATACCTTGATGATATACAAATCGAAAAACTTCGAAAACTATTACGAGTAGGAAGTTTATTTTTAGCCTTTGCACAGCCTTGACCTACATCTGACAGCATTAATACAGTAATCGACAGTAATAATCCAGTGGTCGACAGTTATCGGCTTGAGTTAACAAAAACTTGGTTTGAAATTTGGAACATAAACTATCTTTTCTTCATATTATGTTTCCTGCAAGGGATTAGCCTCTTAACTTAACCTTCATCTGACAGCACATCATCCTTATTTAGCCTGGGAACGTCACTATTTTGGTTGTTGACGTTAGACCCCGTGGGCATTCCTTCCACTGGAGAGAAACATGCAGGCTGTTACAGGGGTTTGTTGAGGGTTATTGGGTGTGGAGAAGGGGTTGGGAAGTGAGTAGGTATACAGTGGGCGGCTAGGGGGTGATAAGTTTGTGTGAGACCCGGACAAGGGTAGTATAGGAATTGGTAAACAGTTAGTCAAGTTGAAGAGAGTAGACTTTGCACCCTCAGGGCAAACGCAGACTCTTCAAGACACGTCGTTTGATGCTCTTTAAACAAGGGCCGCTCTCTCACTCTCTCTCTCTCTGCAGCACACTCTCACACTTTCTCTCTCTCTGTCTGTCTCTCACACTCTCCCTATCTATCTGTCGCTCTATCTCTTTCACTCTCTCCTTCTCTCTCACTCACTCTCTCTATCTCATTCACTACATCTCCCTCCATTTCTGTCCCTCTCTCTCACTCTCTCTCGCTTTCTCTCTCTCTCTCATCCACTATATCTCCCTCTATTTCTTTCTCTCTCTCTAACGTTTATTCCGTTTTCACTTTTCACTTTTTCTTATTGTATTCTTTTCACTGATTCAATTTAGAAAGAATTTTTTTTTCTTTCTTTCATTCGCTATTTGGAAGTTTTTTATTATTTTGTAAAATTAGTTTTTTTCATATTATAATCTTCGTTGTACAGTGTTTTAGTTTTACTTAGAATTTTACTGCAGGGTCAAGTGTAAGAGAGGGCTGGCTGCGCCCTAATTTCGCCCTCATAGGTTTTAATAAAGGCAGCTAATCAATCAATCAATCAATATCTCTCTTTCATCCACTATTTCTCCCTCTATTTCTCTCTCTCTCTCACTCTCTCTCTTGTCCACTATATCTCCCTTTATTTATCCCTTTCTCACACTATAACTATCTCTCTATCTCTCTCTCTGTCACTCTCTCTTTCTCAATCTCTATCCTTCTCTTCATGGCCCTTAACACCTCCTCCTCATCCTCTCTCTCTCTCTCTATCCAGATTTCAACCCTGCCAGGAAAAAATAAACAATGCCTCTCTCACCCTCTCTCCCACCCTCTCTCTCTCTCACTCTTTCTCTCTCTCTTTCCCTCTCCCTCTTTCTCTCATACACACTCTCTCTCTCTCTCACTCTTTTTCTCTCTCTTCCCCTCTCCCTCTTTCTCTCATACACACTCTCTCTCTCTCTCTCACTCTCCATCTCTATCTCTATCTTTTCTCTCTTTTTGTCACACTCTCTCTTTCTCAATCTCAATCTCTATCCTTCTCTTCATGGCCCTCAACACCTCCTCTGTCTCTCTTCTTGGCCACCCTTAACTCCTCAACAGCCAGCCGAAAACATCCCTCTCTCTTCTCCTTATCCACCTCTCATTCTGTGGCCAAAAAAATACAAGTGAAGGTCCACTTAAATTGTACCAACCAGTACACAAGATGCCCTACTCTTATGTGCTAACCTATCCTCAGGCAGCACATCGCAAATAATCAGTTGTGCTCATCAAAGCTTTGAAGCTTGCGAGAAGCTGCTTGTTCTTCTTCTTCTTCTTCTTCTTCTTCTTTCTTTTCTTCTTCTTCTTCTTCTCCTTCTCCTTCTTTATCTTCTTCTTCTTAACCACCTTTTATTGGTTTATCTGCCTCTGTTTTATCCACTCTACTCTCTCGTCCTCCATATCTGCTTTTTCTCTTCCCTAACTCTAATCTCTATCACTTTCTCCCTCTCCCTCGAATTCCTTTCATCCCCTCCTTCTCTTTCGTCCTCCTTTCTTCCAGTTTCACCACATCATTCTCTTCTCTTCTCTTCAATTCTCTATTCTTTATTCTTGATCATGTTTTTTATGAGTTTTCATGTTGATATTGTTTCTCTTTTTCTTCTTCTTGTTCTACTTCTCATATCATTCCTTCTCTCCTTATCTTATTTTCTCTATTATTGACTGAACGTAGTGAGGTCGATTTTTCAACTCGGATTCTCTTTTGTCTGTAAGTAACGCAATTACGGCCAAATGCGTTGATAGAATTCGATAAGATTTGGCAGGAATAATCCTTTTTCAACTGCACGTGGATGTATACACAATGTTTTTCGAAATTTCGCATTTAGAGGATAATACGAAAAGAAAAGGAATTTCTGAAACTTCTGAAGATAGGATTGATTAGACTATAGAATTATTCATAATCAATCAGCTGACAAGTGGATTACACAGATGGCTGAAGCCGTGTCTATTTCAGAGATGGATACGGAAAAGGCGCATGCTCACAACTGTTTCAATCAAAGATCTTTAAGAGATATGCATCTTTCAGGTCTTTGGTTTCAATATTTTGTTTTGCAGTCATGGTATTACTATGCATACCCATCAGTATCAATATTTTCACATTTGAAATAAACTAATTGAATAGGTAATTGAAAATAATCAAATGAACTAAAAAATGCTGAAGAAATTATAATATTTTTGATTGTAGTAAATTAATTCCTAACAGTTGGAAAGATTATCACGGAACTGGATAAATAATATCACGGAATACAAATTCAAACATGAACTGAGTTTGTTTACATTTCAAACAGGTGACATCAGATACTTGTGGATGAGAAAACTGCGTGAGGAATACTGTTCACAGAACTACTTATACTATTCTTTCCTATTTTAATTCCCATTTCTTTCTCAACTTCCTCACTTCCTCTTCCGTTTTTCTTCTCCAATCGCCTCTTTCCCTCTTTCACTCTATCCCTCCGTTCATCTTCCTCCCAAGTCGTCTCCTCCCTCACTCTTTCTCCCTCTCCTTCTTCATTCTCTCATCTTACCTCTTCACCAGCAACCCCTGTCCCCCCTATTTAACTGTGTTACCGGTCAGGCTTTTTGTAATGGAGGTGCTTGTTGAAAATTTCAACATTAAAAAGCCGTAGGGTAAGGCCGCGACCCCCAGTAATGAGGTCTTCTGATGAACTCCAACATTTTCTTCTTCCTCCTCTTCTTTTTCATCTTCTTCCTCTTCTTCTTTTTCTTCTTCTTCTTTTTCTTCTCATCCTTCTTTTTCTTCTCCATCTCCGCGACTGTATCACACAAAAGCGCTTTCCACTTAAAATAATCCGTCCACAAATTACTTCAGAGACATCTTCTCCCAAATAAAACTTTTCCTTCCAAATATGCTTTCAACTTTTCTCGGCATAATATTTTCATTTTCTTGACACGCTACCTTATTGTCATTCGTATACAACAGTATTCTTGTTATTTTTGCCAAGACTGTTCGTGAACGGCTTATCACTCACAGGTGACAATAATTTTTTAAAGTTTCATTGGACTATACAAATGCAATAGGGCTTCGTTTCAGAAGGGAAACTGAAATTCAGACGAAATCTTCCATCTGTCTAACTTGGTAACTAAGCATTTTTGGACCTATGCTAATTAGAACTTTTTTCTATTTTTGTTGAGAAGAATCACGCCCTGACTTATGGGCACCTTTTTCAGAACACTCTGTATAGATACCTTATTGAATGTACTGATCGAGCGATAAATCAACGATTGCGCGTTGAATAGCAGCAGAAGTTAAAACAGAGTCGGCTCTCTCTGGTTGAAACAGAGAGTCGGCTCGGCATTGATGGAGAGAAGTGTTGCGTTGAAAGGAATTTAACTACACAACCGCAGCACATTCGAGCTGAATGGTTGGTTCTTTACAATTACCTACCACAACGGTGCGATCAATTGACAGGCTATGCCTATAATGAGGCGTTTGAATGCGCTCTACTCACAGAACGGGCGGCCGAAATGCGTTCCACGTCAGGTTTGCTCAACTGTGATGTGAATGAACTGTGAGTGCAGAAAGCAATAACGTTTTGAGTTAATTCTAGAGAGAGTTAATGAAAACAATATAAAAACTTGTAGTACAAGTTTTTATCAATTTATTTATTTTTTTTTTGTTATTTCTATTAAAACTAGTCACTAGGACTAACCATTAATTTTGTTCTGTTATTTCTTATCCTAAATTAATTTTTATTGCTAAAGTCTTCCAGTGAAGCCTACAGTTCCAATCTATAATTTCACTACTTTAAATTATTTCACTACACTTTTATTCAATATACTTTAATCACTCCACTAGCACTACACCAACTCGAAGGGCTTTGTTCTCTTCAACCTCCTAGTGAGTTCAGTGTTGTCTAGTAGTTGGATGACTTCGGTGTTGTCGTGTTGATGAAGACGTGACTCATGATGGGCTGCCAATCGTCTTATCTCACAGGTCACATAGGGGATGTGCAGATCTCGGTGCAAATCGCTGTTCCTTATGTACCAGGGCGCATTCACCATGTTCCGCAGTACTTTGTTTTGGAATGTTTGAATCTGACTGATGTTAGATGTTCTAGAGCAGCCCCAAGCTGAATTCCATACGTCCAGACAGGTTTTAGAATTTGTTTGTAAATCAATAACTTGTTGTCCAATGAGAGTTGTGATTGACGGCCCAACAGCCAATACATTTTACTGTATTTGAGTCCTAGCTCGCTCCTTTTCATCTTGATATGCTCCTTCCATTTCAACTTGGCGTCAAGAGTCATTCCAAGGTATTTTGCTGTGTTGCTGTGTGGTACTACATTCCCATTCAGATTTATTCGAATCGGGTCATTGATAATTTTGTTTGTGAAGTTGATATGAATAGACTTCATCTCATTTAATCGAATTCTCCATTTTTTGGTCCAGTCACTGAATCTGTTGCTAGCATTCTGTAGTTTTGTGGCTGCTTCGTGTACTGTTTCCCCTTCTGCCAGTATTGCAGTATCATCAGCAAAAGTAGCTATTGTCACTGCATCCAATTCAGGAAGATCGCTTGTGTACAGCACATAAAGAACTGGTCCAAGAACACTACCCTGTGGAACTCCAGCCCTTATTTCCTTTAATTCGGAGACATCGTCACCTTGTTTTACTCTGAATAATCTGTTGTTGATGTATGATTTTAAAAGTTTTACAAGTTGAGTGGGGAGAATTTTATGAAGTTTAATGATCAGTCCTTCATGCCACACTTTGTCAAATTCCTGTGCCACATCAAGGAAGATTGCTGAACATATCGATTTTTTCTCTAATGACTTCTCTATTACATTGGTGATTCTATGTACTTGGTCCAGGGTTGAGTGCTTCTGCCTGAAACCAAATTGATAGGCTGGTATCAGATTCCTGCTACTTATGATGGGAGTCAATCTCTTCATTAGCAATTTCTCAAAAAGCTTTGAAATTACAGGTAGAAGAGATATTGGGCGGTATGATTTTGCTTCTTGAGGACATTTCCCAGGCTTTTGCAACATAATGACGTCTGCCACCTTCCAAATTGTAGGAAAATGCTGTAATCGGAGTGATGCATTGAATAAGTATGTTAGCATGACAATACCTTTCCTTGGAAGTTTCTTCAAGATTTCACCTGTAATCAGATCAAACCCAGGTGTTTTTTTGGTATTCATATTATATTTTATTTCTTCTTGAACCTCATTTATAGAAACTGGATCAATCTCTGTATCTACATCATCCATTATATCTTCTTCAGGATCAATTTCAGATTGAATGTTGTTTGGCTGGAAGATTTCTTCTAGATGATTAGCAAATAAATCTGCCTTTTCTCTGTTATTTCTTGCCCAAGTACCATCTGGTTTTCTAATTGGAGGGGATTGTAATATTGGCCGCTTAATTCTTTTTGTTGCTTTCCATAATGAATAATCTGTACTGGCATCAGCTGTCAGATTTTGAAGGTAGTTATTAATGGATTCCTCAGTTAGTTTCCTTATCTCTCTTCTCAATTGTTGTGTTTTGTTATTCAAGATATTTTTGTCAGCAGGATCACGAGTTTGTTGCCATCTTCTTCTTGCCCTTCGTTTTTCTAAAACAAGTTGTCGAATCTCCAGAGGGTAATTGCATCCTTTTGTTTTCCTGGTATATTGTCTGGTGTTTTTCCAGGCTGATCTCTGGATTTGCCACATGAAATTTTCTGCGGCTTCATCTAGCTGCTCAGTTGTTCTAAGTGGAATATTCAAGTTGATTTCATTCTCCAGATCCACTTTAAAAGCTTCCCAGTCTGTTGTTCTGTTGACTAACATTGGTCTGTCTTCTTTCTTTATTATTCGTTCACTAAGTGTGAGAATTACAGCTGAATGATCAGAATCCAGGTCGAAGCTCTCTTCAATGTCGATGAAATTACTGGATATTCTCTTTGTTATGAAGAAATCTAGAAGATCTGGAGTTTTATTCAAATCTGTTGGCCAATACGTAGGTGTCCCTGTTGAATGGAATTCGCAGCCCAGCTCCTGGATAGCCTCTCTGAGTTCTTTTCCTTTGGTAGTCGTGAGTCTTGAACCCCAATCCTTATGCTTGGCATTAAAATCTCCACCCACTATGAATCTATCTCCAAGCTGATGAAGAATATTTGTATAATCATTTTTCTTTAAATTGTAACGTGGTGGAAAATATGCAGCTCCAACAAGTATTTTCTGGTTGATGGACTCTATTCCAACTACAGTTAGCTGTATTTCATTACTTTGAATACTGAAGTCTTCATAGTGTTTAATACTCTCCTTCACTATTACAGCACTTCCACCTCTTGCTTGATTTTGAGGATGAATAGTTTCGTAAACATTATATCCATTGATTTTGAAGTGAGTCTGCTCAGTTGAATGGGTTTCAGAGATGAGGCAAACATCTATATTCGTGTCTTTAGAAATACTTCTATTTCTTGTTTTCTATTATTATTGATATTATTTATTCCATTGGCATTCCAGGTAGCAATCCTTATATCTTGTTGGCTCGCAATATTCATTTTCTAGTTTTCTTCTCGATACTCTTACTCTTCCCTTCCAAGCTGTCAAGTCGTCCAGAAAGAATATTTAAACTGTTCAAAATTTCCTGCAAAACCTTATTGACTTCAACTGGTTGTTGTTGTTGTTGTTGTTGCTTTGGTTGGCTCTCCTGTTGTAGGCTTGGAGTGGGTTTCGTTACTTGGGAATAGGATATTTCTCCAGTGTACTTTTTTGAAGTGAAGTTTCTCTGTTTAGTTGTATGTGGTACTTCGCTACTTCTTTTAACTAGGTTTTCTTTTTCAGTTCTTCTTCTCTGAAGTTCTTTAGCGATGAGACAGCCTCTGTAGTTAGCTGGGTGAGCCTCAGCACAATTGAAACATTTGGCAGGGGTTTCTTTAGCCTTAGTACACAAAATAGTCCAGTGTTTTCCAGCACACTTCACACACACAGGTTCATGTTGACAGTATGTCTGTGTATGACCAAACCGTTGACAACGTTTACACTGTGGAATCATTTTATTACTTCTAATTGATTCAATTTTCACTTTCATGTAGCAAATATTTTTAATCTCAAATATTCTTTTTGTATCTTCTGTATTCTTGAATGTTAACATGAACATTGGAAGTCTGATAATGTGTTCGTTTCCATCTTTCTTTACTTTTTTCATTTTGTTGACAGCACTGATTATTTGAAAGCCTCTGCTTAGAAGATCGTTCTTTATATCCTCTGGATCGCATGATGGATGAAGCTCTTTAGCCATGACACGAATTGGACGAGTTTGTTTATTTTCGTACGTGTGCCATTCATATTTAGCTTCATTCAACATCTTAGTTAAATCTCTGTATTCATGTTCAGTTTCAACATTCAATTTTAGCTGGTTGTTGTTCATCATGTTGGCACTGAAATTGAGATTTTTCGATTTCAATGCCTCTTTAATTTTCGAATACTCTTGTATATTGCTTAATATGACTGGCGGTGGCTTGTTTCTCTTTTCTGTCGGTTTCATACTTGTAGAATCAGTTGCAGGCCTTATTTTTTCTGGTGAGTCACGGATTTTTCTCTTCTTTTGTTTAGGGAGAATCCATGCAGTCTCTGATGCTACCATTTTCTCTTCTTCCTCCCAATTCGGTGGTGAATAACTTTTATTGCTACTTCTAGAAGATGCTGGTTGCATTGTATGTGAAGCTGAAGATTGAAGATTCTGTGTGGTTGTAGATGCTGATGAAAATATCTCTTTCAGCTGATTAATCTCCAACCGTGCTCTCTCCAACTCCTTTTCCAGTTTATGCATTCTTTCTCTCTCTTCACTCTGTTGGAAAGTGACTTCTTTCCATGCATTGTACAAAAACTGCTCCGTTGCAGATTTTAGTTGGTTCGTTTTTAGAAACGATTCTGGGGAAGTGTTGACGTTTCCAGTCATTGACGCTGGTTCAACGCTCCTAGCCGGTGTTAGTTGACTCATAGTTGCGTCGTCCTCTGTTTCCTCCTCCTCTTCGAACTCTGGCAGTAGGAAGGTTGGCAATCTTTTGGGAGTCGACATTCCTCACATTCTTTACATTCCTTAGCCGGACTAGATGATAATTCAGCACTGAACTGATTTTTCGGCGCAGGGCACTGAACTCGCGCACAACAATTAAAACACTGAACTCAGCACTTTAACTATTGCATACACTATTTCAACTACTCTCACTAAAAAAAACTACGTCTGCTCGCTACGACTGCTCGATCGATACTCATCAATTTATTTATTTATATTTTTTACAAAGAAGCATTGATTGGAAGAGATAATTCAAGGATACTTCTTGTACTATTTCTCTCCCAAATTTAGATAACATTTTAATAGTCCAAAATAGGGTTATGATTTCACTTTACTAAAATTTAGTCCATTTTCACTCAAAAACAACGAAAACTAGGAATTTTTAATTTTCACGGTTGAAAACAGATTAAAAAACAAAAATATCACACTCAAATCACCATTAATTGGAAAATTTTTGAGTAATTTTACAAAATAGAGCCAGAAAAAATACAACTCATTATTCAGCACAGCTGAGTATTGATATACTCATATTTAATTTTAGTTATTGGCCATCAAACGTAGAAAACTGTGTTTTTCTACTTAGATTTTTTGCATATTTCAACTTTTTTCTCGAAAACTACTCACACTACAGCTTCCAGACTAGTTTTATTCAATTTTTCAGATATTTTTCCATATGAATCCACCATAAGTTTTTCAAAAACTAGTCCCCAAACAATTCAGCATTGGTGTATTTCACCAGAGGAACTGAATTCCGGGCGAAATCTCTCACTCTGTATAGCTCGCTAATGAAGCGTTTATGGATATATGTTTGTAAGTGCTTTTTTTCTTTTTTTCACCTCTACTATCACGTATTAAATTATTTTACCATAATTATGAATCACTCTGTATAGTCACGTCACAATATAGCCACATCACAATATAGTCAGATCACAATATAGCAACGTCACAATATTTCCACATGATAAAATCTATATACTGTCAGTCACACAATCATAAGTGAAAAATCCGATTAACTGAAGTTCAATTCTATATTGGATTTGCTATGCCTGATTATTCCATTGCTCTACAGGTGGGGGAGCATTCCTGACATATCAGAGTGTCACGACTGGATTAGATTACTCACGGCTCACGGCAATGAAATTGCATGACATTCCTCAGTGCGAGGTGGCTCATGAAGGGGGGATACCAACCAAAATTCAGTCTTGAGTCCAGTGAGAACTTTAATGGCGGATGGGGACTTGATGGAGGACTTCAATGGGGGATGGGGACTTGATATCCGCGTATTAATAATTGTGGAATGTCCGCTCCGTTCCATTGGTTGGCTCCAGATATGAATATTAATATGAAAGTCGAACAGCGTATGCGAATTTTTGAAAATAATATTAGAGACTGACCATGCTAATTTCGATGTGATATTTTGTAGATGTCAAGGAAAGGGAGAATTAAATTTATATTTGACAGAGTGAAGTGGGGTCTAAGATTCAAGCCGACGGTTTCGAATTTCTCTTCATGTTTATGTTTTCATCTTTGTTTTTATGTGTATAATATGTTTATATGTTGCCCATTTACAGCGAAACGCGGCAATAGATTTTCATGAAATTTGACATGTATGTCCCTTTTTGAATTTCGCGTCGACGTATATATAAGATTTTTGTGAAATTTTGAATTTCAAGTATAATATAAAAGGAAAAGGAGTCTCCTTCTAACGCCAATATTACCGTAAAAATCAGACTATAGAATTACTCCATAGAGAAACAATAGCGTAAGTAGATATCCCATGGTATAGGGAATTTATGTCTCAACTTTTACTGTTATCTCATGCCGATTACTGTCGATTGTTATCAATTTATACTGTTTTGTTGGGGTGAGAGTGTATGAACGGCACAATTTGAGAGACTACCAGCGTCATACAGCTGCATGGGAAAGAACTACGTGAACTATTGGCTTGTGATAACAGTAAAAGTTGCGACAAAAAACGCTCTATACCATGGGATATCTACTTATGCTATCGTTTCTCTATAATTACTCATCATAAATCAGTTGTCGAGTGGGTTATTAGTTGCATGCAATTAATATCTCAATGTAACTTGGTAAAAAATTAGCTGTCGTGTGGACTATTAATTGCATGCCTCATTGAAAGCAATTTTTATGCACTATCAAATTAACTATTGATCGCATGCAATAACGCATGCAATTTTAATTATTATCAATAAATAAAATAGCATAGTATTGTCTCTCGACCTTTCTGTGCTTTGAACTCGGGCTGACCTATTGCCTGTATGTCTTGAAGAAGATTAGCTTTTGATGTGAGTATTTTTGATACACCAACCCCAACAGTCATTAACCGATATCTCGCCGACACGACATTCATACAGGATTTATTCTGATGGACAGTATAAGAGGAGGCTGTGGTTTATAGCTGCGCTAGGTCTACTGTTCACAGAACTACTAGTATTTTCAATCTTAATAGGAAGAGATTTTTTCAACATCACACATTAAGTTTAATTTCCAATTTAACGTCTGTGCTGTGATGTGATGGAATTCACGATAATCGAACTATACTATAACTCACTCACCGAAATTGATAGATAAATTTACGAATTAAATCAGTGATTCCGTAACTGTCTAATAATAGGATGAGATTTTTGCAACATTACACATTAAGTTTAATTAGTTTAATTTCCAACTTAACTTCTATGCTGTGATGTGATGGATCCCACGATAATCTAACTATAACTCATTCACCAAAATTGATAGATAAATTTACAAATTGAATCAGTGATTCCGTAACTGTCTAAAGCTGCGTTTACACTAAAGCTATTAACAAGTTGATAACTTAATCCTTATAGATTCTATTAGATTGAACGGAACTTGACAAACACATATGTTCATCATGTGTATGATAAGCTATGTTCAATCTAATAGAATCTATAAGGATTTGTCAATAACTTTGGTGTGAAAGCAGCTTAACAACTAATTCAAAGTCAAACCGCTTGAACATTGCATTCTAGAATGTAGTCCCTTATTTTCCTGGTCTACATTGAGAATCCACGGAGTGTAATAGAAGCACAGCGCAAATGGTGCAAGTGAGTGGATCAAGAGAGTGAGAGAGCTATTCGCACCTCAACTGGCCGCAACTTGATCAAAGTTTGAAATGTGCCGAGAGAGATAGAGAGATACATAGAAATAGAGTGCGAGGAAGAGAGAGAGAGAGAGAGAGAGAGAGAGAGAGAGAAAGAAAGAATATGCTAGAGAGAAAGATCGAAAGAGTGGAGACCTAGAGAGGAGAAAAGTGAGTGGTGAGAAAGAGAAATCAGGGAAGAGGGAGATGGCGATAATGAAAGAGATGGAGGGGAAGAGAAAGAAATAGAGATGAAAATCAAATCATTTATTGTCACACAACATTTAAATGTTACAACAACGTCATTAATAACACAGAGAACATCAATTTGAAAATCTTCAACTTTATAAAAATATTCATTGATTTGTACTTTTTTTGAATATTTACAGTAATTAATAAAGCTCATTCTTCTTATATTTCCAGGCAAAACGTTATAAAGTTTTATTAACATGTATTGCCAGTTTTTTTGAGAACTTGTAAATTGGCAATACGACTCTTATATTATTCTTATTTCTAGTGTTATGTTTGTGTAAAAGACAAAGAGTAAGTGTAAGAGTAAAAATCTGGTGTGGCGCACTCATACAACTTTCCTTGCCGTTATGAAATTTGATCACCTGACGCTAGTGTTCCCGCGCATCTCAAAGATTTGAGCCAGCTGGTGACAGGGCAATATAGTTGAAGACACACGATGTGTGCTATCTCTTCATAGTGAATCATTTAATAGAATCAGCAGTTGCCAACAGTTTGCAATTGGATAATCACATTTTCTCGAATTTCGAGCTTATTTTCAATTTTAGGTGAAAATGTTACTGAACATTAGTTGTAGAGATTCTCATGCTGAATCTTTTCCACTCGATTTTTTTTTCTGCTTAAATTGTATCTGGAGCCTGATAGTTGAGAATCTAGAATCAAACTTTGCATAGATGGGGTGGAGCTCCTGAAATTTTTACAGATATGGGACTTGTGACAGTTGATAGAGCTTATCAATGACTTTTCTAAGTATGAATTTGATCAAAATCGTTGGAGCCGTTTTCGAGAGAATCGCGAAAACCCCTGTTTTTGACAACATTTTTGCTATTTTAGACGCCATCTTGAATTGCATTTGATCGAAATTGTTCGTGTCGGATCCTTATAGTGTAAGGACCTTAAGATCCAAATTTCAAGTCATACCGTTAACTGGGAGAGACGCACATACACTCATACACACACACACACACACACACATAAAGACCAATACCCCAAAACCACTTTTTTGGACTCAGGGGACCTTGAAACGTATAGAATACTTGAAATTAGGGTACCTTAATTTTTTTGGAAAGCAATACTTTCCTTACCTATGGTAATAGGGCAAGGAAAGTAAAAAGTGGAATAGGAGAGAAGGAAATCGAAGATAAGGAGAATGTGATTAGGAAAGAGAGATGAATGGATAGCAAGAGCTTGAAAGAGAGAGTGAGAGAATACGAAGTGACGCTGCAGAATGTGGGATGCCAACGGGAGACAGGTAAGCAAGCGTCAGTGAGGTAGGACTCCCACTTTGCAGTCATTAAATCCGGATTTGGTATTCATCTGTTTTTATTTTCCTTGCCCTATTACCATAAGTAAGGAAAGTATTGCTTTCCGAAAAAAATTAAGGTACCCCAATTTCTAAATTTCTATACATTTCAAGGTCCCCTGAGTCCAAAAAAGTGGTTTTTGGGGTATTGGTCTTTATGTGTGTGTGTGTGTGTGTGTGTGTGTGTGTGTGTGTGTGTGTGTGTGTGTGTGTGTGTGTGTGTGTGTGGTGTGTGTGTGTGTGTGTGTGTGTGTGTGTGTGTGTGTGTGTGTGTGTGTGTGTGTGTGTGTGTGTGTGTGTGTGTGTGTGTGTGTGTGTGTGTGTGTATGAGTGTATGTGCGTCTGTGTACACGATATCTCATCTCCCAATTAACTGAATGACTTGAAATTTGAAACTTGGGGTCCTTACACTATAAAGCTGCGTACACATATTCGTGCTTCCAACCCGCACCGTGCACGCTCCTCACTCGTACCGCCCTCGTACCGCCCTCGTACACCATCGAACCACAGTCGCACCGCCCACGCACCCATCATGAACGTTACGGAAGATGTTAGATCTTCTCGCGTTCCCCGGTCGAACCACTGTTGCTCTCCGGTCGATCATCAATCGCTCTGCTGGAGTGACGTTCGGTTGCGGAGCAGAGCGACAGTCTGTACGCACCTTAAGGATCCGACACGAACATTTTCGATCGAATGCAATCCAAGATGGCGGCTAAAATGGCGAAAATGTTGTCAAAAACAGGGTTTTTCGCGATTTTCTCGAAAACGGCTCCAACGATTTTGATCGAATGTATACCTAGAATATCCATTGATAAGTTCTATCAATTGCCACAAGGCCCACATCTGTAAAAATTTCAGGAGCTCTGCCCCATCTATGCAAAGTTTGATTTTAGATTCTCAATTATCAGGCTTCAGATACAATTTAAACAAAAAAAATCGAGTGGAAAAGATTAAGCATAAAAATCTCTACAATTAATGTTCAGTAACATTTTCACAAAAAAATGAAAATAAGCTTGAAATTTAAGAAAATGTGATTATTGAATAATTGCAAACTGTTGGCAACTGTTGATTCCATTAAATCATTCACTATGAAGAGATAGCAGATCTCGTGTGTCTACAGGGTTATTGTTCTGTCACCAGCTGACTCAGATCTTTGTATAGTAGACTTGAGATGCGCGTGAACACTAGCGTCAGGTGATCAATTTTCATAACGGCAAGGAAAGTTGTGTGAGTGCACCACACCAGATATTTTCCAGTGCTATGTTTATGTGAAAGACAAAGAGCAAAAAGAAGTAATTGTGAGAGTAAAAAGTGGAATAGGAGAAAAGGAAATCGAAGATAAAGAGAATGTGATTAAGAAAGAGAGATGAATGGGTAGCGAGAGCTTAAAAGAAAGAAAGTGAGAAAGAGAGTGAGAGAATACGAAGTGACGCTTCAGGATGTGGGATGCCAACGGGAGACAGGTAAGCAAGCGTCAGTGAGGTAGGACTCCCACTTTGCAGTCATTAAATCCGGATTTGGTATTCATCTGTTTTTGCGATTCAAATTTGATCCGACGATGTTGGGCTGTGATCTGCGCTCTCCGATTGAAAAGTGGCCCAGATGACGTCTCAAGTGTAGAGTGAAGAAGAAGACTCAACTGCTGAAAATCAACTTTACAGCGGAGTAGGCCTTTCCACGCCCCCCCCCCACCGCTTTCAATTGAGCTCTCGTTCATAATGGAAAGCCCCCCTGTTCCCCTGAGCACCCCCAGTCCTTTTGTGCCCCCGAACAAAACCAATCTGCTCGTTGAACGGCTCGACAAACACACGGCACGCAGCGGATCTAACAATTTGCCCGGCGGAAATGGTAGCGGCATAAAGTATTTATCATTTGTTCAATATAAGAACACCGCTGCGAAAAGGCCTCTCAGCCTCTCAACCTTCTCGTTTTTTCAGGACCATCTTCAGAGAATTGCCAATGATTGGGGTCTGCAGCCTGGAATTGAACAGCGGATTGCTGGAGATTTGACCGGTATTTGTATTGCAGATTATATTGCTGGGGTGGAGAGCTTCATGAAAAACTTGGAGATTAGGTTTGTTCAGGGGTATATTTGACTTTCTAGCAATTTTGCTGCTGGGAAAGACTAGAATACAGCTCCATCTACCAACTTGAACATCTAGTATTCAGAATATATTTGAAGAAATTCAATTAATTAAAATCGATTTCATATTATCAAAGTTGACAAATGAATGATCAATAATCATTTTTCCCCACGATTTGATTTGAATAGATTGCTAGTAGTTCCAAAATTCAAAAAAAACCTACCATACAGTTCCATCTACCAACTCGAACATCAAGTATTGAGAATATATTTAAAGAAATTCAATTGATTAAAATCGATTTAATATTATCAAAGTTGATAAATGAATGATCAATAATCAATTCTCCCCCACGATTTGATGTAAATAGCCAGTGGTTCCAAAATTCCAAAAGCTATATTTACATTTTATTCTACAAGTTCAACAGTCGATTAGTATAATATGCATCGACCAGCTATTGAATAGGAATATTATCATTGTAATAAAAAAATCTACTTTGTGAAAATAATTAAGGACTGAAAATTTTGTGAAGTGAACAACTACAAGACTTAACCTATTTCGGACTATGTGTAACCTTTTCTAAATTTGGGAAGGGAATAACACAAGGTTACCTTATTTTTCTCTCCCTATCATTTTGATGATGTACTTATAGTATGAATCGATAAAGAATGAAGATGAATCAATCAATATTGAATAAATTAATGAATGAACATTATTTTATTCTGTTTGAGGATTGTGAATTGTCCACAATCTCAGAGAAGTGTCACATTCTAATGACAATATTCATACATATTGAATCTATCAGAAAAAGAGAGATTTATCTGCAATAATTAGTTCATAGAGAATGAACTTCATACTATTCACTCGGCTAATGCCTCGACTAGAAACATCATTCTCGCCTGCGAAACGCCTCTTCCCGTCCATGTGACGTAAAATACTATTGAATTTCCCATTCAATTTATCAGCCTGAATAGTATCTGTTAATATTGCTCATATCCACTACGCGTGATGAATCATTATTAGAAATTATGATATGTGGAGAGTAAATAAATGTTGGGAAAAAGAAACTACTATTTCAGTCTTATCCTGAAAACGAATCGGGTTACTCCTGGAAACAAGTCAGACCTGGAACAGCCCAAGTTGATTGGAACAAAATCCTACTCAACTTTTCATCAAGGACTAATATGGGTTACTCCGCAAGAGATCCGATTACGGAACAATATTCTTGAGCCTCTAATAGCCATTGACTGATCAAATTAATCGGCTCTACAATCTGTCAGGAATAGACCAACAGAATCTCTCTACCATCCCAATATCTGGACAACAGAATCACAATCAATATGTGGTTGAAACAGTGGCCGAAGAGAGAAATTTATTTTATATATTTATATTTTTTACAAAGAAAGCACTGACCTGGAGAGAAAAACTAAGGATACTCCTTGTACTATTTCTCTCCCAAATTTAGATAACATTTTTAAAGTCCAAAATAGGGTTATGATTTCACTTTACTAAAATTTAGTCCATTTTCACTCAAAAACAACGAAAACTAAGATTTTTAAATTTTGACGGTTGAAAACAGAATAAAAAACAAAAATATCACACTCAAATCACCATTAATTGGAAATTTTTGAGTAATTTTTCAAAATTTAGAGCCAGAAAAAACACAACTAACTATTCAGCACAGCTGATTAGTTCACGAGGCATTTACAGTATTAATATTATTGTTGAATATTCATAAGAATTATTCAACAAAAGGAAATATTGGACTTCAATCAAAACATGAACAATATCTTAACACGAAGATATGTATAATTAGTTCACAGACTACCATACTAATAAAAGTTAACAATACCAATAATATCAACCAAGAAATAAAGGTGGATATTAATTATTTTACTTTTTTGTGGATATGCGACTCGAAAGTCCTAAAATAGTTTCTGCTGTAAACATAAAATATTTTCCTAGTTGCTGAAATCTCAGTTGCTAGTAGTTTTGTGAACAGTACACCTCGCGCATTTTAAACCACAGCATTACAGTCCATCAGAGTAAATTTTGTCCTGTCATGTCGGCAAAATATAGGTGTTGAAGAATCCAATCGACAATGACGATAAACGTGTTCTATAGTGAGGTCCACGTTATAATGGCATAGTGTTTGATTAGCAATTGCATTGCTATCCTTGTCTATCATTCTACAAAGCGGATAGCGCTATCTCTTTCTCGCTTTGCTCTGATGACAATGTTGATAAGCGTGTTCTAGAAATATTCTCCTTTCCACTATAGGCTGTGTAGTGCAAAATGTAATCAATTCCATAATTGGGAGGAAAAGTAAATTGTCATGTTGAGTGTAAAAAGTGTGGTTTCATACATTAACTCTTTTAAAATATGTGTGAAAATGCAGTTAGTATACCCCACCTTTATCATGCTTTTCTAATATAATTGCTCAATGAAAAGCTCATTAACGCTCTTAATGAGAACTAATAGAAGACCCTTGATGTAGGTCAATATTATTTTCCTGAGGTCAACACGCATATTACATCAAATTAGTTCTCTTTCATACTTTGTTCACCTTTAATTTGCAATCTAGACACCTAGACACCATAGTGAGAGAGATTGATAGGTAGAGAGAAAGGGGAACAGAGAAAAAAAGAGAGAGAGGAAGAGAGAGAGTAACTCAATAGTGAGTGATTGAGTTAAACAAGAAGAGACCGTAGAGGCAGAGGGTAGATAGCAGGTAGGTGGACCAAAGTGGACCCTATATATAGGGTAGGGGTTTGTTATGAATCGCTTTACACCGGACGTAATTCTCTTAGTTTGCCACTGACTGGCCCCATGAATTATTACGCTCATACCATCATTATCATCATCATAGTATACATTAGCATCATCATCAAAATCAAAATTCTAATCAACAGAAATTATAATATTCGGTACCTTCATATATTCGAAATTTATATATTCATATTCTTATTCTTTATTGATTCATACAATCAATACAACATCAAAATCATGGGGAGAGAAAAAATAAGGTTTAACCTTGTGCTATTTCTCTCCCAAATTTAAATAATTTACATCGTCCGAAATAGGTTGAGTCTTGTAGTTGTTCACTTCACAAAATTTTTATTCCTTAATATTTTCAAAAAGTAGATTCAATTTAGATGTTTCAAAACCAAGCATATAAAAGAAATATTTCACATTATTATCACTAAAGTAGGAAATATTCACATATCAAAGATTCGACTGAGTCATTGTCAATATTGTAGAACCGTTCCAAAATTGAATAAAAGCACACATATGTTGTCAACTTCTTCACAGTTTTATTTGGTACACGACCATGGTTTCGTGACCACACCAACCAAATAAAAAAGTTTAGAATTTGACAATATATGTGTGTTTTTTTATTCAACATATCAAAGAAATAATTTTAGAGGTAATAACATATTTGGTAGGTATTCTATTTCAATTTCTCTTTAAAGGGATAGCAAAATAGATATCCCATTTATAATAAATAATTTCAATAGAAATGATTCTGAAATAACCTTTCAATATGTATCATTTATACCCGTACTGGTAGCCTATACCGGTGACTGAAACCTGTTTGTGAGGACGGACTAGGTCCAGTATAGTGAAAGTTTCAACTCATAAAATGTAATTTCCGGTATAATTTGTGTTTCACAAACGGTAATATCTGAAGATATCCAAAAATGAATTTTAAGACTTTAAAATTTTGAATGTTGTTAGAATCAAAATAAAACAAGAGGGATGAGAACAACGTTGCTGGTTCTCTGCCTGCCACTGCCTTCTATAGAGGATAGCTTATACCAGCATTGGTGTAATATCAACTTTTCATTCTTGTAGAAAATAATTAATTAGATTTTGATCTGTCAAGAGAATATATTCTTAATAATGATTTTTCATAATTGAGATTAAATATTTTGTTGATGACTTATATTCTTCTATATTTTTTGAAAACGATCTGGCAACGTTGTGGAGTTGAAAAATGATAGCACTATATGCTTTGTCGATTGATAGACATGGACAGCTTTGAAGATTTGAGAGATTCTCTCCCATATCATCATATTTCTATCACGTAATCAGTGTGAAATGATTAAAAATGATGTTTCAATCAGGTATAAACACAGTCAAATAAAGATGTGTCATCACTGAAGCTTCAACTTCCATTTATAATTTGCAATTGAAAAAAAAACAGACAAATCATTATTTTAGGCCTGTAACAGGAGGGATCAGACTGTCAATGTCAATTAGTGAAATTTATTCATGTGAGAGTAAACAAATGGATGTGTCAATCATTTGAAAAACAATGCTTCATTCATATTCTAGCTAATTGGATTGATACCGTTTTGGGAACATAGGATTTCCTCACTCAAAAATGATCTACAATATTCATTATGGTAAGTGCCTTGTGACGATTAGAGAGAAACTTGTTTACAGCTACGGTTACCCGGGATCTATAGTGGGGTCTACGTTATAATGGCAGTGAAAGAAGATGGGAGAACAACGTTGCCGATAATCTGCCTTGTCACTGCCTTCTATAGAGGTTTGTTACTGATATCAATTTATAATTATCTGATGTAGTATTAACGGTATTTATATTTATTTGTCAAGAAAATGTATCTTTTTAAAAATCTGAATTTAAAATCTACTTTGTAAAAATAATCAAGTACTGAAAATTTTGTGAAATGAACAAGACAACCTGTTTCGCACTATGTGTAACCTTATCTAAATTTGGGATATGAATAGCATCACAAGATCACCTTATTTTTTCTCTCCCTATCATTTGAATGATGTACTTATTGTATGAATCAATCAATAAAGAATCTTTCAATTATTAAATTTCATAAATGAGATTGAATATTTTGTTAATTGATTATATTTCTACACTGTTAAAATCGATCTGGCAACGTTGCAGAGGTAGAAAATGATAGTGTTATCTGCTCTGTCAAATGATAGACAAGGATAGCGACATCAATGTTGATCAAATACTGTCATAACGTGGACTTCACTATAGCCATAGAGAAAGAATAGCGTAAGAAGATGGTATAGGGCGTTATATGTCGCAAATTTTACTGTTAACTCAAGCCGATTATTGTCGATTTCTACTGTTTTGTTGGGGTGAGAGTGTATGAACGGCACAATATGAGACATTACCAGCGTCACACAGCTTCACGGGAAAGAACTACGTGGACTATCATCGGCTTGAGATAACAGTAAAAGTTGCGACATAAACGCCCTATACCATGGGATATCTACTTACGCTATTGTTTATCTATGCTACAGCTTACCGTGTCTGAAATATTCTCTAATTAACCCTCAAATTCGCAAGGATTCATCCTGATATTAGAGAAATTGTTGAATCTTTTTTCTCCTTAAGATATAGGATAGGATAGATTTATTTTATCTATCTAGACTGACATTATAACGTGGACCTCACTATAGATGTAGATTGAAGATTGGCAAGCATATTATTTCAATAATAATGTCAATTTTATTGTCTAGAACTAGAACGGTTAAAGTCTAGAACTTAGCTAAATCCCGAGCTCGGAAACCGGCCCTAAAAGCTTTGATGAACAGTTTTTTCATCCTTAGAGCTGTTGGAGAAGACCTTGATGCAAACTATTAAATCTCGTTTATGTTTAATCTTTGAAACAATAGTAAAGCTCGTTTACACCAAAGTTATTAACAAAATGGTTTATTTCTCAGTCCTTATAGATTCTATTAGATTGAACGTAACATTTCATACGCATAATTAACATTATGTGTTTTTCAAGTTCCGTTCAATCTAATAGAATCTTTAAGGACGGAAAAATAAACATATTATTATAACTTTGGTGTAAACGCAGCTTATGTTTGCCATCTCTCTTTCTTTCATCCTTATTCCACTCATTCTTCATCTTCTTTTATTATTATACTAGCAGGTCACCCGTGCTTCGCTACGGGAATGAAAAGATAACTCCCGACATAAAATTTTATTTCTCAAACATTAAGATATTATCTATTTTCCCAAGGATAGATCTGATTAGATCAACAGTGCCCAATCAAATTATTTTTCAATAAATGTATTTCAAAAAAGTTATTCGACTTAGTGCTAACCTTATAAAATGATAGAATTCAAACCTTATTGATTAGAATCTATCCTCAACTTACTGCCAACCTGACAAAATTAGACTGTTAATCAATCTTGTTGCTAATATAAATCGTAAAACTCTTCCAAAATGGTACTCTCTCTCTAGATTATAGTTCTTGCTATGAACATTCCAATTAGATATTATTTCATGTCCCATGGATTGAATTGAAACATCAATTTCGAAAAAATCTTGAAGGAAAATTGGAATTTGAGCTTCGAGGTGCACAAGATTGATATTTTTGGAATCTATGTGCCAAAATTTGAAGATCTTGATCATTCCTGTTTAGCCGGTTTGCAATCCACAAGTTGACATGTTTTGATGCGAACAAACACAACCCTACTCTCTCTTTTCATATAGATACTTTCTTATTTCATCTTTTGTAAGATCTTAATGACTCGTATTAGCAACCCTCATCTGCGCACTGGATTTTCCTGAATTGGTCTCTTAAATTCTTGCTGAACGTTTTTTTTTTTTTGTAAATGTTTTGTTTTTGAAGAACCAATGAAGAGTTTTTGAATTGAATTGAAAAAAAATGATGAGAAGGTTTTTCCATTCTTATAACTGTTAGTAGAGTACATGATTAAAACTATGAACGAGATTTGTCAAATCTAGGTTCAACGATAGAATATTAACAGAATAGAGTGACTGCATTTATTCACGATAAAATTTATTAAAATTTAAGATTCAATGACGATCTTATTTGATGAGAAGGTTATTTCATTCTTATAGCTGTTAGGAGAGTCTTTGATTCAAACTATGAACCAGATTTGTCGAATCTAGGTTTTCAACGATAGAATATTAATAGAAAATAGTGACTGCATCTATTTACGATATCATCCTTGGTGAGAGAACTTACAAATAATCAACTTGGTAGAGACGAGAGTGTTGGAAATAGGTCAACAAGCTGATTCAATTACCAATATCCATTACGTCTCCAGCATGTAATTTACATGTTTATGTAGGACTCATGTCCTTGCCACCGTATAGAGACCGATGAAAGCTTCCATTGAAAGCGCTATTCCGCCGATTTTTTGTGAAAGCTTTTGTTTTACCCGAACGATTTTTCATTTTCGGCCATATATTGAGAGCTCTCGGCTGCACACATACTCGGCTGCGTTATCCCGGCTTCACCTATCAACATTTTTCAACCGAAAATTTATGGAGATTAAAGAAGCAGCGGTGAAATAAACGGCGCGCGCTTTCAGAGAGAGATTCATAAATGGACGCTGCCATACTCTTTTCAAAATAACAACCTTGTTTACATTCATTTCGATAGTTCTGTACAATAATAATTCATCTTCCAGGACTCACAGGATATAGGAAAAATAGGAATAAAGGTTTTTGTGTGAGTTAATTCATCTACTAGGACTCGGACGAGGATATATGAAAAATAGGAATGAAGATTTTTGTATGAGTTCAAACGTCATCCATTTTTATTTCCACAGTAGGCCTATAATATCATCATCCTCATATTCTCATGAATATAAATGTGGACTTGGATTGCTTGGTTTGAAGAAGTTGCAGACATGATACCTTTATTACAACGTATCCTTTTGTTCATGAATTTTACTTCCCATTACGAACTGCTTGTTAATATCGCGTTACTATAGCAGCCTACATTATGATACAATTGAATGTCTCATGAAAATCAGAGAAGGGTATTGAAATGCCTTAAATGATGATATTTAAATAAAATGGGAGAAATAATGAAAGCAAGTTTCATGTAAACATGGAGAATTTTGGATTGTAGTCCAACTGATAAGGATAAGAAATAAATACTACTTTATTACCAAAAAATATTCCAACTTCTCATATAAATACACTTATCCCACAATGAAACTGACGTATCTTACCCAAAATATGCTCTGATTAATTCGGCATCCACGATCTGAAACGGTAAAACAGACACAATAGAGCGATAAGGATAACATTATTGCTGGCAATGCCATCTGAATATTAATGCAACCACGAATCATTGTGGATTCTTGCAGACCTCTCAGGAGAGCCAGCGAGAGAACTTCAAGTTTGTTTGGCACAAGTTTCTCATCCCTGATGAAATTATGCAAATGTGACACTTCCTAACTTTTGAGAGAGTTTTGGCAGCGCACAGAGATTCGTGGCAGAGAATGTGCAACTTGGAGAAGCAGTTGCTCGCAACAAAACAATGTTCAACTTGAAGAATCAGTTGCTCGCAACAGAGAATGTGCAACTTGGAGAAGCAGTTGCTCGCAACAGAGAATGTGCAACTTGGAGAATCAGTTGCTCGCAGCAGACAATGTGCAACTTGAAGAATCAGTTGCTCGCAACAGACAATGTGCAACCGAAACGTTGCAGCTTGGAGAATCAGTTGCTCGCAACAGAGACTGTGCAACTGTAACGTTGCAATTTGGAGAATCATTTGCTTGCAGTGGACAATGTGCAACTGAAAAGATGCAACTTGCAGAACCAGTTTCATGATGACTGATATTTTTCAAATCGAACCAAATTCGGTTTCAAGATGTTGGCTGATTTTGCTTCATTATAATGGCATAATATGATAGCATTTAGATAGAAGAAGAAACTTTCAATTTCAAAAGTAATAATTACAGCCAATTCATAATATAGCCTATATTGAGGTTCACTTTATAATGGCAGTGAAGAAAGATAGGAGAACAACGTTGCCGATCCTCTGTCTCGTCAATTCCTTCTATAGACGGTAGCTGATACAGCTTTATTGGTGTGATTATTAACTGCTCATTCTCGTTTAAAATTATCAATTATATTTTATTAAACAAGAAATTATATTTTTCAATAATTTCATAATTAAGATGAAATATTTTGTTTATTGATTAGTTATCCTACATTGTTGAAAGACGATCTGGCAACAGAGCAAAGCGAGAAAGAAATAGCGCTATCCGCTTTGTTGAATGATAGACAAGGATAGCAATACCATTGCTAGACAAACACTGCCATTATAACGTGGACTCTACTATAATCCTCTGCAAATACTCTGAAAAATTTTCCAACGAAAGTTTCTTTGAAACTCTGTATATTTCTCAAAATTCAATAATATTGTATGACAATAGAATTTTTGATATTATGAACATACCTTTCAATATATTATAGACTAGTAGTTCTGTGAACAGTAGACCTCACGCAGTTTTCTCATCCACAAGTATCTGATGTCACCTGTTCTAGTTGATTCAGTTGAATCATAATTTACTCTTAAAAACTGTTATTTATTTCTCTTAGATCAAAAACTCACTTATGTTAATAAACTCAGTTCACGTTTGAATTTGTATCCCATGATGATTTATCCAGTTTCGTGATAATCTTTTCATTTGATAAAAATATTTCTCAACTATTTTGAAATTATTTTTTTCGATCAAGAATATTATAATTTCTTCGGCATTATTCAGTTCATTTAATCGTTTTTTTTTTTTCCAATCACCTATTAAATTTGTTTTTCAAATGTGAGAATATTGATACTGATGGGCAAGCAAAAAAAAAAAATATTGAAACCCTACCTTATAGAAATAGACACGGTCAGACATCTGTGTAATGCATGCAATGAATAACTTACCACTTGTCAGTTGATTGATTATGAATAATTCTATAATCTGATTGATATGATAAACCATATGTTTTCGTGGTCATTGATTCATTCATAAATATCAAATGTTGTTGATCCGTTACTAGTAGAAAGTCATGTTCAATTTTATTTGATTAAAGCTCTACAAATGAAGAGTTTACTTATTTCAATTTAATCAAATAAAATGCCGACAAAGAAAAAGACAAAAACGATTGAAAACCGTAACTACGAAGAAGATAAGATGGAATCACATATTGACAAGTTTCTCAAGCCAAAGGAATTATCTATCGACCCAGATTCGCCTACGGCAGAGAGAGAGTGGAAACATTGGAAAAAGACGTTCGAAAATTTCTTAGAAGGAACGACAACCAAAGACAAAATGAAAATATTGGTAAACTTCTTATCACCTGCTTTATACGAAATTGTGGAAAGCTATACTTCATATGAAGAAACTATATACATGTTGGAAGATATGTTCGTTAAACCGAAGAACGAAATTTATGCACGATACTGCCTTGCTAATGCAAAACAACAAATAGGTAAGTCCATTGATCACTACTATTCTGAACTAAAAAGATTAAGCTTATCATGTAACTTCACTAGAGTGTCAGCCGAAGAAAACAAAACGAGCATATTAGAGATGCTCTTGTTTCAGGGTTATGTTCTATTGAAATTAAAGAGAAACTTTTTCAACAAGGAGATTTGAGTCTACAAGAAACCGTTTCCCAAGCACGTGTTCTTGAATCCGCAAAACATATGCCGACTCCTTTAAAAGTACTTGTTATACAAACTCTGTTGAAGAAAATAAAAACATAAGCTTGAGTGAATCTTTCTCAGATGTTAATGCTGTAACCCAAAATCGACAGGCAATTGTAGAGAAATCCGTTCAATGCCAACGTTGCGGATATAAAAAACACTCAAATTCTCAAGAATGTCCTGCAATAGGAAAGACTTGTCATAAATGTTCCCGAATTGGACACTTTTCCCATGTGTGTAAAAGTAAAACGCTTAAAGAAAAACTAACTACGTCAACTATTACTGCAGCTGGTATAGCCAGTAATCTTTCTAAAGCTACAATTATTGTTTCGGTGAATGGAATAAATACACCAGCTCTTATTGATACCGGAAGTGTTGCCAGTTTTATTGATGAAAAATTTGCAAAAACAAATAAATTTAAAACTGCATCAGATTCTTGTTTTATAAGATTAAAACTTACTTGTGAATGGGTTGGCATCAATAAAATTGAATGAACCAATTTCAAACTTCACGCGAGATTAATTCGTAGAGTTGATAAACTAATTTGAAAGTGTCTTGCACTGTAGCGTTCATCTGTTCAACATAACACCGCTACAAAAGCATGTGTTTATAGCAATATTGTGTACAAAGGAAATGAATACAACAATATTAAACTCTTGGTATTAAAAGAATGCTGTTGCAATGTGATACTTGGTCACGATTTTTTGATGAATCACTCTACAATAAGTTTAGCATTCAATGGTAATAAACAGCCTCTTGTAATAGATAATAATTCTACAACCACACCACCCTTGAAAGATTGCCTCTTGGCGGAGGCCATGATAAAACCATGTTCCCTTTTCAATGACTTGACTCCCGATTGCCACCCAATAACTACCCGATCCAGAAGACACCCACAAGATGACTATGAATTCATGAAGAATGAGGTCAATCGCCTCCTTACAGAAGGAATAATTGAGGAAAGCCAGTCCAGTTGGCGTGCCCAGCCTTTCATTGTAACCAATGGACAGAAGAAACGAATGGTCATAGACTATTCACAGACTATTAATAAATTCACAAATTTAGACGCATACCCTCTCCCATTGATCGAAGATCTTGTAAACACAATTGCCAAGTACAACTTTTTTAGTACTGTAGATTTCAAGTCAACTTACCATCAAATACCGATTCTTGAGAATGAACGACATTACACTGCCTTTGAAGTAGGCCGAAAACTTTATAAGTTCAAACGAATACCATTCGGAGTAACCAATGGAGTAGCTGCCTTCCAACGTACAATAAACGGACTTATAGAAAGAGAGAATTTGAACGACTGCTTTGCCTATTTGGATGATGTTGTCATTTGCGGTTCAGATCAAGAAGAACATGACAGAAATCTTAAGAAATTTCAACAAGTAATTGAATTGTATGGCTTGACTATAAATGAAGAAAAATGTAAATTTTCAAAAAAATCATTGAAGCTCCTTGGGTATGAGATAAAACATGGAGAAATTAAACCTGACCCAGAACGCCTTGCACCACTCATGAACTTTCCACCCCCAAGAAATGCTAAAGAAATGAAACGACTCATGGGATTACTGGCTCATTACTCCCGATGGATTAAAAACTTTTCTCAAAAGATTCACCCCCTTGTCCACATACAGAAATTCCCTCTATCTCAAGATCAGATGGAAACTTTGGAATTGTTGAAAAATGAAATTGCTTCCGCGGTACTGCTCTTTGTTGATGAAAATGTACCATTCATAATTGAGACAGATGCATCAGATTTTGCAATTGGTGCAACATTAACACAAAATTCTCGACCAGTAGCCTTTTTCTCACGAACTTTGTCCCAAAGTGAAACCAGGCATTCAGCTGTTGAGAAAGAAGCCTATGCCATTGTGGAGTCTATAAGAAAATGGAGACACTATTTACTACGAAAACAATTCACTTTGATCACTGACCAAAAATCAGTCACATTCATGTTTGGCACTCAACACAATAGAAAAATAAAAAATGAAAAGATACAAAGGTGGCGCCTAGAATTATCTGAATACAAATTCAACATAGTCTACAGACCTGAAAAGAAAATGCACCAGCTGATGCACTCTCTCGTATATGTATTACAGCTGGTTGTTCAACATTGAACTCAGCTTTGGCAAAATACCATGATGAACTTTGTCACCCTGGTGTAACTCGTTTCTACCACTGGCTCAGAATGAAAAATCTCCCCTATATTGTAGATTATGTAAGGAAAATTTGCTCAAATTGTGCAATTTGCTCTGAAATAAAACCACAGTATATGAAGACAAAAGGAAATCTCATAAAGGCAACAAAACCTTTTGAACGAATTAATATGGACTTCAAAGGACCCGTACAATCAAAAACAAGAAATAAATACCTACTGGTGATGGTTGATGAGTACTCAAGATTCCCTTTTGTATTTCCTTGTCCAGACATGACTGCGAGAACAGTCATAAATTGCCTGGTCTCATTAATATCAATGTTTGGCCTTCCAAGCTATATTCACACAGACAGAGGAACATCCTTCATGTCAACTGAGTTGAAGAGCTTTCTTGGCTCAAAAGGGATAGCAACTAGTAGATCAACGCCTTACAATCCGAGAGGGAATGGTCAAGTAGAGCGATATAATGGAATTATATGGAAAGCAATAACACTAGCTCTAAGATCACGAGGACTTGATTCAAATCGATGGGAGGAAGTGTTGCCTGATGCACTTCACTCTATTCGATCTCTTTTGTGTACTACAACAAATTGCACCCCTCATGAACGAATGTTCCTACACATGAGATCCTCAACAAATGGACAGTCACTACCATCTTGGCAAATGAAGGAGGCTCCTTCTTCCTTTTATATTATCCTTGAAATGCAAAATTTCCAAAAACCTTGTATATACGTCGACGCGCAATTAAAAAAGAAACATACCTATCAAATTTCATGAAAATCTATTACCGCGTTTCACCGTAAATGCGCAACATATAAACATTAAGAGAAATGCCAAACCGTCGACTTGAATCTTAGACCTCGTCACTTCGCTCGGTCAATTATCCTTAAAATGCAAAATTTCAGAAAACCTTGTGTATACATCGACGCGCAGTTAAAAAAGGAATATTCCTGCCAAATCTCATCGAATTCTATCAACGCGTTTGGCCGTAATCGCTTTACATACAGACAGACAAAAGCAAATCAAGTTGAAACATAGACCTCACTATGTTCGGTCGATTAAACCTTTAGAAACTTTGCAGAGAAAAATGGAATCATGCATAGATAATCCTACTGAGTAATTAGGTATTTCATGTTTCATTAAATGAAACTAATAAAATTTTTATTTTATACTGTAGCAACTGTATCCATTCCAAGTGAACGGGGCTTTCATTCTCTGTGCTGTATGCCTATCTTACTGTGGAGCTAACAAAGTGATGAAGCGATGAAACTAATCCTTAGTGACTTAATCCCAGGTGCAACAACGGAAGTTAGTGAAGAATGACTCATTTCCAAGGTATTCATTAAGAATAAAGTTTAGCCATCAAACTTTGCTCTACCGGTATATTGCAGCAAATAATAACCCGAGCTGACAAACCGCGCGACTTCTTGACAAGAGTTAACAGCTTCTCAGTGCTTGTCTACCTCTACCGCCTTTATAGAATATTCAATGAGCTATTTCCCTCGGTTTCCACATTAGATGCTTATCATGCATCCAAAGTTATGTATATTCGAAAGTCAATTATTATCTCAGTGTTTGCAATAACAGCTCACTTACCTCACCGTTATATCTATGTATATTTATGCATCTCCAAACGTCTCACCAAATAAATTATATCTATGTATAGTTGTGCATCTCCAAACGTCTCACCAAATAAATTATATCTATGTATATTTATGCATCTCCAAACGTCTCACCAAATAAATTATATCTATGTATATTTATGCATCTCCAAACGTCTCACCAAATAAATTATATCTATGTATATTTATGCATCTCCAAACGTCTCACCAAATAAATTATATCTATGTATATTTATGCATCTCCAAACGTCTCACCAAATAAATTATATCTATGTATATTTATGCATCTCCAAACGTCTCACCAAATAAATTATATCTATGTATATTTATGCATCTCCAAACGTCTCACCAAATAAATTATATCTATGTATATTTATGCATCTCCAAACGTCTCACCAAATAAATTATATCTATGTATATTTATGCATCTCCAAACGTCTCACCAAATAAATTATATCTATGTATATTTATGCATCTCCAAACGTCTCACCAAATAAATTATATCTATGTATATTTATGCATCTCCAAACGTCTCACCAAATAAATTATATCAAAAACATATGTTTAGGAAAATCATAGTTTTGAACTTCGTTTTCCTGATGCAATGTATAGGCCTACACGTGGCTTGGATTATCAATTTTTCAGCTAGAACAGTTTTTTGAGACTGCTAAATAAACGTCTGCAGTTTTATCAATGCTGTATCGGCAATATGAAAACGCATGCAGTTAATATGTCTTTAATTAAAGGTGTTGATATTTACATGATAATTATTTTCTGCCATTTTTATTTAATTACAATTTCAAAATTATTCAAGCCTTGATGGAATGATTGACTCACTGTACAGTCAGTCGAAAATTTTAATATTGAAATGAGGGGTATTTTGGCAAGCTGAACAAAAAAATAAGGTCCTATGCTCTTTTTCGATATTTATGTAAATGAAAAATGAGTCTTGTGGGTTGTCAAAGCTCCCCCTGGAAGGGCAACTATTCATTTTATCCTATCTTTTAGTGAAATAACAATGATTTCTTGCCAACAAGAATCGAACTCTTTGTGAATTTAGATAAAATATGACCTACACTTTAGATTTATATAATTATATTAATTGAATTCATGGAAATTGAAGTACTTTTTTCAGTCAGTTTATGATTAGTTGATGAAATTGATTATCAATAAAAAAATGATTATAATTTTATCAGTACCGAATTAGTTGAATGAATTGTCGATGTACTGAGTTCTTTGTCAACAATAATTTAATATTGGTATTTATCCAATCATTATTTTTCCAGAAGTTATTTCATTTGAATTAGAAAATATTTATAAGCTCCTATCAATTTGTCATTCGTAACAATGAACTGTTCAAAACATGAATTTAATCAAATAAAAAATGGCCCATACTTCTGTATTCATGTTCGCATGTTTTCCACTTGTGATGGATAGCCAAATATTGTATGGCGAGCTGCACGGCGAACTGATGGACAAACACATTATTAGTTCAGTTTTTGCGTACCTATAAAATTGTAGGATGGGGAGGAACAAACTACGTTCACCTCGACCCCCTTATAAAAGTGCAAAAACTAATAATCAAAATCATCAAGCAGAAGCCACTTTCTTCGTTATCCGTCAGACCAGCTCTACAATGAGTTTGGTGTGATGGACGCAAGACAACTCTACTCCCTAGGAATTATTTGCAGACTACACAAAAACCCAGAAAGCTTTCAAAACAGAAACCACTGTCATAACACAAGGAATAGAAGCCTTCTCATCACGAACGTGGCTAGGAAGGCAACATACCAACAACACTACTTCAACCACCTAGCACCAAAATACCACAATTTACTTCCTGTGCACATCAAGATAATAGAAAACTCAAGAAAATTTAAATGCGCCATTAAAAACTGGATCAATCAACTGGAAGGCATAATATAGGAAACATAAATTTCGAACAATATTTGTAAGCTCACTTTCTCAGGGGTTATTTGCACCCCCACTCTAAACTTAATGTATTACTATTACACCTGCTCTAGAACATGGGTTTTCCATAGTTGAGTAGGTTAATTTCCGAAAAATGAAATTTATTTATATTTGTAAAAAAATTTCATAAATTGTATTTGAATATTGTGTAAATTTTATTGATTAGATTGCTTATTTGTATATTAATGGGAATAAAATGTATTATTATTATTATTCATTGTATATTTTTCCCCCCGACTCAGATGTCCGATTGCTGTCTCATTCACTCAATTATCAAATGAAAAGCCTGTTTGACTTATAGTAAAGATAATTATGTCAATTTTTTTACAACATACAGTTTTTATTCATCAGAAGCCAATACCAATATCAGTCCAATAAAAAAATCCTTTTCTGTCATGTTCCCCGTAGCGAAGCACGGGTAACTGCTAGTCTATTTATACTTGTGAATCTCTCCTTACATTTCAGCATAATCTAAAATTCAAAATGCTATCTTTGGTCGAAGATTCGTGTATAGTAGACTATTTACTTCATATTACCATAAGTACAATATAAATAGAAGTATATGAATATCTATAAATAGAATATTAACCATTTCTTTGTAGGGCAACTACAATAATAATAGATCGAAATAAAATAAAAATCAGATTATTAATTTTAAAAAGGACACTTGAGAATGACATGAATGTCGAAACTAGTCGTGTTTAATTCTAAAATTATAACTATTAATATCGGAGCACCGAGCTTCGCTCTTTATTTATTTATAAACTATTGATAAACAGAGCACAATTCTTTAAAATGATTGGGGAAGGACTAACAGACACAGCCCAAAACTGTTTCTTCTCCTAATTTTGATTTATACACTATAAATAGTCCAGAAAGTAGCTTATGTTCCATACCCTTGAATTCAGGTTCAATTTTCAGTCCAATGATTTGAGAACAAAAAATTCTTATTTAGATTGTTTACAAACCAAATTGAATAACAAAATAACACTCACTAATCACTTAAAGTTGTCAAATAATGATTAACTTTGAAAATTATGATATACTCTAGTTTAGAATGATTATCATGTCATGTCAACAAATCAGATTATTTTGATCATTCGATTAAAATTTCAAGATAATATTTCTTGCTGATTGATTGCACAGCTGAAAATAATTCTGTCTTTCTCCCACACACGCATCTTCTGTTTCGACAGACGACGAAATTATCATCTGTTTTTCCAAGGATGAATAATTGTTAACCTTTTCATGTCCTTCAGCGAGTTTACCCAGGGATGAGACCTAGTGCAATCGAATATTTATATCATAAACCTATTATTTTTCAAATTTCGTTAAAATCGTTAGAGCCGTTTTCGAGATCCGTTGAACATAAATAATCAAATATGAAAATATTTACAGACATTGCTCCCTTAATATGATTGGATATATATGATACTAAATGTTATCTGGATTCATTCTAGATGTCATGCTCACAATACTAGGAATAAATAAAAAATGGTAAAACCAAATCTCAGATTGAGCAAGAGCATGAAAAGCTACTACTATCTAGGTACGGTTATTGTTATTTAATAAACTCACACTTGAAGTTAAAAGCCAGCCCCTAAACAATTTAAAGTTACCATTACAAAGCTGTTGAAAGAAAAGGCTTACTATTCTTTTGAAGAGTTTCTGAATTGAAAAATAGAACGTTTTTAACTGAAATATCAATTTGACTCACATTGTAATAAGTGTATTTTTATATCTATGTTATGACTCTCTGATGTTCATCTGATTTTTCTAAAATATTCTGCGATATTGTAATTCGAATGTATTTATGCTATCAACTTACCGTACTTCGTGTTTTTGAACTGAAATATCAATTTGACTTACATTGTAATAAGTGTATTATTTTTATTACTATGCTATGACTCTTTAGTTATTGTTCATCTAATTTATCTAAATATTTTGCGATATTTTAATTCGAATGTATTTATGCTATCAACTAACCGTACTTCATGTTTTTGTATTGTTATAGTGAAGTATTTGATTGATGATGCTTATTGCTTTTTGTAGTCTTTGTAGCAAATCGAACCCAGTACCTCTAATTGCCGGTCAGGAATGCTTACCCTTACACCAAACTGACAATCTCTGGATAGCAGCGCTCATTTTTATACGAAGCCATCTTAGACTATGGCCGCTATGGCTTCGTATAGAAATGAGCGTAGCTATCCAGAGATTGTCAGTTTGGTGTAAGGGTAAGCATTCCTGACCGGCAATTAGGAGGTACTGGGTTCGATTCCCGGGCTGACAAATAATTTTTGAATAGTAGCGCTCATCGAATTTCCATCTAGCTTTTTACCCTGTTGTCAATATTTGCAGTAGCAGAAGTCTTCGGGGTGAATTACAGCATTTAATTTGGACTTTCGTTTAGTAATAATTATCAAATAAATATAAATTAATAAAAGAAATTCCTATATACACTGTTGATATAGTTAATATACATTAAATCAGTAAATGAATCATAACTTGACAGAGGGAATTTGAGAGATCCAGTTTTTCTTGAAGTTCAGAGACACAATACTTATTGATATAAAAACGCAAATTTGGTGAAATATAAACACAACCCTTACTACAAAATCTCTTTATTCTACAATCGTACTTATGTACACCATGAAAATTTCATGTTAGCTAGCTTTCAAATACAACTGATAAAGCAAAGTAACGAATGCATGATTCACAACAAAATGCAAAAATGATGAGTTACACATTTCAGTTCACAGATCAACAAGTTGAGCTGGATCCGCACACAACAGTGACAGTATACATTGAAAATATAATTTCCATAAGTTCTAATGGCATTATTCACACTCACTAGGCCGAGTGAATAGTTCGATTAGAACTAGTGTGAATCATATTTCCACTGTTCACTGTCACTCTTGTTTGTGAATCCAGCTTGAGGGCCAGACCAAATTAAGCGTTTTATCAGGCGTTCTAAGAGTCGGCAGAGCAGGAACAAGGTCTATAAATACAGGTCATGACACAATCCCGTGATGCATTGCAAATCACAATTTTATGGGGTCCTAGTTCACAGAAATTGATGATTGTTATGGATTGAGCAGCATGATGTGTTATTTTGTAATATTGTTCAAGGAATATTGCTTGGCTTTGAATTGTAAAATAAATTGTTCCGACAGAATAATATTTAAATTTCAACTAGGAACTGAATTGTTGATTTTTAGATTTAATTGATCAGGAACTTGAAACTCTTTTTGAAATTGGTCTCGCATATTTCTGTCTTGTCCCAATGCCTTTTGAAACATAATAATTATTGAAGCATATATTATTGAAATTTCATTATTAAAAAATTATTTTAATAAATTCACAATATCCTGAATTCACATATTATCTGAACTGGAATATTGTTTTTAAAATGAACAATTTTGTTACGAGCAAATTGAATCAGATTGGATTTTCAAATGTACAGCCATAAAGACCCCATAAAATGGCCGCTCCATAAGGAACATGAGTGTCATGACCTGTATTTATAGACCTTGAGCAGGAAGCTCTCCGATTGGCTGACTGGGTTGTCATATCGAGAACCAGCCATTAGGAGAGGTTCCTGTCCTGCCGAGCCGTCCCGACTCGTCTGAAAAACGCCTCGTGTGCATCTGCCTACAACTCAAACCTCTTGAATCAATCAATCTATTCTATCAATTATAAAAATAATCAAGATTATCAATCGTATTAACTTTGAGAATGGATAATAGACTTGCAGACATGCATGAGATTAAATGAAACTCCTTAAAACTTGAAAAAACGTTCAATGTGGTCTGACCCCAAGTGTTGAGTATTATTACATTTCAGTTCCCAAGCTAGCGATGATTTTTACATTTGAGTTTGCAAATCAATAAATTAGCCTTCAGTTTTACATTTGAGTTCTATTGCTTCTGTTCATCGGTTTGATCTTTAGAGGTTTGTTGAGTTTCCTGCCCACTAGCAGTTGACTCTGAGGAGGAAGTGGGACTTGAAGGCAGATCAAAATCGATATTTTCGATGAATCGCTTGTTGTCATGAGGCGGAGGCCCTATTATGCCTTCTACATCGGCGTAGTTCAGTGTCTCTTTCTTGAGAAGTGCCTGTGCTAACTGCAATAGAAAACAAAATTTAGATGAGTTATTACATTATTTATGGCTACCCACAGAAAATCAAGTCAATGATTGAGAGAGAATCAACACCATAATATATTACGAACATTTGAGGTAAACGTATACAGCAAAAGACAGACTTGAGCCTGGTTTTCACTAGTTGACCGAGGTCTAAGATTCAAGTCGACGGTTTGGTATTTCTCTTAATGTTTAGATGTTTATATGTTGCGCATTTACGGCGAAACGCGGTAATAGATTTTCATGAAATTTGACAGGTATGTTCCTTTTTTAATTGCGCGTCGACGTATATACAAGGTTTTTGGAAAATTTGCATTTCAAGGATAATATAACAGGAAAAAGGAGCCTCCTTCATACGCCAATATTAGAATAAAAATCAGACTATAGGATTATTCATCATAAATCAGCTGCAAAGTGATTACACAGATGTGTGGAGAAGCCAGTCTATTGCTGTATTTCTATAAGGTCTATAGTTTCAATCAGGTACTTGTGGAAGAGATTACTGCGTGAGGTCTACTGTTCACAGAACTACTAGTAGAGTTAGTGGTCGTGTAACTGTCATACTAAGGCTCAACTCACACTTACGCGACGACTCAGGTCGAGAGCATGTGTTTCCAAATGGTGACACTCAGACTAGTCGATTCTAGTCTCCGCGACTGTCACCATTTGAAAACACATGATCTCGACTAGAGTCGAGTCTCTTCTCGACCTGAGTCGCGTAAGTGTGAGTTGAGCCAAACTCTACCGAGCTAACTCTACTCTACTTACTTGGTCAAGTAACTGTAACCACTACAATTGAGAATAGTAGGTAAAGTGTGTTGTCTAGTGAACAGAACTAACCTTGAAATGTCAATACTTTTAAATAAATTAACACTACAACACTTATTAACAATTTTCAATAAATTAATACTTTTAAATAAATAACAATACTTCTTAAACTTGATAGCCTACGGCAGGACTCTAATCTACAAGCTCGAGACTGTTTTCATTAGCATAGTTGTGGTGGAGTAGAGTGAGAAGCGGTGGTGGGGGAAGCAAGTGGTAGAGTACTATCCCACTCTACTCTGCTAAAAACTAGTACTCTACCATGAATGTTCTCATTGGAAGATAGTTAGTACTTAGTTGGAACTTCACCATATAGTTAGTACTTGCGCAGGAAACTCTACCACTACCTCTACTAATGAAAACCAGGCTTCAGGCAGACAGACGGAGAATATTCAAACGTCTAGACGCAGATGTTTGATGACATAATACGAAGACATAATATCGTATGTAGACAGACGGATGTCTGTGTAGGTTGAACTCATCATTTGAACTCCAGGGGACGGATTTTTCGTCCATCTATCTGGCGACTTCGTCTAGACCGTCCAGATTTCAAATTGTCCTGTCTATAAAATTAGAAGGTTCTAATTTAGAAGGCTGTTTGTGTTTTAAAGGTAATAGATAAGTTTACGGAGATTGGGGTTTTGTTTTTAAATGACAATATGTAGATATTATTATTATTTTGATAATTCTAGATTATGAACACAAGTAGCGAAAATTTGAAATACTGGACAATTTGAAATATCAGACAAAATGAATGTAACTCGTCTGTAGACGTCTGTCTGCTGGTGTGTGTTTCTGCCTTGAAATTTCATTCATCAATAAATATATGATGTGCTTACTTTACTATGGATAGAGTATTATCAACATGACTTGTTTCAATTTTCACAATATTACATTTCACCAAGTACATATATAATAACCTCTCTAGCTATTTAGCTATTTGAGAGGTATACAGTTAGAAAATTTACAGACAATAATTATTTTAAAACAATTTGACATTTGCAATGAACACAAAGTCAACAAAAGAAGTTCGAAAACAGTTCAGTACAGATTGTCGGTACACTTTTTTAGCATCCCACTTTGTCACAGTATTCTGATCACAGATATCCATACAGAAGGCATTTGCTGCCAACTTGATTTTCATCGTCTCAGCCACAAATACACACAGGTTACAACCAAGATTTATCTAGTTACTCTTGCTAAAACTCATTTTGATTTTGACTTTTTCATATTAATAATTATTATAACCTTACTTTCATCAGAGTATAAACATTACAAGAAATAAACTCTACAAAAAGCATTTTTTTTCTACTATTTTCAATTTTGATCAAGGTCATATTGTTCAAGATTGTACCATCATATTGTTCAAGATTTAATTACTTCAGGTTGTCTTATAAATCACGTAAGTTGTCTTACGTTTTTCAGGAATATTTTAGGGCAGAAATGATAACTTCCTACAATAGTATCAAGATCTATACAGGAATAACTTTTCTCGTTAGGGGTACTCTTGAATATAAAAATAAAAGAGAAATAAATAGAAAGAGAAATAAAAATAGATATCCAAGTACCATTTTGTAAAATTGTTTACTCATAACATGTTTCGGCTAAAAGTCATAAAAGGGATATTGATTATTGATAAGTGAATCATAAACCAACTACTGCCCTTTTGAATTTTTTTAGACAAAACGCTCTAATGATTAGAAACATGCTGCGTCTAACAGGAAGATAGGAAAAGGGTCTCACGTATTATTATTATTATTATTATTATTATTATTATTATTATTATAATAAATCACAAAGGCAGTGACTATTATAATAGCGTAAGAATAAGCAAGTGAGAAATAAGTGCTTCAGTATAAAAGTTGAAAGAAAAAAATAATGTTTTAAGTTATTTTTTGGCAGAGAACTTGATAATTATTGTGTAAATAATATTTGCTACGAGTCACAGGAACTTTGAAGTCGGTAAGCCTAGATTTCGAAAAAGTGAGGTTAGGAAAACAAAAACTTTAACCAACAATCTTAGAATTTAACTGTTATTCAGTGAAATATTATCAATAGATTAAATATGGATTGTTCAGTCTGCGATAAGGCTTTGCCGATTGATAACGATTGTGTGGCTTGTGGTAAGTGTCAATTGGAATATCACTTTCACTGTTCGGGGGTATCTAAGTCAACATGGAAGGCGAAAAGTGCCCAAAAAAAAGCAGAATGGGAGTGTCCTCAATGTAGGGGTGCAGCAAGACCAAGGAAAAACAGTACTGAAGAAGAACTCACCGATGGGACACATTTGATGCTGAAACGCCTAGTGGAGAAGATGCTCAGTGACCATGAAGCAGTGATGGTGAAAAAAATGGAGGAAATGAAGAAGCTGTTCACCGGAATTGAAGAGAAAATTGGGGGGGTTTTAGAAGAAATAAAAAACCTTAAAAAGAAGACAGAAATCTTAAAAAGCGATATTGATGACTTAAGAGTGGACTTGGAATGTGAGCGACAGTATGGAAGAAGCAGAAACATCATCATATCCAGTATTCCGTTTTCGAGGAATGAGGATCTGAAAGAGAAAATACTCATGCTTATGAAGAAGATGGATATTGAACTGAGAAGAGAAGACATAACTACTCATCGCCTGCCGTCGAAGAATGCAGAAAGCCCAACTATCCTACAGCTGAGCTCTCGATCAGTGAGGGATATGATAGTTAAAAAGGCCAGGGCGATTAGACCTACCACGTCCATGTTCAACGAGACCAAGACAGTCAAATCAATTTACTTCAATGACCATCTTACCCCCTATTTCAACAATCTATTCAAAAAAGTGAAGGAAATGAAAATCACAAAGAAATACAAATTTCTGTGGATGAATGGGGACAGAATAATGATTAAAAAAGATGAGACAGCTAGAGCAATAAAAATAATAAGGTTTGAAGATTTAGAAAAAATAATATAAAGATAATTAAAAGTTATCAAGGCCAGGATATTACATTTACAATTTAATTAGTAGCTCAATAGGTAAGTTACTATCTTTTCTCCCTAATAAATCTACCAAACAGTAATATTATAGGTATAAATAAAAATATAACCATAAAACTTTCTAGAAATCAAAATTTTTCAATTAAATGAAGAAGATTTAAATAACGACAGGGATTTCAGAGTATTTCAAGACTTGGATCAGTCCAAAGAATTTTTGAAGAAGAACAAGACAGTGAATGAACTAAATATTTTATGCACCAATATTAGATCACTCAGAAAAAATTGGGATACATTGAGAGCAGAAACTAACAGTATAATCAATGAAATAGATATTCTTGTGCTTAGCGAAATTAATATTAATAGTGAAGAAACAAATTTGTATGGAATTCAGGGTTTTACAAGTCTATTTAAATGTAGGTCCGATGGGAGAGGGGGAGGTGGATTGGGAATTTTTTACAAAACAGGTATTAAAGTTGAGAAAAATGAAATAGATTTTGTGTCTGCTGAATTAATATCTTTTAAGTTTTGTGATAGAAATACGACAATAATAATCATAGCTATTTATAGACCACCTAATCAAAATGTGAATTTATTTAATGAAGAATTAGAGAGGCTTTTAACATCAGAAAGAATGAGTCAAGAAAAAAATATTATCATGGTAGGAGATATAAATATATGTTACCTGTCAGATATGTATGGTTCGAATAATTATATAAGTGTACTCTACTCTTATGGTTTATACAATACTATACAAAAGCCAACTAGAGAGGAAACATATGGTAACACAGTTGTATCATCATGCCTAGATCATGTCAATGTAAAGTTAGATCCTAACAACTCTTATATTTCATTTTTGATTGAAAGCAAAATTGCAGACCATTACTGGACAGGGATCAAATTGTTAGAAACATGTACAGATGGTACACACCAGACTATGGAAAATGAATATAAAAGTGTTATTTTAACGGGGAGAGTAAATGAATTGATTCAAACTGAAAATTGGTGGCCGATTCTAGACTTAAGAGAACCATCAAATATTTATAATGATATAGTCATGAGGTTCGAAAATATATATGCTAAAAGTGTCATAAAGGTTAAACAAAAAACTAAGCAACTACATAATTCCTGGTTCAATGATAGAATTAAGCTGATGATAGAGAGAAAGAACTATTTATGGCAAATGGTTAAAAGAGATAAACATAATGTGGATTTGAGAAATCAGTTTAGAAACATACGAAATAAGTTAACAGACATGATTCGTAATGAGAAAAGGAAATACTATTATAGGGCTTTCAATGATAACTCCAACAATACTAAGAAAATTTGGGAAATCATCAATCATTTTATAAATAAGAAGAATAGGCCGTCTCTAAAGGAATCAATTAAGTTAAATTTCAATATCAATGAAGATCATCAAATTATGAACCTAACAGAGAAATTTAAAAACAGCTTTAAAGAAAAAATAGAAGAAATTACAACAGAAATGAACGGGCAACACTTTGATATAATACCACGTTTAAAAGAAGGTAACTATACAATAGGGGATAGGATGAGTATGAATTTTAAAAAAATGAAAGAACATCAACTTTATAGTATCATTAACAAACTAAACAATAGATCATCTGCAGGACCTGACAAAATTAGGCCAAAAGATATAATAAATAACATTTTCTATCTAAAGCTGATCCTGATGCATTTGATTAATAGGATAATTGAAACAGGAAAAATACCTCAGCGTCTAAAAATAACACATCTCAGACCAATTTTCAAGAATGGAACAAAGAAAAATGTAGGTTCTTATAGGCCAATAGGATCAATCTCAGTAATTATGAAAATTCTAGAACATTTCATCTGTATGCAATTGAATCAATACCTGATCAATCAGAACATAATAAATGATGCTCAATATGGGTTTATTCCAAAAATCAACAATAGATTTATTAGAAAAACTAACAGAAAATATATTTGAAGCTTTAAATGACAATAAATTTGTCATAACTGTTGCAACAGATTTGACAAAAGCATATGATTTGGTTAATTATAAAATTATGCTACAAAAAATCAATAGAATAGGTATTCGTGGAAAGCTATTCAACTTGTTTGAAAACTATTTTGAAAATAGAAAAATACATGTTAGTATAGGTGAATATATTAGTACCAATTATAATCAATCCTGTGGACTTATTCAGGGCAGCATTTTGTCTCCTGTTCTATTTAATCTGTATGTAAACGATCTAGCTAGTCTCAGTTTCAAAAGTAAGGTGCTGCAGTATGCAGATGACAACCTGCTATATATGACACACACTGATCTAATAATGGGCATAAGATACATGCAAGAGGATCTCAATTTGGCTAATAAATATTTTTTCAATAACGGTATCAAGATTAATTCACAGAAAACAAAGGTAATTATATTTAGAAATCCTAGAATTAACGTAGGTTTGTACAATTATAAATTAATTTGCCATAAAGCAGAATGTCTAAGATATAATAATTTGAGAAACACATGCAGGTGTCAGCATTTGGAATTCAGTGAGAATATTAAGCATCTAGGAGTTGTTTTTGATGCAGACATGAAATTCAATTCACACAATAATAGGATGCTGCGAATTATGAAAGCTGCTTTATACAAATGCTCTAGAATTAGCCACTGTTTTCCAATAAATATTAAAAGAATTATCTATTTCTCTATGATTCAAAGTATAATATTCTATGGTAATACAATTCATAGTTTAGCACCAGTGTATTTGAGACAGCCGTTGTATGATGTAGTTAGAAGAGTAGCAAATACATTATTTAATGGAGTCGAGCTTGGAATATTGGGTATTATGACACCAGAATCTCTCGCAAAATACACTGATTTGTCCAGACATTATTTTGAAGATGAATTCAGGGAAATAAACGAAATAAGTTATGGTTTGAGAAATAGGCTATTTAGAGCACAGCGTTATAACAATAATTATGGTAAGAACCTATTAAAATACAGAATCCCTTACCTGTTGAACGATTTGCCACCAGAATTGAAAAATTTACAAAGAGATGAAATAAAAACTAAACTTAAGAATTATTTTATAGGAATTGTTTGAATGAAAAGATAAGTTGAAGATTATTGTTAATATTCTAATAGGTTAGTTAGTAGATAGGTTAGTTTGCACATAGTAGACAATAATAAACTGCACTGTACAATGGGAAATGGAAAAGAAAAAACTATGGATGAATAAATAAATAAGAATAATTTTAATATTGTAAACAAAAAAGTGCTTTAGAAGCAGTTGAAAATGATTAAGAGAGTGTATATTACAGTTTGTAGTATAATAAATGTTTTTTTGGAGGATAGGTTATGTTTTTGTATTCTATGACTGTGTGTATTGTAATATGATGTGCATGTTGGTTCAGCTAGTCAGCTGTTCAAAGCCACCTAAATGCAAGAGACAATAATGTCTGCAAGGTTGATCACCGATTTAGTAGAATATAGAGTGACTAATGTTGTGATTCAAGTGGTAGAAATTAGAACTTTAATATCAAATCCCAGATAGAAACTATAATAGACTTTCAATTTAGTTTATTGAACACTTTACAAAAATTTTCATTTGTAGTATTTATAGAATGTATACGGTAACTATTATGATGTAGTATGAAATTTGAATACTCCTCAATTAGCTCTAAGCTAGAGGAGCAAAAAAAACACTGTATGTATATGATACTATGTAACTTTAAATGAAATAAATTAAAATTGAAATTGAAAAAAAAATTATTATTATTATTGGATATTATTTATATTTAATTCATTCTTATGAAAATTATAGGTATTATAATTCTTATGAAATAGCTCATATAGTGAGTAACACCAGATTCCTAGAAGATAAGCCAGTTACACACATATCGATGTTTCATCCATATGAATTCTACCATACTAAAGTCCACGTTATAATAGCAGTGTTTGATTAGTATTGCTATCCTTGTCTATCATTTAACAAAGCGGATAGCGCTATCTCTCTCTCGCTTTGCTCTGTTGCCAGATCGGCTTTGAACAATCTAGAATTAATAATTGATCAACAAAATAATCATCTCGATTATGAGAATTCATTATGAAATTATTGCAAAATATAAAACCTTGCTAAATAAAATATAATTGATTATTTTAAACGAGAATGAACAGCGCTATCTCTCTCTCGCTTTGCTCTGTTGCCAGATCGGCTTTGAACAATCTAGAATTAATAGTTAATTAACAAAATATTTCATCTTGATTATGAAAATTCATTATGAAATTATTGCAAAATATAAAACCTTGCTAAATAAAATATAACTGATTATTTTAAACGAGAATGAACAACGCTATCTCTCTCTCGCTTTGCTCTGTTGCCAGATCGGCTTTGAACAATCTAGAATTAATAGTTAATTAACAAAATATTTCATCTAGATTATGAAAATTCATTATGAAATTATTGCAAAATATAAAACCTTGCTAAATAAAATATAATTAATTATTTTAAACGAGAATGAACAACGCTATCTCTCTCTCGCTTTGCTCTGTTGCCAGATCGGCTTTGAACAATATAGAATTAATAGTTAATTAACAAAATATTTCATCTTGATTATGAAAATTCATTATGAAATTATTGCAAAATATAAAACCTTGCTAAATAAAATATAATTGATTATTTTAAACTAGAATGAACAGTTGATATAGAGTCGTTTATAAAGACGAAAAAAAACGTACGTCCAAAAATCGATATGTGTCTAACTGGCTATACCATATAAGAGAAATGTTGAAACATCTAAACAAAGTTTTGAGATGAATCGTTGAATGAGTTGAAAGTGAAAAAAATTGGTTACCGCTTCTAATTTATCCTTGTTAGCAGTGAGTATGTCACATGTTCTCTGGTAGGCTGCAGACACTATTTTCTGTTCCTCTATTTCCATTGTGGCTGCCAATCTCTTGCTGTAAGGTCTCTTACTGTTTCTGTCTTCACCAAACGATACCAGACCCACTTCCGAGGTCATGCCAAATTCACGCACCTATTAAAAAAAAAACATCAATTTCTAGAATATCCACAACTAATTACTGTCGAAAAACATCAATAAAACTTGACAATTTGATAAATAATCACAAATAATTGCTCCCTAAAAAGTGTCAGAATACTACAGTGAGGTGCAGTGCAGAAAAATAGGAGAACAACGTTGCCGATCATCTGTCTTGTCAATGCCTTCAATGACAGTAGCTGATACCGGTTTATTGATGTAATATTAACTGTTTATTCTCGTTTAAAATAATCAATTATATTTCATTAAGCAAAAAATTATATTTTTCAATAATGAATTTTCATAATTAAGATGAAATATTTTGTTAATTATTAATTCTACATTGTTAGAAGACGATCTGGCAACAGAGCAAAGCAAGAAAGAGATAGCACTATCCGCTTTGTTGAATGATAGACAAAGATGGCAATACCATCGCTAATCAAACACTGCCATTATAACGTGGACCTCACTATAGGCTGGGGAGTACAGCCTCACAAGATGTCAATAAATCATTATAGCATGCCAAGAGCTTAAATCTTCAAAAACTAACGATCAGACTGTAAAGGTGCGTACAGACTTTCGCTCTGCTCCGCAACCGAACGTCACTCGAGCAGAGCGATTGATGATCGACCGGGGAGCAACAGTGGTTCGACCGGGGAACGCGAGAAGATCTACTAACATCTTCCGTAACGTTCATGATGGGTGCGTGGGCGGCGCGACTGTGGTTCGATGGAGGAACGAGGGCGGTACGAGGGCGGTACGAGGGAGGAGCGTGCTCGGTGCGGGTTGGAAGAGCGTATGTGTGTACGCAGCTTAAGAGTGACCACTAGTGGCAGGACAAGTGTGTTAAACAAGTTGTGTCATCAGTGAAAGGCTTCGAACTAATTTTTTTAAGTCAAGTTTTGATATCCTCGAATTTTTGTTGTTTATTTTTCTTTACTGTTCTTTTTGAGGTAAAATTATTTTTGTATTATTATGATTTGTAATTTTCTAGTGTTTGATTTATTGTTATTGATTATTTATCTAATGTTGGAAGCTTCTTACAAGCAGCCTGTTTTTCGTTTCAAGACATGTTCGTTCACACATGTTCACCACACTTGTCCTGTCTTTAGTGGCCGGCCTTAGAATGACCAGTGAGGAAAGATTGAAATAGAAAATATAAACCATTTTCTTATTTAAATATATACCATTTAATTATTTAGTATAATGTATATTTGGACTCATCTTAATTTGAAAATCTAATTTATGAAAATAATTAATGACTGAAAACTTGGTGAAGTGAACAACTACAAGACTTTACCTATTTTGGATTATGTGTAACCTTATCTAATTTTTTTATATTAGATTAGATTTCTCTATTTATGTATGTTACAATATTTACTGACTTATACACTAATTTACATTCAATGACGATGCTAGTTATTCAACGAATTTCACAAAGTATAAATAATTAATCAATGAGAACAAATATAGAATGCAATTAGAATAACGATAATATAATAATGTGATGTAACTTCATAAATGGCGGTGTTTCAACAAATAATTGTCGATTCTCTAAGAAGAATATAAAATATCCTTCCCATTAACACACGACCGAAATTTGGAAGAGGAATAGCACAAGGATAACTTTTTTTCTCTCCCTATCATTTCGATGATGTACTTTATGAATGAATGAATAGAGAATAAATAAAATTGTTAGCGGCAATTAAATGACATAGAAATTCAGAATGAGGTTAATCGTAATTTTTCACTAATATTATAAATTTTGTATTGAGAATCATTATCGATCAAATTGCTAATTAATGAGGTATGTAATTGAGACACAAAATCAAGCCCATTACAGAGGGCAACTGAAAAAACATATAATTAGTGAGGGATAATGTAATTACCATAGCTTTGGCCATTTTGGTGACCTTCTGCAAATCGTTTTGGGCTCCAGTTGTGATTCGATTGAATATTAATGCTTCAGCCGCTCTCCCGCCCAGGGCCATACACATCTTGTCGATCAACTGAAAAATCAACGCATTTCCAAATCAAATAATTGCAATTATATTGATTGAGTCATGTAATATTACCTATTTATCTTGTCGATCAACTTCAAAATCAACACTTTGAGAAATACGGTAATTGAAATGTGATGAAAGTTATAATAGAAGCTAGGGAATTATTAATTCTAATAATCACTACCTCTTGTGAAAATTGCTGAATTGTTCTTAAACTGTGAATCTTCTATACTTACGGATTTGAACGTTGTTATCTTGCTGTAATGTATTGTGTTCTGATTACTGAGGCCCAGTTGCACAAAAGCGGGTTAAATTTTAATTGTGATTGATTTCACGAGAACCAATCGGAGAAGGCGTTTTTGAAGAGACAGCTTCTCTGATTGGTACTCGTGAAATTAATCACGATTAAAATTTAACCTGCTTTTACGCAACCGGCACTGAGTGTTGTACTCAGAATTTTATTATCATCTTCAGATATAATATTATGCTGACGCGTAAAATACTACCAAGAATCGCTTGATTTTGTACGTAAAAAGAACTGAACTATACCATAATTGACTGAAGCTCTGTTGTAGACTGGCTCCTAGTTTGGGAACAAATGGCTATTTTTAGATTTCTTTGTCCAATTTTCTGTACTAAATTAATATCTCTATATAAATTTCCAGATATAAAGTGCAGTCTGCAACGTGTAAAGTGTATGTACGTGCAAAATACTACAAAGCATCGCTTAATTTTGTAATGTTTTAAATGAAAAAAGAACTGTACTAAACTATAGATGACTGAAGCTCTGATGTAGAGTTCCTGGTTTGGAAAAAAATGGCTGTTTTTAGATTTCTTTGCCCAATTTTCTGTTCTGAATCTATATTTCTATATAAGTTTCCAGATGTATAGAGTCCTTGTAAGTACTTCCTCAGACCCAGTTTACATGATTTCACTCTATTGAGACCTGACCTCTCTCTCAGAATACAACTTTTCAAGAACTCCACAGCTGAACTGTGGCCACTGATACCTGTATAGTTTTTGTTATATGATAGCAGACATTGTACACTACAAAGACGTCTTAACAGAAAATAGTCCAGTCACTATATACATCGGTGTATGCAATTTATATTGTAGTTCTCATTTTTTAATATATTATTTGGGTACATAAGAGAAGTCCAGAAACAATTTCTTCATGCAAAATTTCCTTGTGCTAGATACAGAGTGGCCCTAAAACCTCGTATTTGCGGCTCATTTTCCAGTTTTCAGCTATTTCTGCCAAATCTCGTAATCGGACAGAAAAATTTGCTCACGCATTTTTTTAGATTATAAAATTTTGAATAAAATGAGATCATTCGGAACTCTCTATCTCCAATGAGTACTGAGTTATGATTTTTCAAAAATGAGTGATATTTGGAATAAAAATTAATTTTGATGAATTTTAGTTTTTGATCAACAATATTTTCCGATTGTAACCATTTAGATGTATAATTCGAAATCCCTCTGGGCGTATTTTTGTAAGATAAGATTCTTTATTTCGCAACCAATTTACAACAACAGTACAACGCACAAAACTAAAAAAAAGATAGCAAATAAGAATAATAAAACAATACTTAAGAGAACTTTTTAACCGAATAAATATGAAACTTGCTGATAATACTAATTGTATTAATTCTCATTATAGGATGATGAAATGTAATCTAGCACAGCTACACTGTTTTACAAAAATACACCATAATTAATGCACGAAATAAAGAATAGTTTGTGAATAGTTTGCACGAATAAAGAATAATTTGTGCTCTACAATCTGAGGTTATGTAGAGCGCTCTATCTCAAATAGATTTCCAGGTACACCTGACATCAATGCACCTTGCATTGTGAATAACACCTAATTTTCAGCTTCAACCATCATCACCAACTACATTGTCCTCACATTGATATTTTTCACAATGACATAAGTTCATAAGATTATATTCTATGAGAATCATCCGTTAGATGCACTTCATTTCAGTATTTCCTAGTGGAGAGGCGCGCTTAAGGACATCTCAAGGATCAAAATTTTAAACACTTATAACTTTTGACACAATGCTCAGATTTAATCGTACTACACTACAAGTTTTCTGTCCGATTACGAGATTTGGCAGAAATAGCTGAAAACTGGAAAATGAGCCGAAAATACGAGGTTTTGCATGAAGAAATTGGAAATTTTGCATGAAGAAATTGGTTCAGGACTTCTCTTATGTACCCAAATAATATATTAAAAAATCAGAACTACAATATAAATTGCAAGCACACCCCCTTTTTTATGTCTATATTGACTGGACTAAAAGGTGGGAATCCACTCCATCATAACCACTATCAGCTCAGAAAACAAATGTACAAATCAACCCAAGTATACATGAGCTAAGTGGAAGAAACCAGTTCTGAGGAGGATGTGAACACAATTGACTGACCTCTTCTTTGGTGTAGAGCTTCTGGTCGCGAGGCGTGTACTGAGCGAATCCAAGCGCCAGGTTGGTGCGTGGTACTATGGTGACTTTGAGCAGAGCATCGGCATACTCCAGCAACCAGCCAACCAGGGCGTGGCCCGACTCGTGATAAGCCACCACCTACAAGCCACATTCATATTTTCAACATTCAAATTCGTTTATTTGTCATGAAAACAATCATTAAAAATAAATAAATTAAGCAAAATGTACTAGGACATTTACAAATCTGGTCGACAATCTTTGAATCAAAATAGAATTGGATAAAAATAAATGAATTTAATTTCAAAGATTCTCAATAAAAATACAAATACAAAATACAAATAAATTTTATTTCAATTAATATACAAATAAACAATCTAATCAATGAAATGTACATAATATTCAAAAATACAATATATGAAATCTACTACAAATATAAAAAAATAGCATTTTTTTCGGAAATTAACCTACTCAACTATGGGAAACCCATGTTCTAGAGCAGGTAATGCAATTAAATTTAGAGTGGGGGTGCAAATACATTGGGTAAGTGAGCTCACATAATGTTCGAAATTATGTTTTCTACATTATGTCTTCCAGTTGTTGTGATCCAGTTTTTAACGACGCATTAAATTTTTTTGAGTTTTCTATTATCTTGATGTGTACAGGAAGTAAAAAGTGTCGTTGGTATGTTGCCTTCCTAGCCACGTTCGTGATAAGTAGGCTTCTATTTCTTGTGTTATGAGAGTGGTTTCTGTTTTGAAAGCTTTATGGGTTCTTGTGCAGTCAATGGAATCACAAAAAAAAAACTTCGCCCGTTGTTGATAGTTGTGAAAAGAGATTATTTTACTTTATAGTTTAAGGAATCCTGAATAATGTAATATTTATGTAGCTGTTTATTTCATATTTGCATGTAAAATGCAATATGAATCACAAATCATTACAAATGGAAGCGCGTTTGTGCGGCAAACGCATTCATTCATCCCCTCATTATCAATCACCTGGGCTTAAAATACTCGTGAAGAGTTGCCCTTGAAAATAAAATAGCATATGGTTGTTGGACAACAGTCAATAAAGGATAACAAACAAGATAGATTGGACATAATATGTCTCCTTGAAATAAGCTCGTTTGTAGTCTAACACCAGGACGTCCTATATACCAGAAGGTATATAGAAGCACAGTATACATACAGTATGGAAACTCGGCTAGTACCCTGGCGCAAAAATCCGCCATCTTGTTAGGAAGTTCCGCATTGTTACACAAACACAAAAAATAAATAAATAAAAACTTTGTTACACAAAATAACATAATAGGCGCTGCCTGCAAAACCAAGGGTTTGAGTGCTGGCAGTGAGTACCAAAAAAAATTCATAAAAAGTACAATACACAAGTGAAAGAGAAGAAAAATTAATACAAATATGTATGACAATAAAAATGTACAGAATACTGATAATATGAGAAAAGTTGAAGTGTAATACAAATGGAGTAAGTTACTGCTATATTAAATTTTATGATTGGTTGCTGTTATAAGTCAATGTTGATATATATTGTGTTGGAAGGAATATATCTGAAATATAATTGAGAATTGATACAATTATTGATGAACTGTAGTTAGTGCAATGAGATGATGGTGATATTTAATATTATATTATGTTTGTAAGAATTGAGAAGTGTTTATTGATTTTATCCACTCTGCTATTTTTTTAGGATTTGCTTTTGTTGTTCTATTTGCTATTAAGTTTTCTGGTAGCAGGTTGATGAGTCTATTGCAGATGTAAGGAAATTGTCTTCGGCATACAGTCATGTCAGTTCTGTTAATTTGATAATTATCTTGCATTCGAAAATTGTAGGTTCGAGCTTGAGGTGTAAATAGATTTCTGTTTTTAATTATGTATAATATTATGTTTTTCACAAATAGTTGCCTAACTGTTAAAACTGGGAATTCTGTAAAAAGGAGATTTGTAGGGTAACGTCTGGGTCGACCAAGTGCTGCTTTAATTAAGTGTTTTTGAATTAAGGAGATTTTGTTAAAATGTACGTCCAATGCAAATAATGTACGTCCAATGCAATTGTAATAGTATTGATGGGAGGTTCGGATCACTTTACTGATCCGGATTAATTGATGTCGTTCACTGCCGCGAGCCAATCAGAAGACCAGGATTGGAACTTCCTAAGGTCATGTGACGTGTCTAGTATTTGTGCCATGTAAAAAGCATTGGTAGGATAGGCGTTTGATTGACAGTTTCCCTTCTGTATATTCTGTAATACCTTTTTCTCTGCCGGTGACATGTCAAGGCTCTTCTTGACTGAGAAAAAATATTTTTCTACTGAAATGGGTACCTAGTTTTGCAATCGGGTGCATTTTAGTTGAAGGAATGAGTAGGTCTGCAGTCGAGGGGTGGGAAAACATAACGCCAAATTTACCTTTTTCTCGGCCGGTGACATAGCATGACTCTTCTTGACAGTTCCCCCCACCACTCGCTCCACGGCATACTCCAGATCAGCTCCCGTGACAGACGACTGCTTGTGTCTGGCAGCATGCAGTGCTGCCTCGTTGCATACGTTCGCTATGTCTGCTCCTATTATAAAACATGCATCTTGTTAATACATACACATATTACAAGACCATATAAACATTTTCATTTCATTTATTCACAAAATCACATAAAATCAGTTTATTTTCCACATTGAATCACATAGATATGTAAAATTACATTTATACTATGCATTATTTTGAATAGGTAAGTTTATTGATATATTGTTACATTAATGTTAGTTTTACAGATGGAGCGGAAATCCTCAAGAAAGACTGTAAGTCAGTGAATGGGGAAATTGTGAATTGTCTGAAATGTGACATAATCAAATCAACCGATCTCATTACCTACGCACAAGCTTAGAGCTCATATGGGCATCATCGTCAGCAAAAAAATCTATGATTGGGAGAGAATGATAGCACAGAGAAACAATAGAGTAAGTAGATATCCCATGGTATAATGAGTTTATGTCGCAACTTTTACTGTTATCTCAAGCCGATTACTGTCGATTATTGTCGATTTTTACTGTTTTGGCCGGGTGAGAGTGTATGAACGGCACAATATGAGAGACTACCAGTGTCACACAGCTTCAAGGGAAAGAACTACGTGGACTATCGGCTTGAGATAACAGTAAAAGTTACGACATAAACTCCCTATACCATTACGCTATTGTTTCTCTATGATAATAGGCTGTCACATGGAACATGTTTGTTTGTTTGTTTTTAAAGCTTCCCAGAGACTCTAATCAGAGTATAGGAATTGTCAACATCATGTCAACAGAGAGCCTACATGAGAATAGATATGTTTGAAGTTGAATCTGTGGAGAAATGATAATGATTATGCTACATAACTTCCGTTTGTACTATCTATGGAAATCAGGAAGACTATTGTGAGATTCACGTTTAATTGCGTACAGACTTATGCGCCACAAACACGCGCATTCCACTTTTCATCAGCTGATCCTATGTTTGAAATGTCTGTATTTGTACAGAAACAGCTAATATAAAGTAAATGCGCGTGTTGGTGGCGCTCAAGTCTGAATATGCACCATGTGAGCAGAGTCAAGTAGCAACATGTTTCAATGGCTCTTTCCAAATTTTGTCTCTCGGCTCATGCATGATTGACGTGCACTTACACATACACGCATCTAATGTTATCATACCCTAAGCTTGAGTTCCTCTCTCAAATCAAGTTCCTTCAATGACAGGATACTTAAAATAGTACAAAATTCAACATGATTTTCAATTTTCAACATAAACATGAGAAAGAAAATCATTTTCACTTTTTCTAATTGTGATAATTAACATTAATGATTACAGACTTATGTGAGGATTTTATACTGTAATGAAAATTCAAAACTGGATTATGGAGAAAAAACTCCAAGATTTTTTTTTAATCAAAAAACTTGTAGCTAAAAACAAAAATAATGAGTTGATGTTGACTTGAAAAATGAGAAGATTCACGTCTACTTTTACATTAAGATTTGAGTTTATTACCTACTCGTTCAACGTCAAGCGCTTAGCTCTAGGGACAAACTAATTCCGCTAGATCGCTCCAGCTGTACTATTCACTTGCTGCCCGAGCATAACAGGCGTAAAACCGTGCTTTAGAGGTACACATACCAGCGGCTATTATTGTGTCTATAAAAGAAGTTTAAGCATCAACTTCATTCATCAAGTATAGCGCTACGAGTTGCTATGAATTTGAAGTCTATAGAACGAACATTGAATGTGAAAAAGGAGTTTAAAATGCATAAAAATTAAAAAAAAAAAATCAGATTTTCAAAAACAAAGTTGACATAATTTTTGCTATATTGAAAAGGAGACTTGCATATTTTCTCAAATTTTCCTGACCAGTAGTTTTAGTAGGGTATGTATACCATCTGCCTCAAAAAAATGACTTTTGAAGCCCTATTGTTAGCTAACAGAAGCTGATAAAAATATTTCAATTGCATAGATTATGTTCTAAGAACCTGTCTAATAGATTAGAAAAAGAAAAAATAATTTTTTGAAAAAAATATTATTGAATGCACAACCTTAATTCCGGTCTCACAAGATGTCAAACTACCTCCAGATAAACTGAAAAACATCATTTAAAAATATGGAAAAGTACCCTGCATATTGAAAAAGTGCTTTGTCAAGTAGCTTATTACCACTAAAACCAGGAGTCAGATGCGCCATTCTTTTGGAGTAAGTATCAGGAGCGTTTTCCAAGGCTATTCCCTTCAAATGCTGTTCAAATATATCTTTCCGTTCGGCTAGAACTGGTAAATCGATCAAAATATGTCTGTCAAAGCGACCGGGACGGAGAAGAGCCTGAAAAGATGGAATATTAAAACTATATCAAGCTGGAAACGAGAGTCAAGTTGAAGCTAGCCAAGAAAGCTGCTATAGATTCAATCAATCATTCCAATATAATCTATTCTATGTGTAACCTTATCTAAATTTGGGAGAGGAATAGCACAAGGTTACCTTACTTTCTCTCTCCCCATCATTTTGATGATGTACTTATTGGATGAATCAATAAAGGATGAAGAATATCTGATACATTCATTTTTTCTTTGGGGTAACTTTTAATATAAATAAAAATATAAATCTCATTACTGATATTTACAGTTTTTGGTGAGATATAGTGGTATTTATCCATAATGAAACACTAGAATATTATCCAATATTTTCAATAATTTTTCGGAAAGTTACATTTATATGTTTCAACAACAATTTATTGAAAAGTTACATTTATGTTTCAACATCTCCAGTGTATATCACATCTTCGATTAGTACACTGAGGTAGTATCATCTTCAGTGTGTATAGTGAGGTCCACGTTATAATGGCAGTGGAAAAAAAGAGAAGAACAACGTTGCCGAACCTCTGTCTTGTCAATGCCTTCTATAGTCGGTAGCTGATACAGGTTTATTGATGTAATATTAACTGTTCATTGTCGTTTAAAATAATCAATTATATTTTATTAAGCAACTATCTTACCCGGCGAACTTCGTACCGCCAAAAAGTCAATGTATCTCATGTCACACTTGACTTTATTTGGTGAATCATGAAATTTATCTGACAATCAATATTTTTATTCACATCTCAATACGGACATCCTATGTGCTTAAAACTACCGTTTTAATACCAGTAAACAATTTGATCACAGAGTGACGTGTTTATTACAGCTGGTAAGTTCATATGCTAAATCATATTATCACAACATGATCTTAAATCATGATGATCTTCCCGTTCTACGTTAGCCGCTCGGCGGACAATTTCGAAAACATAGGTCTGTAAAATGGATTAATATATAATTATTATTAGCCTCCCTATTGAAATTTCTGGTCAGAAACCATCCCCAATATTCACACAACATATTCCCAAAGTTTCATGCCGTTCTGTCAAGTAGTTTTAGAGTCTATAGGGAACAAACAAACTAACACACAAACAGACATTCATTTTTATATATAGAGATAAATATATTATATTTTCAATAATTTCATAATGAATTTTCATGATTAAGATGAAACATTTTGTTGATTAATTATCAATTCTACATCGTTTAAAGACGATCTGGCAACAGAGCAAAGTGAGAAAGAGATAGCGCTATCCGCTTTTTTGAATGATAGACAAGGATAGCAATACCATTGCTAATCAAACACTGCCATTATAACGTGGACCTCACTATAGAAGAAGTGGGTAGTGTTGCAATCGATTCAAGAACAAAACGGCAGATAACCTATAGTTTTGCAATTCATTTTTCAACCAAACGTTGGAGAATTATCAATATTTTTTGAGAAATGGTGGTTAACTTACCTTGTCCAATACATCAGCCCTATTTGTGGAAGCAAGCATGATGATGCCTTCAATAGAAGCCATGCCATCCATCTCAACTAACAGCTGATTCAGCGTTTGTTCCCCCTCTCCCATCGCACTGTCCAGTTCTCCAGCTCCAGAACTCCTTTTGCGGCCAATCGCGTCAATTTCATCAATATATATTATGCAAGGAGCTCGTTTACGACCTTCTTTGAACAGATCTCTGCAATAAGAATTATAAAACCATGATAAAACTCTTCAGTAGTTCTATAGTGATGTCCACATTATAATGATAGTGGAGAAAGATAGGAGAACAACGTTGCCGATCCTCACTGTCTTGTCAATGCCTTCTATAGACGGTAGCTGATACATGTTTATTAATTCTACAGATGGAAATAAATTGAAAGTTGCGTTTTTTCAAATGCTAATTAATTATTAATTATTATTAAACGAAAATCCCAATTAAATGCCGTAAATCACCCCGAAGACTTCTGCAACTGCAAATATTGACAAAAGGGTAAACAGCTAGATGGAAATTCGATGAGTGCTACTGTACAAAAATTATTTGTCAGCGCGGGAACCGAACCCTGGGTTTCCCAGCTGTTTACCCTGTTGTCAATATTTGCAGTTGCAGAAGTCTTCAGGGTGATTTACAGCATTTAATTGGGATTTTCGTTTAATAATAATTAGGAATTTTGACTATTTTTAAACAAACTAGTACCCTTTTACTTATACTGTATTTTTGTAGAAAAAAACATCCTAATGATTGGAAGCATGTTGCGTCTCACAAAAATATAGGAAAAAAGTAACAGTTAATTCATAAGAATATATATATATTGAGTATCCCTAGATTCTCAGAAGATAAGCCGTTTGATAATAATTATAATATAAATTTTTCAGTCTCGTTTAAAATAATCAATTATATTAAGCAAAACATTAAATTTTTCAATAATCACGTAGTGAAATTTCATAATTAACATGAAATATTTTGTTAATTAATTATCAATTCTACATTGTTAAAAGCTGATCTGGCAACAGAGCAAAGCGAGAGAGAGATAGCGCTATCCGCTTTGTTGAATGATAGACAAGGATAGCAAAACCATTGCTTATCAAACACTGCCATTATAACGTGGACCTCAGTATGATTAATAATTCCATAAGACAACCATAATAATCGTATTTTTTGTTGGGTGTTCAGAGAAAGAAGAAAAATAAATACCAGTTCTTAGATGGTTTGGTCCATCGGCTTTTTTCGAATGATAAAAAAACGTACGTATGATATGCTCATAATATGTATATTATTTTGAATTAGAATTTTCCGGATACATTCGATCACTGGCTTTACTTATTCGGAAATGATGTTTCGTGTCATCACAGACGACATCTTTAAAGGGTGACGTCGAAATTTACAGAATGAAGAATTTGACCAGAAGTTGAATATCATCCCATCCATAATAGTGTTATAAGTTCAATACGTACGTACATGATGTAATTGACCTAAAATAATGTAGAAAGTAAACAGTTCAGCAAAACAACGGTATGATTATCATGGCGAGTCTGTTGCTTAAACAGTTTTGTGACATTCCTGCTAGACCGTTAAGTGGGAGGAGACTGTCTAGCTGGGCAAATGGCAGGCGTTCATGCCCTTGACCAATAGCAGTACTCGCCTACTAGTATAAATTCTGCTGCTCTTGTATATAGTTTATCGGAGATTGACAATGGGGTAACAAACGAAACCGGTCTTTCTAACTTTCAATGAAATCTGTGGTTTTTGACAATTTCTTAGTCCTTTTATTTAGAATGAAGGATGTTCCACACAATGAGTGTGGATTTCGACGCTACTTTCTAAAAATGTCGACTATCATTCATAATGAATAAAATGATAAACACCATTAGCCTATTATGGTGGTGTTATGTCGAATTCATATATTTATTAATTTGATTCTTCAATTTATTTTTCTAATAAATGTATTCTATAACCGAAGTACACTAATTTATGATCGACTGCCATCTATCACTCAGTCATTTGACTGTGGTAAAGAATAAATTAGATAAAGTAAAAATGATCAAAATCTCTGAATTGGAATAAATTACTAATATGACTAGGCCTATTGAAAATGACTATTTAAATATGATATGATACACATATATACATAGATATGACTATTTTACAACCACAACACCAGATACAGGAATCTTCTCATCACCAGTGTTGCAAGGAAGGCACTATACCAGAGACATTTCAATCATTTAGCACCGAAATTATATAATCTACTACTTGCAAACACAATTTTAGCCGAAATAGTACACAATTGGTTGATGATCAAAGGAATACAGAAAATAGAATACATTATTTCAAACAACGAATCATATTTCCAACTAAGCACCTAATGACTTACTAAACACTTACTAATTACTAATCGGCACACAAAAAAACAAACAAAACCTACTCTAGAACATGGTAGGCCAATTTCCACACAAACAAAATACAAGACATACAAGACATTATTTCAAACAACGAATCATATTTCCAACTAAGCACCTAATGACTTACTAAACACTTACTAATTACTAATCGGCACACAAAAAAACAAACAAAACCTACTCTAGAACATGGTAGGTCAATTTCCACACAGAAAACACTTAACATGTAGAAGACACATTATAAGAAATTACTGAAACTAACTATTGTATGTAATTGTAAACTAGCTAATATTTTCTGTAATTGATGTAGTAGTTTAGTTTTTTTTAGAAAATAAACATTTATTTATATTTTTCATAATGACACATTTTTGTGGACATATATTTCGTACCTAACACAATCCACTAATTTATTCTAAATCTGACAATTGGAGACAATTTTTTTCCATAATAGATTATCAGAGAAGCATACTAAAGCAATTTCAAAGCTGTTCTGCTGCACTGGATAACCTTACAGAAAACTAACTGTCATAATGTACATCCTTGTAACTCACTTGTATTTCGTTTAAATTGATAGATAGATTGTTACCTGGCTGCATCAGATAACCTTACAAAAGACTAAATGTTATAATGTAGTCTTTGTAACTCACTTGTTTTTGTTTTTTTTAATAAATAAATTCTCACCTGACGCGAGCCGCGCCAAGTCCGCCAATCATTTCAATGAATTCTGAGCCATTCATTGAGAGAAAAGGCACGTTGGATTCTGTGGCCACAGCTTTGGCCAGAAGGGTTTTGCCACATCCCGGGGGTCCTAGCAGCAGAGCTCCTTTGGGTACCTACAGACATAAACATTGCCATTTATTCATTGTCACTGTCATGAATTATTAAAACGTAGAAGTATAGCCAACACACATTCACTCAAAACTGCCTCTGTTCCCAAGTTCATACATTATCATCATTACCATATCTCACTAATTTCACTATCTTTATTGAAAAAATTCGACTAAGTCATTGTCAATATTGTAGAACCGTTCCATAATTGAATAAAAACACAAATATGTTTTCGCCACACTGCACAGAAAGCAGCTGTTTTCCAGTCCCTACGTAGATCTGAAAGACATTGTTTGCAGACGACTCTCGTCTGACGTCAGAACAGGTTTCTTTCAGGCCAAGGCCGGAAAGAGTACCCTTTCCACCCGCTAACATGGAACTAAGAAAGGTGATCAAAAAACAGCTGATCAAAAAACTTTTCATTATTTGTGTTCATCATTCAATAATTAAAACATTTATAATAATATCATCTTATTGTCATTTGAAAGAATAAAAAAGTATAAACTCAACCTCCCACATAATTGAACATCATCTTTTAGGTTATTTAGACAAATTAGAATTAAAAATAAAAATACTTGGACAATTTCCTGATATTCATACCTCAGATTTGCTAGAGCTATGACCTTCCAGTTTTGCTTTCGGAAGTGCCTAATAAACAATTATTCTCATATATTTATATTGTTTTATTTTTCTGTGTGGCAAAAAATAGCGTTCGCACCACGAGCAAAAATGTTTTTCCGCTCTAGGTGCGAAATATACTATGTTAATCTACATAAACAGTGTAGAATTTGACAACATATTTGTGTTTTTATTCAATTATCTTTATTGATTCATACAATTATTACATCATGAAAATGATAGGGAGAAGAAAATACGGTAACCTTGTGCTATTCCTCTCCCAAATTTAGATAAGGTTACATATCTAGATCGGATTGGAGCATTAAAAAGCAATAAATAGTGAAAAATTGTCTTACCTTGGCGCCAAGGGTCTTGTAATGTTCCGGCCTCTTGAGATAGTCAACGAATTCCATAACTTCCTGTTTGGCTTCCTGAAGACCGGCGACATCTGAGAAATGCACTCCTTTGCCTTGGCCAATCAGCGGATTGATCAGAGTGAATTTCGCTCTGGTCAGTTGAGACTGAAACACAGAAAGTGACATGAGTTTAGCACAAATTCTTCTTCCCTGGAGACAAATTAACTGTGGTAACATGTGTGGTGAATTGTGTAATTTTTATAACCTATCAGCTAGAGAGACCCAAATTAGAATTACTTATTCTGTATTCTTAAAGTGAATGCTCTTGAAATTCACGATAGCTGAAAGGGACAAAGATAGTAGGGACAAAGTCACAGAAAGCGTTTTTTCAGGCGTTTTCAGACTAATCGGCAAGGCAGGAAGCTCTTCGATTGGCAGATTATCAGCTGATTCCCGAACGCAAACCCAATCAGCCAATCGGAGAGCTTGTCGACTCGTCTCGAAACGCCTAAAAAACTCTTCCTGGGACTTTGTCCCTACTGTGGGGCTCTCTAGCTGATAGTTAGGCCCTTAGTTTCATGACTAAAAGTTGTACTAATGTTTAAAATAAGCGAATCATATGTGTTGTATGATTCAAATAAATAGAATAATTTTGAGATGTGAATAATAAATTTGAGGATGTGATTCTAATTATATGAAGCCCAAAAATACAACAAAGCTTATTGCACAAATAAAACAAATGAAAAAACATTTGTCTGTACTGCATGCCTACTTATTTTGTAAGATTGATTGTTTTTGTTCTTGTATTTTTTGGCAAATGAACTGAATTTGGATTTGGAATGTCAAGAACGACTGCTTTGCCATTATAATATCAAAAGACATAAACTTCATAGATCATTGTATAATCATAGATGTTTGGAAATGAAAAAATTACCAGTCAGTCTCTTCAAGGATGCAAGTCTTAGTAATCTTATAGTAATCCACGTTATAATTGCAGTGAAGAAAGATACATCATTGCCGATTCTCTGCCTTGCCACTGCCTTTTATAAGAGTAACTATTTTCAAAGTTTGAATTTAAATTGTTTGTTTTCTAGATTGATTCTAACAAGTTGTGCAAATTTAACGCCTAGTGGAATCAATGACACAGTAGACCCAAGAAATGACACAGTAGAAACATAACCTATCTTTCGGACATGATATCTATTATCAAAATTTGGGAATGAAATAGTTTTGGGCCGAGCCTGTTGTTCGTTCCTAATCATATTTATATGATTTGTGATTGTATCCACGAATAAAAAAATGAGTAACACAATGTATCTATATTGTTTCATGCAATGAGATTGGTTATTCATATACAAGGTAATTCAAAGATTTAATGCTTAATTCGTTTATCCGCTCAGAAATTGTCAAGTGAATAAAACTTAACAATGATCTTTTTGATCATACCATATTATATTATTGTTGTTAAAATCATCTTGTTAATAATTCACTTGTATTGTGACTGAATTTCCAAATGAATTTATAAAAGATAGCTGATACTTCTGATGTAATATTAACTGTTCATTCTTGCTTAAATTCATCGATTATATTTAATTTGTCAAGAAAATATATTTTTCAATGTTTTAATAACTAATTCTAATGATTGATAATGAATATTAAGTGAATTATCTATATCTCAGCATTGTTAGATGAATGTTGATCATATACTGCCATTATAACGTGGACCTCACTATATACTTTGTGATATCTTTTAATGCTATCCTTTCTTCTATGCTACAACTTACAAACGAGTCCATAGACATGGGCGCCTTAAAGTTCTTGCCTCGCATCATAGAGGCGAATATGACTCCGGCGAGAATTGCAAATGCCAGAATCCGGGCAATAGCATCGGAGCCTCGCTTATAGACCACGGGCACCCCCGACCCCGGTTTGATGCCGATCCTCTGCTCGGCCGCTCGCAGTTTATCCTCAAACGAGCTGCTGTCTCCGATGTTTATGTAGTACATGCGTTGCTCAGTCTGCAAAAAGTCGGTAAAATAATACATTAAGAAAAAATTGGTCTGAATATGAAGAAGTCAAACAACATGGCGAAATACGGGTTAAAGTGAGTATAGTTTGATTACATGATTATAGTTTAATTGCATGTTGATCTTGGCTCAACTCACACTTAGGCTCAACTCACACTTACGCGACTCAGGTCGAGAAGAGACTCGACTTTAGTCGAGAGCATGTGTTTCCAAATGGTGACACTCAGACCAGACGATTCTAGTCTCTTCGACGTCACCATTTGAAAACACATGCTCTCGACTAGAGTCGAGTCTCTTCTCGACCTGACTCGCGTAAGTGTGAGTTGAGCCTTACGCGACTCAAGTCTTATATCGATGCAGCATGTGTTTTCAAATGGTGACATTCAGACCAGTCGATTCTAGTCTCCGCGACCTCACGACTGTGAGACTGAGTCGAGCGTCGACTTGAGTTGCATAGTACCATGCATTTTTAATGGAATTGAGGTTATGTTTTATGAAAGTGATGTTCTATCATTTTAGATAAGTCAATAATAAGATTGATTGATTGATTGATTGATTAGCTGCCTTTATTAAAAACCTAGGAGGGCGAAGTTAGGGCGCAGCCGGCCCTCTCTTACACTTAACCCTCCAATACAATTCTAAGTAAAACTAAAACACTATACAACAAAGATTATAAGATAAAATAAAACAATTTACAAAATAATAAAATTTTCAAATAGCGAATGAAAGAAAGAAAAAAAACAAAATTTCTTTCTAATTTGAATCAGTGAAAATAATGCAATGAGAAAAAGAGAAAACTGAAAACGGAAGAAACGTCTGTTCAAAATCCATAGATCATTTCGATAGAAGAAAAAAGAAGAAAGAGAGGAATAAATTAAAGAGGAAGAAAGGACACACACACACAACACACACACACCACACACACACACACACACACACACACACACACAACACACACACACACACACACACACACACACACACCACACACACACACACAACACACACACACACACACACCACACACACACACACACACACACACACACACACACACACACACACACACACACACACACACACACACTAACACACACGTTAAGATTTAGTGAACATTCCAGCCGAGTCCACCACCTCTGATCCACCGCAAGACAGCCGCACCGAACCGACGATGTCCCTCAACAAGCCTTAGCTCAGCAGGCAGAGAATTCCACAAACTACAGGCTGTCACAAGGAACGACTTGTTGTACATAACAGTCCTATGTGTTGGGACAGCCAGCAGATGGGATCCATGCCGCGTTCCTCCACGACCAAAGTCACCCAAGTAACGGTACTCTACTGCCAGATACTTAGGGGTTTTAGTTTTCAATATCTTATAGAGGAAGCACAAAGCATGATGTGATCTACTCTCACGCAGCTTCATAATTTCAAGTCTGTCAAAGTATTCAGTTACATGGTCGTCACGTCTCAGGTTAAAGATAAAGCGAACACAGTAATTATGTGCACGCTGCATCCTCTGCAGAAGTTGAACTGTCATGTCAAGAGTCACAATGTCACAGTAGTTGAAGATCGGGAAGATCAGAGTCTTGACCAACATAACCTTCGTTGAAAAGGGAATGAAGTCAGAGATCCGTTTCAATGTCATAATCCCCCCAATGACCCTGTTACAAGTCTGAGTCACGTGGCTGGTCCAGTCAAGAGTCCTTGTCATTGTAAGTCCTAGATTTTTCACGTCAGAACTGTATTGCAATTGTATGTTATTCAATTTTATAAATGGTCCGTTAGTTATGTCAATTGTGTTTAAAAGTCTTGAATAACCTATGACTATTGATTTTGATTTAGTTTCGTTAATTTTCAGTCCATTATTCTCAGTCCATCGTACCAAACGAGTCAAGTCAGCATTGACTTCATCAATTGTGACGTCGAAGTCATTTTTCTTGCAGTGCCGGTATACTTGCAAGTCGTCGGCATACAGGTGATGTCTGGTCGTGAGTAGAGTGCTTGTCACGTCATTTATGTAGATGCTGAACAGCAGAGGACCCAATACCGAACCCTGAGGAACTCCTCTGTTCACTTCACGCCACCGTGAAGAGGCATCCCCGACTCTCACACACTGACACCGACCCTGAAGATAGGACCTCACCCATGCCACAGTGGAGTTGGAAAAACCTAAGTTTCTGAGTTTATAGAGTAAAGTGGGATGGAAAATGCTATCGAATGCCTTACTAAAATCTATTAGGACTAGAACTGTTAGCTCTCTACCATCCATAGCCCTACGGATGTCGTCAGTGACTCTCAGGAGCGCAGAGGTGGTGCTATGACCACTACGGAACCCCGATTGAAAGTCACCAATCAATCCAGAACCATGGATAAATGAGCTTAATTGGGAGTGAACGATAATTTCCAGAACCTTGGACAAAACGGACAGTAAGCTTATAGGCCTGTAATCGGATGGAGAGAGAGGGTTAGGGATCTTGTTCAAGGGAATCACTATAGATAGCTTCCAGTCATTAGGAAAAACAGACGTTAAAAGTGAGGTATTGATCAAATGGGTGAGAAATGGGAGGATAAAAGGAAGGATAATTTTGATGAACTTAATCGGGATACCGTCTGCACCAACAGCATTACTCTTCACTCGATGAACAGCCAAGAAGACCTCTTGCTCCGTGACATTGGAGAAGTAGAAGTCCTCATTGGGATGAAAATCAGGCAGAGAGTCAAAGTGAGCACGAGCTTGGTCCAAACCCACAGGGATGTCAGTGAAGAAGTCATTGAGATCATCCAGCGAGTGAGCTACAGTCGGTACCTGCCTCTCCTTGCCAGCCCCAATCTCCCTCAGAGCACGCCAAAGAGATGAAGTTGATGATCGCTTTGAGGAGATCAAGTTACGATAGAATGTAGCTTTCGCATTTCTAATTGTTTGCTTGCAAGAGTTCCTCAAACGCTTATAATGATTGAAATCATTGGGGCTTTTTGAAGCTCTTGCAATTTTGCACCAATAATCTCGATCCCTCATTAGCTGGCGTATCTCATCTGTGAGCCATGGAGCAGGATCTCTGGTTACTCTGCGATTTTTTAAAGGAACATGTTTTTCAAAAAGAGAAACTATATTGTGGTTGAGAATGTCCAACATAACATTAACATTGTTAGTTTGGAATATCTGTAACCAGTCAAGGTTAATTGCATCATTGAACAAATTGTGGTAGTTTATATTCTTATAATCTCTATAAGTGATTATTTTTGGTTTAGGTTTAGGCCTCTTAATATTATAAACTAGGAATATCATATCATGTGCAGAGAGGCCTGGAAAGGGAACTGCCCATGGCACACAGCTGCTCTCACATCGGCAACTGCAATAAGATCAAGCAATGTGTCCGAAGTGGATGTATGGTGCGTAGCTTGGAGAGGCAGCAAGGTCATACCATTCGCAAAAAACATAGTGGTCAGTTGTATTTTGTCATGAGTATCAGGTCCAAGTAAGTCAGTATTGAAGTCACCCATGATAGCCACATGTTCATAGGGCACCATCAGCTCAAGTAGTGCTTCCTCAAATTCTGACATATACCCAATATGAGGCGGCCTGTAGCAAACTGCTATTAACATTTTAACTCCGTTACACTTAACCTCAATAAACATGTATTCAGGTCTAGCTGCACGGGAGGTATCAGAGGAAAACTTATGAACAGGCAGCAGAGAACGCTTGACAAATGCAGCAACCCCTCCCCCATTCTTGTGTAACCGGTCATTCCGAATGAGCACATAATCCTGGAGTGCAACAAGTCGATTAGGGATTGTCGGTTTCAACCAGGTCTCGGATATAAGAATGACGTCACAATCTTTGCCCTCGAAAGTGTGCCTAAATTCATCTATATGACAGAGAAGGGATTGCGCATTAACATGAGCGATCTTAAGTCGATCCGGGAAAGGAGAGAATGCCCGCTTGAGGGAATCGCCGACACTCAGCGCGGCCGCGCCGTCATCCTGCTGTATAGACAAGGTGGCTGCGACGAAGCAGCAAGGCAGAAGAGGGGGGTGAATCGGCGAAACAATGAGAAGCTACAAAAAAGACACTTACCACATTCATACTGACACACACACACAAAGAAGGAAATGATAGAAGAAATATAGAAATCATAAGAGATAGAAGAAGAAAATAATCAAGTGAAGAAGTCGAGCGCTATGAAACGATAAGATAACGCTATATTAAAATGGAGAGATAAAAAACAAAGTAATGTACAGCAGTAAGCAATGAGTCGGAACGCTAGCTACAGGCTTGAGCTGTTCGGCTCCTAAAAGATAAAATTGAGGTTCTAATTCGGTTTTTGTGAATGACAGATCAAAAGTATTTCAGTTCAAGATTAGATACACAGTAAACTAGAAGACTGTAGGATGTCGATCAATGCGAGAGTCAAACGGAATAAAAGATAGTGTGAACCGAGTCCACTATTACAGATAGTAGATAAGAGCAATCACGACAATCCTCAGGTAAATAGAATAGATTGGGAGCAGAAAAAATATGAAAATGTAGTGTGAGAGAGAGTAGAAGAGAGAGAGAAGGAGAAAAGGAGAGAGATCCAATAATATATTGATAATTGAGAGCAGAAAAGTAATGAATAATAGTGGGAAGATAAACCACATGAAAGATAAATCAGATAGAATCTGTAATTATTTTAGGCTATAAGAGTATATCATCTAAGTTGTAAGAAAATTGTAGACAGATTACTATCTACCTATTCTTGTGTTTTAGAAAAATAATTATCAATCATTAAATCGTACAGTATTATGGCAAACAAAGTATTTCATTATGACGAACAAACCCAACTTTGATCTGATAAACTGTGTTCTGTCTTGTAAATGTGTTCTGTCTTATATAAGACAGAACAAATATTTACTCAATAATTTAAAATTTCAGAAAATATAAAATTAATAAGGAGAACAAAGAAAAGTAATAGATAAAATATTTTTAAAAAATAGTGAAAAATGGAAAATGAATCAAATAATAATAAACCAATGATAAGTCTTTCACAGAAACATAGATACTACGATTTCTAAATTCAATTTCATAGTTCAGCTTCTACTAAATTAATCAGAAATTTCTCCGAAACATAATTCTATCCCCCTCCCTCCACTTTACCGTACCATCAACAGTCCAGGCGTTTGCTTGGCCCACACGAGCAGCCACCTCGCGATAGAAGCTGTTCCGCTTCCGAGTGAGGTCCTCACGGATGGTGATCGAGGACCCCTTCAGCTGCCGCCGCACGGAGAGAACGGCACGTTTTGTCTGATAACTGATAAACTTTACCAGTATCGGACGCGGCCTAGGTCGCGGCTCGCCGGGCCTTGGATCGACAACACGGCCGGAGCGATGGCATCGGTCAATCAGTGCAGGGTCTATATTAACGTTGAGCTTGTCGCGGCATATTTCAGTCACGATGGCTGTCACGTCCTCACCCCTCACCTCCTCCACGCCAAAAATTCGCACATTGTTGCGCCGCTGGTACTGCTCCTGGTCATCGATCTTGTTTTCGAGCAGCACCTGACGGGCCCTCGCGTCCTCGCGAACGGCGACAACCTCAGCCGCAAGAGACTCCACTCTCGCCTCCAACGCCGACAGTCGCGGTTCAAACGCTTGGATAAAGCGCGCGGAGATGGTATCTGCCAGTCGATCGAACAGATTATCGGCAACTTTATCCGCTAGCCTGTTCAGGAACTCGTCATCGGAAAGGAATGCCGAGAATTTCTCTCGAGCCGCTCCTCCCCCCATCGCCGTATCGCTTCCACCTTTGGACGAAGAGGCAGAGGGGGCCGAATTCGACCGTTGATTTACCGGCACGGCTGGGCGCTTATCTCCTGCAGCAGCCTTATCAATCGAAGCCTGCGCCTTAGAACCGCTTCGTAGAGCTTTTGGCGATGGAAACATGTTACTTTGATTTTAAAATTTCTCAATTGCGCAAGATATATGAGGTGGATCGCAACAAGATTCGGTGATGAACTTGATAACACTTTCACACACTATATATGAAAGAATCACGCTGATTCAATGAGAAAAACCGACTGAAACGACAATAGTTTTGAGGAGCCGAAACGAGACGCGTCAAGCTGCTTTCATAACTCTTATCTCACTCCAAGTAAGAGTTAGATGAGACAATATATTCATAATAATTATTAGAAAAATGTATTACATTTACATGCGAAGTAGTGACGAATTGGATTTATATTTTTAATAATGTGAGGTTAGAGATGGAGTAGCATGGAACTAAAGTAGTGACAATGAGAAAGAAAGTCGTAAGGTCGAGAGACTGGAGTATACTCGACTGAGTCGTACGTTTTGAGTCGAGGTAGTGTGAGTTGAGCCTAGATAATCAACAAACGATTTAGCAACAGTGCGGCGGTAGAGAAGGGTAGAGATATCAGCTTTGTCTAATGACAGACAAGGATAGCAAACAAATGTAGAGTGATTACTTTAAAACGTGAATCTCAGTATAGTATATTACAGTACATAAAATAATGAATCCTCAACATAAAAATCATTACAATATGTATTCAACAAGATATAAACAAACAAATCTCCACATCTTCACTCTATGTGAATTTTAGAGGTTATTTTCTTCTCATTATTCTCAAGTTATGGGTTCACTCAATTATATCTGGAAATATTCAAAATACTCACTCGTTTCCCTTTGATAATGGCGCCTTCATATAAAATGACAGTAATCAGCTCAAGATCAGGATGTACAATAATTTCCTCTACCTCTCCTTTCGCTAGCATGTGATGTACAAACTCATTCCAAGTTATGAAGCGGATAATCTGAAAAATATACGCATATTCAAATTCAAATGAATATATAATTGAATACACAATTCATGAGGATTGAATACAAATATCAACTCCCTCCAGTGGTTCATAAGTTGCATCTTACGAGCTGTATTGAATTTTTCTTAATAAGTCACATTAAATTTGGTTTGTGTTTCGTTACTATGCAGTTCTGTATATTATAAACTTGTTTGTTTGTTTTTGATATGCATGTATTTTACATTTTCTTGAATTGTGCTTATTTAGAATAAAACTTCATTCATTCATTCAACTTCCCAACAGAAAAATCATTAGGGTATGACTGAATATAAACATGTAGAAAATATAGCATAAGAAGATATCCCATGGTAGAGGCTGTTTGTGTTCCAAATTTCACTGTAACTCAAGCCGATAGTTCTAGTAGTTATTTTTCGTGAAGCTATGTGACGCTGGTAGTCTCTCATAATGTGCCGTTCTTATACTCTCACCCAGCTAAAATCGTAATAAACGACAGTAATCGGCTTGAGTCAACAAAAATCGACTATAAATTTGAAACATAAACGACTTATACCATGGTATATCTTCTTATGATATATTTTCTCTATGATATCAATTCTACATCAACTAACACACAAGAAGGCCCTTGTCTATTTCACACCGCCTTAGGGTAGCTTGAAATACGTTTTTTGAAAGACTTAGCTTTCGTATCTCCTACACTACGCCGGTTTAGAATGGACAGATTGATAAGGATTAGTAAGGATTGATAAGAAACGTCGGCTACGTCTTTGAAAAAACGTATTTCAAGCTACGTCAGCCACGTCTTTCAAAAGACGCATTTCAAGCTACGCTCAGACGGTTTCGCCTTTTAACAATTTTTGGCAACTCAGATTCTATTTATCAAATCTGAGAGCTACTTTTGAATCTTGAAGTGCTCAGATCTCACATAGTAATCATACAGTATTACAATGGAGAAAATATATCACTATATATAGTATAAGGCTTTTACGTTCCAATATACTAATTTATTTATTGCCAATTAGAATATTCAAAACATATTACAAAATCTTTATAATATGACATATCATTAAAAATATAAATAAATAAACATAATTACTCATACATATACTAGAATAAAATTAAAATAAAATATAAAATTTAGGCATCACCAGCAAAAAGAAAATCTTTGCCCGCTGGTAAGAGTTGCAAAAAAGCAAAAGAAAAACATATTATTTCGAAATAATGCAGAAAGTTAAAGTTAAATTTAACTAATAATTACAGAATCTTATAACAGCAGAATCATAAAAAATCAAACAAATATTGTGCAGAGAAAAGACTATAAAATGAAAATAAAATAATCTAAATTGCTATATTTAAGGTAAAGAAATATTCCCTCTTAATCCAGTCATTGACGCTCTTTTTACTAATTTTGAAATCCAAGTCAAAAGGAATTGCATTGATCAGTTTACTGCTTGTGTAAATTAGCTGTCTTCTGATCAATTAAAGTTTAGTAGGATAAACTTGAAATTCCTCTGTTACACCCGGTCTGAAATGATAAGTGTTCTTGATCAACTTTAGGAAGATATTTTTATTTTTTACCAAGTATTTTATTAAAACTTTGACATATAGTTGTCTCACGGTAAAAACATCAAAATCCAGGAAAATTAGATTTGTTGGGTATAACCTTGGTTTATTCAAGATAGTTTTTATTATATATTTTTTTTGAATGATAAATAGATGTTAACTCAAGCCGATAGTCCTAATGGTTCTTTTTGATGAAGTTATGTGACGTTGGTAGTCTCTCATAATGTGCCGTTCTTACACTCTCACCACAACAAAACAGTAATAATAGACAGAAGTCTATAGTAATCGGCTTGAGTTAACAAAAAAACGGCTTGGAATTTGGGAAATAAAGACCAATACCATGGGATCTCTTATTATGCTATCTTTGCTCTATAATATCACTAAGGGCCGGTTTCCGAGCTCGGGATTTGGCTAAGTTCTAGACTTTAAACAGCTGGAGTCAGAAAATTGGCTTTCCAAAACGCGGCGTAGTCGCAGTCATTGTCAAAATCACGTTTGAATCCAATTTCAAAAAACTAGAAAATTGAACACAATATGGAATAAAGAGAAAATCGTGTAAAGTTTCAGCTATTTTGAATTATTTAGAAATGTTTAACTTCGTCAAGGAAAAACGTTTCCAATTATAGAAATGAGAAAATAAAAACTGCGACCACTGTTATAAAAACTGCGACTACGCCCCGTTTTGGAAAGATAATTTTCTGACTCCAGCTGTTCAAAGTCAAGAACTTAGCTAAATCCCGAGCTCGGAAACCGACCCTTAATGGTGTTTGGAATTCGTCAGTTATTTCATAATGATATACGGAAATTAGCCTACTGTCTTTTTCTACTGATAGACTGAGTGAAGCTAACTGAATCTGATACTGAACTCTTTCTCAATTGAACTACCGTAGTTTTGTAATGAATAGAAAAATAAAAGCTATGATTATTTGTAACTTTTTCATCGAAATGAGCAAGTTCTCATTTAATACTTTACCTCTTGTTGATTGTTAGTGGGCAGCAGAATCAACAGAAATGTCATGAGCATGTAGGCGCTAAGAAGACAGAACAGCCCTTTCACTACTAAAGAACTGATCGTCTCTTCATCCTGTTGATTTTTTTTGTTTTTCTTATCGTCGTCTTTGGAAGAGTCACTTTTACTGCCGTTCGAAGAGCTTGTATGCAAACAACGGACATGGGTATTCCGTAGCGGGCCTTGCATGAATACTGATCGATGCAGGAGATTGGCCAAAGCACGTTGTTCTCTCCTCCATTGCTTGCTGATAACCTGAGGATAAAATTGAGAGATATTTTATGAATTGATAAAAATATCAATGTGAAAGGGTAAATTATAAATTGTAGTTCTAGGATTGAAAGCCTTACACGTTATAAAAATGATTGAAGATATTTTGTGAAGAATAAAATTAGAAGTTTAATGGATTGATAAATAACAACGTGAAAGGGTGGATTATAAATTGTAGTTTTAGGAATGAAAGTCTTACACGTTATAAAAATAATTGGAAATATTCTGTGAAGTATCTTAAATCATCATTAAATCTTAAGGTTCAAATCACACTTACACGACTCAGGTCGAGAAGAGACTCGACTGTAGTCGAGAGCATGTATTTCCAAATGGTGACACTCAGACCAGTCGATTCTAGTCTCCGCGACTGTCACCATTTAAAAACACATGCTCTCGACTAGAGTCGAGTCTCTTCTCGACCTGAGTCGCTTAAGGCTCAACTCACACTACCTCGACTCGAATCGTACGACTCCAGTCGAGGATACTCCAGTTTTTCGCTCATTGTCACTACTTCAGTTCCATGTCATTATTTTCTAACCATACTTTATTAAAAATATAAGATCTAATTTGCATGTAACAAATTTTATAATAATTATCATGAATATATATTGGCTTATCTAATTCGTATTATTGTCTTATCCAAAATGATAAAACATCACTTTCATAAAACATAACCTCACTTCCATTAAAAATGCACGGTACTACGCAACTCAAGTCCAGGCTCAACCAACATGTCGAGTCGAGGCTCGACTCAGTCTCACATTCGCGAGGTCGCGGAGACTAGAGTCGACTGGTCTGAGTGTCAGCATTTCACCATTTGAAAACACAGGCTCTCGACTAGAGTCGAGTCTCTTTTCGACCTGAGTCGCGTAAGTTTAGTTGAGCCTAAATCGTCATTCCTGTACTGAAACCAATCATTCATCTGATTGCTGCTCCACTCACAAAGTGTATAAATCAGTGTTTGAACGTGGGAGTTTTCCCAGACGAGCTGAAGATTTCCAGGACTGTTCCAGTGTACAAGAACGGCCCTAAACCTATGATGGGTAGTTTTCGACCAATCTTTATAGAGCCTGTGTTTGCCAAAATCATGGTGGTTCATATGAGGGAGCAATTGGTGACCTATTTCGTGAGTGAAGATCTCTTTTCATCCTGCCAGCATGGCTTTCTAGAGGGTAGATCAACCATCACTGCTGTTGAAAAGTTGATAGAGAAAATCATCAATGCTTTGAGGAAGGAGAATCAGTGTGCCTTACAATGTGTGACCTCAATAAGGCTTTCGATAGCATTTCTCATGGTGTCCAGCTGAAGAAGCTAAAGTTCTATGAATTTGTTGGGGCAGTTTTCAGCACTCTGTCCTCTCACCTTGACAACAGACGTCAGGTGGTGAGTATTGATGGAGCCACCTCAAGCAGTGAATTGGTAGAGTATAGTATACCTCAAGGATCGGTTCTGGGCCCTCTCCTCTTTATTATTGCAATTAATGACATTTGCATGAGAATGAATGCTTTAGTATATGCTGACGACACTACACTGATCAATAGAGGACGTGATGCGCAGTAGCTTGGGCAGGCTGCTGATAATTCTTTGAGGTCTGCTGAGAGCTGGTCCAAAAGTTGCTGCTGAACAAGGACAAGACACAGAAACTTCTCTGCTTCTTCTGACAGGCTGGTCAGGTGGAAGCTGATGTAAAGTTGCTGGGATTGTCCTTGAATACCAGCATAAGCTGGACAAGTCATACTGTCAATGTATGCTCCAAGCTGTCCAGTGCGCTCGATTTTATGCAAAAGTTGAAATCTGAAATTGGTGCCGGATACCTCCTTACTGTCTACTATGCCATGTTACACAGCCATGCCTGTTATGGACTCCCTTCACCTGTGGGGACTCTCTGGACGACTTGATAATGTGCTGCTTCTGCAGGAAAAAGATGTTTGAGTGCTGACGGGCAGTGACTACATGGCTCATTGTAGACCACTCTTCAACAAGTTAAAAATGCTTACTGTTGTAAATCAGTACATTCTTGAATGTGTGGTTCGCATCCGAGCAAGGAGTGTTGATACTCGTGGTGAGATGACATTGGCTATGGAACCCGTCAGTCTCACCTTATCAACATGCCAAGATGCTGTTTAGCAAGGACTCAGAAAAGTTATACTTTCATAATGTTCAATAAGCAGCTGCCAGAGTGGGTTAAGGATAGTGGAAGTAATAGACAATTCCGAGCAGTTCTAAAATCTTTTTTAGTCTATTGGAGCCTTCGGTCTTTCTAAGAGCATCCATTTTATAGCCTCAGTAAATTTCTTGATAGTGAGATGACATTTTGTAACTTTCTTGTGATATGTTGTATAAAGCCTTGACACAGTCTACCCAGTAGCGCTGGTTATTGACTTAGGATAAAACTAAAACATCATTAAGTGCACATAAATTGGAAGAAAGAAGCAAATTATCAATTCGCAATGATGTACAAAAGGTTATTCAAGTTGAATTACTGCTGCATAAGATTACGCAATCATTCTTTAATTCTTGATTTATCACCTCCTATTATTAGAACTCAAGATTGCAAACTATGTCATCTACAAACATAAATACGAAAGTGAAACACTAAATTTTTCTATATTAAAAATATTGAAAAGTAAGAATGATTTCACCTACCTTACTGGAACTTCTTGATTTTGTACAAAAGGTACGAGGTGAATTGCGAATTTTTGGCAATGAACTTATAAATTTTTCTGTTATTGGTAAACTTTCTTGCAGTTTTTTCGATAGAAAATCACCTAATGACTGAAGCTGATGTGTAGTTTTTGAAGAAGACAACTGATGATTCCATAGCTTAGAGCCGTTAACAGGATTGATTAATTTATGCACATTAGAATGTAGAATATTCACGGTGTGACAATATTTGATAATACCCATTTTATAAATGTAAAAACAGTATTGTGATAATTATGGTTTAACTGTGGATATTTATAATAAACAATAACCTACAGACTGTGGTTTCTGCTTCTGGTCACATAACCTCAAACTCCAATTTCTAAACAGCTGATTGTTATTGCAAAAATAGAACAAAACTGCAGTCAGCTGGTGATTTTTTATCATGACCATAATTGGTATGAATTTATTCAGAATATTTTTAGAAACTTTTCAAATTAATCGATTTCAAATTTTTAATTATTCATCCTAAAATAGTATAGTAGAGTATTCACTGACGTTTACCTCAAGTGAGGCATGCTGCCATTGACGTGCGCTCGCCCGTCTATGCGATGTGCGTCGAGGCCTGTCGAAAATTGAGTTGATGAATTATCAGTTTTTTCGTAGATTCCATGTTGTATTTGAAATCCTCACAATACTCAGGCTGTATTCGCTACATCAGAACGTTTGAGCTACTAAAATAATGTACTGATATTTATCTCATTTTTTAAATAACGTCTTACTGTATCGAAGGACGCCCGATGCCTCGTCGAGGCATGCAAACTGTGAGTCCATTGGTACTGAGCTTTACAATCGATTATGGGTTATCGATCGAAGTTATCGATGTATCGATACTTACTTTGATACTCGATAATATTGCTATCGATTAAGTTTTTAACCTCTTTCTTTTGAAAATCATTTTTTGTTTGTATTCTTGCTTGGAATGATTGCTAAATGCTCGTATTTACAATTGCTCCTAATTACTCCCATTCAAAATTTAACTTTTACTACAGTTTGATTTTATTTGAGTTGTTTCTTGCATGCTAGTTTTGTCTTCAACTTTGTCACTTGGTTCAGTTGAGAAGTAACTACCACCAGTGATTGTTGAGAGCTGTTGTTGATTTGAATATTTTTGAATTGAGTTTCATTTCATTGTCAAGTTGATAAAGCATGGCTCATACCGGTATACTCTTTAGTCTCTGCATTTTTTTCATCTTTGCAGTTTCTAGAATTGAAGGTAATTAACACTGTTTTTTAACACTTCAATTGATAATGTTTTATTTCATAAGAACTTGAGAACATTATTTTCATTTTATTTTTACAGTTTTCTTATGGTTCCAGTGGGTAGTCCTACTACTAAAATATTAGGCCTATATCACATTTGACAAGGAATCTTAGATATCTAGATAAATTAGAAGGTAATTTAGATAAATCCTAATTTTTTTTCATAACCTTCTATCGTTAATCTCGTAGATCAAGAGGAGTTTGTTGAAAAATTTTATACCACAAGAAAGCCAGTGGTGCTGAGTCTTTCTAAGTCTGCATCTAAGGTAAGGTCCACGTTATAATGACAGTATTTGATCAACTTTGTTTTTTCTATCCTTGTCTATCATTCGACAAAGCCGGTGGAAGGCCTACTAGGCCTATCCTTTTCCAGGTCCACAACGATGCCAAGTATGTTTTTGACAGTGTAGAAATATAATTAATTAATGCAGAGAATCGGCATCGCTATTCTTCTATCTTTATCCACTGCCATTATAACTTGGACCTCACTATAGGAACATTAATATCATGACTGGTTCTAACATTAAATCTGTGAAGTGAACCTCTTTCTTTATGTTGTAACAGACTTCTCTTGACATTTATTAAAGCTGATAAAATATAAAGACTATGCACAGTTAACATTAAAATTAATTCGAATATCCAATGAAAATATTGACCAAAGAACAAATTAACTTGAGGAATTTCTCTGATTATAACTGTAAAAAACTGTGCCTAAACCAGGAATTGAACCCGGCACCTCTTCGTCCACCAGACATTGGCCGTTTTCACACTTTTCCGGAACAATACCACAGGGTAGCAAGCTCTCCAATTGGCTGATTCGAAATAATATATCAGCCAATCAGATTGCTTCCTGTCGTGTCGTCCCAAAATCGGAACGTGTGAAAACGTAAAGCCGCTTGGCCGGCAACTAAGTTTTTCACTTTCAAGTGGTACCGGGTTCGATTCCCGGTCCGGGCACAGTTTTAATCAACGAATTTCCTCCAGCCGCTAAGTGTGGAAACGGGCATTCTTGAACAGCCCCACTTAATTATGATGTTAGCCCCTTGCCAGGTATCAAAGATTGAAAAATTTAAACTATCAGGTAACCCGTACTCTGCATGAGTCTGAAAACTTGACCTACTGAGATCTTGACAAATTTGAAATAGACCTCGGTAAATCAAGAATCTATATGCAAAATTTCAAGTTATTCAGTCCAGTAGTTCAGACATGATGAGGCGTCATTTTTGTGAATTTCCTATCCCGTACGTGTATATCCAATTCTGTCTTATATTATAAATAGATTACAATTTACCAAATGCTGGAGTTCAGTAATAGTAATAATTAAATTCGAGAATCCAATAAATTTCTCTGCTATTCATGGTTACCAACTTAAAAATCTGGTGTGGTACACTCACACAACTTTCCTTGCTCATTGAACTGTAAGCCCCATTCTTAAACGAGAATAATTCAGGGGAATAACATAATGACGATTGGCGGCAACATATTTGAAACTACTCTCAGACTTCTTTATATGTGTATATATAATTGTTTTCAGAGTACTTTTCCCTTTGTGTAAATTGTGAAATTCGATAATTTTTTTAAAAGTTGTCAAAACAGCTGTTCTACAGATGAAATATCTCGTCTATGTGTTCTTTTTATGAACTGCTAGATCATGCACGAGAAGTAGGTTACAAAGTCCATTTCTCAAGGATGGGGTGGACCACTCATTAGTTTCCCAGAAAGGAGACTGATGTCAGTTGATAGAGCTTATAAATAGCTTTTCATGGTATAAATTTGAAGAAAATCGTTAGAGCCGTTTTCGAGAAAACCGTGAAAAACATGGTTTTTTAGTGATTATCCGCCATTTTTCTCAAGAATATTACGAAGCTCCTGCAATTTTCCCAGAAATGAGACTCATGTCAGTTGATAGGGCTTATATATAGCTATGTAGGGTATAAATTTGAAGAAAATCGTTAAAGCCGTTTTTGAGAAAACCGTGAAAAACATGGTTTTTTAGCCATCAATCCGCCATTTTGAATTGAATTTTATTGAATTTCTTATTGTCGGATCCTCATGGTATAAGGAACTTACGTTAAAAATTTCAAGTCAATCGGTTAAACTTAATTGGGAATGGAATTATCGTGTTCACACACACAGACCAACACTAAAAAATCATGTTTTTGGACTCAGGGGACCTTGAAATGTATAGAAAACATGAAATTAGGGTACCTTAAATTTTTTTGGAAAGCAATACTTTGATTACCTATGGTGATAGGGCAAGGAAAGTAAAAAGAAGAGAATCCCATCTTCAAAATCCGATATTAATTTACGTTGTGCAACAGGTAAAGGATAGAGTTTTATGCTTTGTCCTATTACAGACAAGGATTGCAAACGAATGTTTTGCCGCATCCACACTCTCGCCCAGTATGTACAAATAATGACGAATGCCAAAGTGTGGATGGCTGCTTTGCCATCCCTCGCCTTCATTGGCCTTCGCTTGCCATGGCTCCGATTTTCTTCAAGCGAAGGCGAGTGGCCAGCCGAGCATCCACAAATGGTCACATTGCAGAGTCGATGGCAAGACCAATGTGGCCAAGCTTACCAACATGGCCAGTGCCTGGGCGATAGTGTGGTCTAGGCATTAGGAAAAAATTGTGAAATATTTTATGAGAATTACTGTGAGGATACGGTACATTTTGTGGGAGTCTGTCCCATTCTGGGGGGTGTACGTAGATTTTGGTTGGGGAAGAATCGTCTTTCTGAACTAGAGGTCATGCAATGGCTAAATGGTAGTGATTGGAATAGGTTTGTTGCTTTTTTGAGGGATGCCATGAAGATAAGAAATAATATGGTGTTAGAGTTTAATTATTGAAGTTTTGTTTTAATTAGGTTTGATTATTTATTATTGAGTTTATTGTTTTATGATTGTTGGCATTATTGATTTTGTTAACAGTATATACGTATTTATTTTTAGTGTATATTTTTCTCTTAATATTTAAAAATTTTTCACAAATATATTGATAACCGACTCCTGGCAGACAACCTTCTCGGTTATGCCAAAATTGAATGGCTTAGTTTGTTTTCTTATTTCCTTGAATAATGAATTATGCATATGAAATGGTTTTTATGATTTTTTGTTTTTTATTCTTAGCTTTGTTAAATAAAGGCATTTTTTATTCATTTTATTCATACTGTGAAATACATTTACATCCATCATACATATGTTATTTTATTGTCAGAACCTAATTAGGAGTACGATAACATTGGGTGCGTGTATGTGCAAGTGCATGTCAGATCATGCATGAACCAATAAACAAAATTTGGAAAGAGCAACTGTATACACGTTGTGACTTGTCTGTAGCTGAACGCAACCAGTCACAACTTGAACGCAACTTGTCACGCTGAACGCAACTTGTCACACTGAACGCAACCAGCAAGTGCACACGTTCAATGAGTGTTCCCATTGCTCTTCTCATATTTCATTTCTCATGGAATCATGTAATGTGATTGATAATAATCTGTAGGATTATGAATATTGTTGTAAAGATGTGACTATAGGCGACAAGCCTAGTGACAATTGATCAATATATCTGCGCGCTTGGTCATGATCACAGCTTCACTTGCACATACACGCATCCAATGTGATCGTACCCCAAATCAGGTTCTGGCCATGAAATAACGTACATGAATCCTACTATATATGATGGATGTTAATATGTATTTCACAGTATTTCACAGTAATTCACAGAAATCAGTAAATATTTCACAAGTTTTTCGTTGTAATGGAATCATCACAAATAGAAACGGTTTTGTGTAGTTGAGAAGTTGATATTTTGGTAATTATTCATGTTAAATAAAAATACTATACATTTTCGAGAAAACCATGAAAAACATGGTTTTTTAGTGATTATCCGCCATTTTTCTCAAGAATATTACGAAGCTCCTGCAATTTTCCCAGAAATGAGACTCATGTCAGTTGATAGGGCTTATATATAGCTATGTAGGGTATAAATTTGAAGAAAATCGTTAAAGCCGTTTTCGAGAAAACCGTGAAAAACATGGTTTTTTAGCCATTAATCCGCCATTTTGAATTGAATTTTATTGAATTTCTTATTGTCGGATCCTCATGGTATAAGGAACTTACGTTAAAAATTTCAAGTCAATCGGTTAAACTTAATTGGGAATGGAATTATCGTGTTCACACACACAGACCAACACTAAAAAATCATGTTTTTGGACTCAGGGGACCTTGAAATGTATAGAAAACATGAAATTAGGGTACCTTAAATTTTTTTGGAAAGCAATACTTTCCTTACCTATGGTAATAGGGCAAGGAAAGTAAAAAGAAGAGAATCCCATCTTCAAAATCCGATATTAATTTACGTTGTGCAACAGGTAAAGGATAGAGTTTTATGCTTTGTCCTATTACAGACAAGGATTGCAAACAAATGTTTTGCCGCATCCACACTCTCGCCCAGTATGTACAAATGACGACGAATGCCAAAGTGTGGATGGCTGCTTTGCCATCCCTCGCCTTCATTGGCCTTCGCTTGCCATGGCTCCGATTTTCTTCAAGCGAAGGCGAGTGGCCAGCCGAGCATCCACAAATGGTCACATTGCAGAGTCGATGGCAAGACCAATGTGGCCAAGCTTACCAACATGGCCAGTGCCTGGGCGATAGTGTGGTCTAGGCATTAGGAAAAAATTGTGAAATATTTTATGAGAATTACTGTGAGGATACATTTTGTGGGAGCCTGTCCCATTCTGGGGGGTGTACGTAGATTTTGGTTGGGGAAGAATCGGCTTTCTGAACTAGAGGTCATGCAATGGCTAAATGGTAGTGATTGGAATAGGTTTGTTGCTTTTTGAGGGATGCCCTGAAGATAAGAAATAATATGGTGTTAGAGTTTAATTATTGAAGTTTTGTTTTAATTAGGTTTTGATTATTTATTATTGAGTTTATTGTTTTATGATTGTTGGCATTATTGATTTTGTTAACAGTATATACGTATTTATTTTTAGTGTATATTTTTCTCTTAATATTTAAAAAATTTTCACAAATATATTGATAACCGACTCCTGGCAGACAACCTTCTCGGTTATGCCAAAATTGAATGGCTTAGTTTGTTTTCTTATTTCCTTGAATAATGAATTATGCATATGAAATGGTTTTTATGATTTTTTTTTGTTTTTTATTCTTAGCTTTGTTAAATAAAGGCATTTTTTATTCATTTTATTCATACTGTGAAATACATTTACATCCATCATACATATGTTATTTTATTGTCAGAACCTAATTAGGGGTACGATAACATTGGGTGCGTGTATGTGCAAGTGCATGTCAGATCATGCATGAACCAATAAACAAAATTTGGAAAGAGCAACTGTAAACACGTTGTGACTTGTCTGTAGCTGAACGCAACCAGTCACAACTTGAACGTAACTTGTCACACTGAACGCAACCAGCAAGTGCACACGTTCAATGAGTGTTCCCAGGAGATTTTTTCAGGAGATTCGTCGACGAGTTGGACTGATATCTGATCTGTTTTTTTTGTGGCAAGACTGATTAAGGCCAAATATGTTTTCAGTTTTCCTATTTTCAAATGATATTTTGTATTTTATATAATATGTAAACAAACTCAACTCCATTTGTATGTTTAAAAAAACGAAAGCAAATAAAATATTCTATTCTATTATCATTCATCCCCTCATCATAACCTGGACTTGAAGTACTTGTAGAGAGTAGACTTTCTAAATAAATAATTTGTTCTCAATGTTGACAATATAATAATTATCTTATATCTCTGGTTTACGGTTTAAACAAATATTCGTTCGTATTTTATCAATGGTTTTGAATTTCAGTAACTTAACGAACATCTGTATTAACGGGTGATTGAACCCAGACCAGAGTCATCGACCTGTATCACTATTTCCTTGCTCCTTTCTCATGCTTGATTGCTTGTTAGAATGCTTTTCAAATTTTAATTAGAATGAAAATAGAAATTAGTTGTTCACTTGGTGCCGTGCTCAGGAATCAGTGATCTCGATAATGAGCTGACAAAATAATCAACAAGACATATGTTCAAACACGCTTTATATCTTTGAAAATGTTACAATTAGTATTGAACTTTCTGTACTTTTGTTTAACTTCCAAGTTCAATGACTGTGGGGCTAATTTTTTATATTGTTTACCTCCTACCCAATCCACCCGCCTTTTCATTAATTCAGTAATCTCCATCCATGACCAGCATTTGCTGGATAAATTGCGTCCAAAAATTTGAAACTTGATAACAAAACCTAAGATCAAGATGGGAGGTCAAGTTATCCTTGTTTGTCACAAAACATTTTTGTATAATAAATGATAACATAGTCTGCAACTTTTTTCGCTCTTCTGTTTAAAATTTATTATGGCTATTATTTCGAAAGAAAGTTATTTTCTTTCATCCAATACTAGCAGGTAACACGTGCTCCGCCACTACCTCCGTGAACAAAGTCGTAGTGCATTCTGGTGACGTCAGCACAGGTAGGGCTCCTACACCAATAGAGCACTCACTAGCTGATATAGATCAGCTCAAATCAACAAATTTTTATTGGTGTATGAGCCCTACCTGTGCTGACGTCACCAGAATGCACTATGGCCTATACCTACTACTAGTAGTTCTGTGAACAGTAGACCTCACGTAGTATTCTTATCCACAAGTACCTGATTGAAACTATAGACCTTATGGTAATACAGCAATAGACTGGCTTCTCTACACATCTGTGTAATCACTTGTCAGCTGATTCATGATGAATAATTCTATGGTCTGATTTTTACTCTAATATTGGCGTATGAAGGAGGCTCCTTTTTCCTTTTATATTATCCTTGAAATGCAAAATTTACGAAAACCTTGTACATACGTCGACGCGCAATTAAAAAAGGAATATATACCTGTCAAATTTCATGAAAATCTATTACCGCGTTTCGCCGTAAATGCGCAACATTTAAACATTAAGAGAAATGCCAAACCGTCAACTTGAATCTTAGACCTCACTTTGCTCGCTCAATTACCAATAGTAGGTATTGCTATGGCTTTGTTTACAGAGGTAGAGGCTCCACAAGGAGCTAATTAAAAACTTGACAAACTCAAAAATTGACCCACTGAAATCTTGAATAATTTATAATCATTCCCGTTAAATTAATTAAGAATCTTTATAATTCCAAGTTAATCAGTCCAGTAGTTCAAACTTGATGATGCGTCATTCGTGAATTTCTTATCCCCTACGTGTATAAGCCAATTTTTCCCTTTAAATTACTATAGAGATGACTATAGAGGAAAGATATAGTACAAAATTGAAACATTATTCTCGTCTATGATGTGAGTGACCCAAGTAAATATTCATTAATTTTGCAGGAAAAACCAAGTATGAGCCTAACTGGGAAAGCCTTGACAGCAGACCAATTCCAAATTGGTACGAAGATGCCAAAATTGGAATTTTTATTCACTGGGGTGTCTTCTCTGTTCCAAGCTTCGCCACCGAATGGTTCTGGAAAAATTGGAAAAGTAAGCTGAAAAAACTAGAAAGTATCTGGTCTCAATTTTTTTTTTAATTTCACTCACTCATTCATGATTCAATTTTACTGGTTCATTATTAATAATAGGCCAATCATCCCTAATGATTATGATATGTTTGAAGGGACGGATTCAAGGATCCAAAGGCTCAAAGAACCCCACACGTCAACCGTAGCTCATTATGAAAAATGAAATGAAAAAGATTTATTCATCCAAAAACTAGGACAATAACAGGAAAATCTATTCCTTATCATCGAAACATAGAAATGTATAGTAATAATGATGTAACAAAATGATAAGATTCTTTTATAAGAATGAATCATTATGTTTCCAAGTACGTTAGTTAGGCAAATCAATACCTGTATCCTTCACAAGAACCAGGAGTTTTTCCCTAAGCCAACATCTAATTCATCACCTGGTTGCTTGAAGCCAAACAGAGCCCTCCTCCTTGCCCCTGGTCTCTTGCAATCCAGTGTGATATGCCGTGATTATATTCTAAGGGCTATAGGAAAGCCTCAAAAGAATTATAGGGAATCCTTCACTAAGGAAGAATTATAGGAAACAAAAGCATCACAAATTCACTTTCCTTTTTATCTCCATAACATACACAGACCAGTTAATATTTAAAATAATAATACACTAATACCATAGAGAAACAATACAAGATCGGAAAAGAAAAAACAGGCTTTTGCTCAAAACTTCTTCAATTTCCTAATTTAGTTTCAAATCGTCAGTTAAATCATTCAACGCTACATTGGAGTTGGAAGTGAATTTAACGTTCATTCCAAGTCAGATTTGGAGAGCAACATGAATGTGGAACATAAACTGGTAGTTGAATTACAGTATCTTTGAAATGGTTGTATTGAGTCATGCTTTGTCGTAAATTGGCACATTTTCGACTAACGATCGACTAGCCGTGACGTTTCTATGCATCACAAGTCACTGAATAGCTCTTAGAGACAGTTTTCCTTCATTTTTATTTGTCTGAGTGCAGAATGAAGGTCAAAATCTTACGAATCTGATAAAATTGACCTTGTAGTATTGAAGTTTCGTGTTTGTGACCTTATTGTCTTTGAAAGTTTCGTGTTGGTGATCTTGTTGTTTTTGAAATTGAAACAGTCAATTTCATCAGATGCACCTATTCAGATGAATAAAAATGATTGAAATGTTGCTACTCTTTATTCTATTTTCACAAAAAGATCATTGAAATGATTGGGAGAGAAAAATAAGGTTATGCTGTGCTATTTCTCTTCCTAATTTAGA